>NC_136500.1:16899635-16932135 GCF_053919585.1 Euprymna scolopes
TAATAAATCCTGGGCAACACCGATTAAATTTTATATATAAAAAAAAGGATGATAGATTTTGCTCACATGGAAAATTGACCTTGTGTCTGACTAACTCTACCCTCGTGGGGATGCAAGTAAATGAGGACAGTTTTAATTATTTTTCTCGGTAAATATGAAGAATCACCCCACCCTTGAAAATTCCTTTAAAATTACACTTTTATATGTTTTCGGGGCCGCTAAGCACGAAAATAACGTTTAAAATTACGGCAAATGAGTGTGCATTTCTTCATGTCCTATAAACTACTTGTTTCCTGGAATTTTTAACGTCAGTGGTAATTTTAAAAGATTTTCCGAGAGTGGAAAGAAAGTCTCTCCCCCAAAATGGTGGCCACAAAGTGGGTGATCATTTTACGTTAAATTATTATAGGAAAGCGATCCCCCACATTTTGAGACCAACATTTTTTTCATATCTTGGAAAATACCTGTTTGCCGTAATTTTAAACGTTATTTTCATTTTCAGCGCCCCCGAAAACCTATAAAAGTAGTAATTTTAAAGGAATTTTGAGGGTGGAGTGATTCTTCATATTTACCTTTTTCTCTAACATATAAAAAAGGTTACTTAAAAATTAAAAATAAGCGAAAAAAAAAATTCCTCCGAATTAAAAATAAAAATAATAATTCAGCTTAGAAGAATATTTCGAAATGAAAACAAATCTATTACAGAAAATATTTAATAACGTGCTCCGATAAAAACAATTTTTCAATTAAACTATCACAGTTATTTCCCCTTTGGTTTTCTAGTTTGAAAATTAAACGATTTCAAATTTCAGATAAAATAAGTCAAATAAAATATTAATTGAAATTTGAATAAACTAAATAATTAAAATTTTTTTAATCACTACAGTTAAAACAAAGCTATTATGTCGAATAAGTAATATCATCGAGTTAATTATTTAAATAGATTTAATTAAATGTGATATGCTAATGACCGCAGTCAGTCAATGTAGATGTGGTTTGAAGAATGCTGTATATAGAAATTACGTATGAAATGTAATATCTCCGTTGACAGAACTATTCTATCATGGGTGTTATATTTCTTGACCAGAAGAGGTGTACACACATATGGCTTTATATCTCTTTGGTCATTGGGAGTTGTACACACACACACGCTACTACTTTATATATATATATATATATATATATATATATGTATATATATTATATGGAAAAATGCGCGCATGAAAAGTAATATTCTTAAGATTTTATTAAACCTGGAAAAGTAAAGGACAAGAAATTCAACGTGGAAAAGTAAAGAACAAGATATTCTAGTAAAGTAAAAAATAAGAATCTTTTAGACTTAAAATATTGCAGCTAAAAATAAAATTTGAATATTGATAAATATTTTATTTATTATTTGCATATGTTGTTGTTTATTGTTGAGTTAGAAAGGGTGTCAGTCGCTGGATTGAACTTATTCCCCCCCTATTATTTGCATATATTTATGTAGTGAAAATTGTTTGAATAAAATTAATTCATTAGTTAGTTAGTAGATGGAATTAATAATTTTATAATTTATATAAAAATTAATAATTTTATTATATCATAATTAGGATCATTTAATTCATTAATTAAACAACAACATATGCAAATAATAGATAAAGTATTTATCAATATTCAAATTTTATTTTTAGCTGCAATATTTTAAGTCTAAAAGATTCTTATTTTTTACTTTACTAGAATATCTTGTTCTTTACTTTTCCAGGTTGAATTTCTTGTCCTTTACTTTTCCAAGTTTAATAAAATCTTAAGAATATTACTTTTCATGCGCGCATTTTTCCATATAATCCATGATTTTTCCAGGCATTGCTATTGTATTAATATATAAATTTATAATATTTATTAATGATTGTCAAAAAAAATTTTCATGCGCGCATTTTTCCATATAATATATATATATATATATATATATATATATATATATATATATATATATATATATATATATATATACAACCCCTCCCTTCTTTATATGTAGGTACAAATATGCTCAGAAACTGAGCAAATATATTGTATTGTGGGGAGGGGGTGTAGATAAAACCAACAAACAAACAAACAAACAAACAAAAAACAATTGCGCACGTATCTGATTTTAAGATTGAAAATGCGAATTTTGAATGTCTTATTTTTTATCTTTTGTGTTTTGAAGTGTGAAATTCGTTAATAAAAAATTATGTATTTTCATTATTTTTGCGAAAAGCACTGCTTTTATTTTGAAAAATAAATTAACTTTCTTTTAATGAGTCCAATATTGCTAATATGCCATTAAATAGGAAATGCTTTGAAGAATCGATACCAAAAAAGAAAAAAAATCAATAAAAACTGCGCATTTTACTTATTTGTCTTTTTGCATTCTTTTTCTCATTTTCCATTTTTCTTTTTCTTGTATTATTTTGAAGTTCATTTTTTTTCCAATTCTTCTTCATTTAATTGATTACCCACCTCATAGTTACTTCCATTATTACTATTCTCAGGCCCTGGATTTAACTCAATATCCATTGTCATCGACATTTAAAGTGACGTCTGCTTTTATCCTTTTTTTTTTTAAATTTACCTTTAAAAAAAATCTCCTTCAGACGATTTTTTTTCTTTTTTTTTGTAAATAAATATATATTTATTATCATTATTATTCCAAGTTCGTTGTTAATATTATATATATATAAATACACGCAAAGAAAAATACAGGAATAATCGACAATGTTGTCTGTTTTTCTAAAAAAAAAATATTTCTCTTTCATTCCCTGAACGAATGAGATAAATGAATAATAAAATAAAACAATCTTTAAACTATTTTCAGTATTTCCTAGTAAGTTTAAATAAAGTTGTGTTGTTTTTTCTTTCATTTCCTCTAATAAAATAAAATAAAAACTACACGTTTTATTTTATCCAAGTTTCATTGTCATCGACATTTAAAGTGACGTCTGCTTTTATCCTTTTTTTTTAAATTTACCTTTAAAAAATCTTTAAACTATTTTCAGTATTTCCGAGTCAGTTTAAATAAAGTTGTGTTGTTTTTTCTTTCATTTCTTCTACTAAAATAAAATAAAAACTAAACCTTTTATTTTATCCATTTTTTTCTGGCTTCTTCTGATTGTCTCTGCCACTCTCACTAGTATTTTCTTCTTTTTAGTCTTTTAAGTTCACATGTATTATTCGACTTATTTACTTCCGAAACTAGGCAAGCAGGTTCACTGCTGCTGATGATAATGTGGACAAGACACGATCTCACAGCAGCAGCAGCAGCAGCAGCAGCAGCTCTAAGAGTAGTAGTTATAATAATAACTTGGAACCGGCGAATTATTAGCATATTAATAGTTCGATTTTCATCGGTTTTTAATTAAAAAAAAAAACCATTACACGGTATTGAACCTAAAATCTTTCCACCAATCCCGGCTCTATACCCGTTACGGTAACATATAACATTTTCAATTTAATTTCGAATCACAGTAGTTGTTATGAAATTTTTCATCAAATGTGATAACGAAAAATTTGAGTTCATTCAAAGAATATGTATATCATAGAATTCACTAATATTTTTAATCGATAAATTCACCATTTTTTGCTATAAAATCATAAGGAAAGTTAAAAAAAAAATTAGTTATTAAAAAAAAGTTCGGTTTTTTAATTATATAAAAAAATCGATACACGGGATTGAACCTAAAATCTTTCCACCAACCCCCGGTACTCTAAACGTTACGCTAACATGTCATATTGGCAAAATCGCAGTAAAAAATATTTATATACAAAAAAAAAAGCTCGATAGCATGGTCTCGGTCAGTTCTACAATGACAGGGCTGATCTGCAATTTCTTTATCACCGCTTTAATAATAGCTCACAGGAAAAAAAAAAAAAAAAAAGAATCCCTTCCCCAATAAAAACAAAGTGAACAGCTCAAGTTTCCAGGAATACGCGTGTCGCGGGCCATATTTCCTTGGCACTAGGTTGGCCGTCCCTTTCTCCTGCTTGGTGTCTCCTGCCAAAAAATTACTTCAATTTGTTATCATTCATTGCGAGTTAATCACTAATTCCGTAAGTTACAAATGATTGACTCCAGACGCAATCTTGGATTGTTATTTTAAGGATTAATTATTACATGAATTAATTATTACATAAATTAATTATTACATAAATTCTGAATACAATTTTTAGGGTTATTAACGGAAGGAGATAAAAAAAGTCTATGTAATGCTTTTTTTTATTTAACAAGTAGCCTGCCTCGATGGTGACTCGACGGAATCTTTATCCGACAACCGATTTTCTCTACTCTCTCTCTCTCTTTATCTGATGGTCACTGGACGAGGACGTGGTGCGGGTGGAATGGACAGCTCCAACTTTTATTGGAAAGTGAGTGGTGTGGTGTTTGAGGAGACTGGTTTCCTCATCCATCCAACCCATCTTCATTAGGTCATACTCAGATTCGCCCTGATTGGCTAATTGACCAATCCACTTAAGCATATTAATTACGTAACTTTCCACACGTACATTTACTTTTCCACACGGCGAAATCCTAAAAGCCTTGACCTCACGGTCATATCCAAGACAAAACATTACTATTCGACAACATGTAACGATTCTTGTCACAAAACATTATTATTATTAATATTCCCGAAGTTATTCTTTTTCTTCTTGCATTTTGCATCACCAATCAAACAGTTTGGATCAGCAAGACCACCTGTTTATTGCCCGGGATTGCTCTAATTCAGCTCTAGTTTACCCGTTACTGAGGCAATTTTCGACCACCACAAGTGTTTGGGTAACGCGCGAGCGTGTACGATTAACTGTACGTGATTGTTGTGACAATTGAAAACAAACAAACAAACAACAACAACAACAACAACAACAACAACAACAACAACAACAAGAAAGGATCTGTGCCAGAGTGGACATTAAACCTTGTTGGAAGTTTCGACTCAGTACTTGTATTTTAAGTCGTTAGTTTTATGTAGCGACGCCTTACAAAGTGCAGAACGTTGTTTAATTTAAGTTTATTTTATTTATTTATTATCAAGTTGGAGTTAGTGTTACTGGTGTGAAAATGTGTGTGTGTGTGTGTGTGTGTGTGTGTGTGTGTACCTGTGCGTGTGCGTTCACGAAACTCTCTCGCCCGCATTCATCTTTTAGTCTTATATGCATCTTCTCGTCCAGCCTGACATGTACACTCTCTTGCTATGTGTGTACGAATGAGTAATAGTAGTAGTAGTAGTAGTAGTAGTAGTAGTAGTAGTAGTAGTAGTAGTAGGGGTAAGACTGAAAACGGGTTGACATTAATTATTCATTTGAACGATCAGATCAACAAACATTTTATGAACACCTCACGAGAGATGAAATGGAAGGAAAGCGGGAAACGCGAGGAGAGGTAATAAGCAGGTAGACAAATGAACGGAAAGATAGATAGGGGAGGGGGAGAGATAGAAAGATAGATAGGAAGAAAGATAGAAAGAGATGTAGGATGAGGGATAAACGGAGAAAGATGGATCAGTTTAGCAATTTCACAAATCTTCGAGGTAGTTTTCAGATCAAGCAACCAATCTAAACGGTTAAAAGTTGAAGGGTGACAATCATTTGATTCTTTTCAAGATACAAACACGTCTGAAATTCTTATTCTAATTTTGATGAACATCCAGTACGTTATTTTGATTCTTTAAACCGTCTCAAATTTAAGGCCTAAGCTTAAGGGGTCTTAATAAGAAACTGAAAGTAACGAAATCTTATTCTAATAATATTATGCGCCCAAACCTCTTATGCCCCCTAAAACCCCTTATATATAAATATAAATATATATATATATGATGAAAGTAAAAATAAAATAGATAAACTCCATAATTTATTATACCATACCTATTCACACTGAAACACTTATCACAATATTCTGTGGATCCATATTAAAAAAACCTTGTTAAACTTTGTGACATATTTACATTCTATGGAGGTCACGTGCGAACGAACACCCCATAATTTTATTATACCATATTTCTCTAAACTGTAACATAATTATCAAAGTATACTTACGCAGATAGATATGAAAAGTCTTTATTAAAATTTTGTGCCTATTTCCATTCTATATAGGCCAGGCGCGAACGCAGACCCCACAGTTTTATTACACTATCCCTATTTAAGTTAAAACATACTTATCAAAGTATTCTTATGTACATCTATATCAAAAACACTTTTAAAAGTTTGTTTTTAATTTTTAAATTTTTTATTTCCATACTTTGTGGATCAGGCGCGAACGCAGACCCCACAATTTTAATGAACCACCGTTCTGCCAGATCAAACATACCCATTCCTGTGTCTCGACACATCTTCTATCATTATATGTAATCATTTTTTAAAATAGTCAACCATATAGGAGCCTATTCGTGACCAGACACATACACACAAACAGACAGACACAGACATTCAGCTATATATATATATATATATATATATATATATATATATATATATATATATATATATATATATCATCCACATACAATACTATATCGCTGTATCATAGCTCATCAGTGCGGTTAGACAAGCAACTACCTCAAGCCAAGATTGAAACTTGACCGCTTAGACGACAGTCGGCTCTTCTAACCGTTATGCTATGCAGCTGCTGCTATGACGGCCATGTGAATTATTTTCATGCTCAAGGTCTTTGAGTGTTGACTCTATATTGCTCTGTAATTACATTGAGCTTCTTAAATAAGGATTGGTATACATTATAAGAAAATATATTTTCATATATATATATATATATATGTTAACTACATATATTCATACATGTTTCTGCTGAGTGGGAGATCCAGTGTCGTCAGACTATAGCAAAGTACAGCAAGCCATGTAAGAAAAACATAGCAAAGTGCAGCAAGCCATGTAAAAAAAACAACCAAAAAAAACAATATATAGTGTATCACAATAGTGAGTACACCCCTTACATTTCTGCAGATATTTATGTAGATCTCTTGATGGAACAACACTGACAAAATGACGCCATCGGAATCAAACAAACTAATCTTCATCTCATAGACCATACGACATGGTTCCAAGAATTCATGTGTTTTGTGCACATGTCTTCAGCAAACTGTTTGCGAGCTTTCTCATTATCGTCTTCAGAAAAGGCTTCCTCCAGAGTGACAACTATGCACTATAATGTGATATGGCGTATATGGCTTGAGAACTAACAGGCTTACCCCCCCCGTCCTCCACCTCTTTAATATCTGCAGCAATACTGGCAGCAATCCTAAGCCGATCTTTCAAAGAAAACATTTGGATATAACGCTCAGCACGTGCGCTAAGCTTCTTTGGACGACCTACCTGAGGTCTGTTCCGCGTGGATTTGGCTGTTTTAAAACTATGGATGATCTTAGCCACTTTGCCGCAGCTCAGTTTCAGGGCGTTGGTAATCTTCTTGTAGCGCAATAATATGTCTTTTAATATCATCAGAGAGTTTTTTTTTTGCCATGTTGGAACTTTCAACAGTGACCAGTATGATAATTTCAGAGCTACTTCTTATGCACATATGAACCTAGTACCACTAATGAATCACGTGACATTTTGGAGGGAAAATTTGGAGGGAAAAGCAGTACTCAATTTGGACATTTAAGGGTGTAGTTTCTTAGGAGTGTACTCACGTTTGTAGGCATGAGTTTAGCTTTTAGTTGTTATATTTTGAGCTATTTTGAGGGGAAAACAAATAAACTGTTATATAAGCTGCACCCTTTTCATTGGATCGAACTGTCATTTTGTCACTGTTGTTCCATGAGAAAATATGTACAGATATCTGCAGAAATGTGAATGAGTGTGCTCACTTTTGCGATACACTATATTGTTCAGATACACGCATCGAAGTGGAGCGCTGGAGGATGTCGCCAGTAATGTATCCGCGTGAATCACTAAAGATTATCGGGTTTTTACAAATTATATTCTAATTATCACGCTGACCTGATCAGAGATGATCAATGTCCGATCGACCTTCTTCTCGTACACTTTATCACATTGGATACTTATTATTAGTTATAATAATTACTTATTATTAGTTATAGTAATTACTTATAATTAGTTATAATAATTACTTACTTATTATTACTTATAATACTTATTTATTATTAGTTATAATAATTACTTATTATTAGTTATAATAATTACTTACTTATTATTACTTATAATAATTATTTATTATTAGTTATAATAATTACTTACCTATTATTACTTATAATACTTATTTATTATTAGTTATAATAATTACTTATTATTAGTTATAATAATTACTTACTTATTATTACGTTATAATAATTACTTATTATTCGATATAATAATTACTTACTTATTATTCGATATAATAATTACTTACTTATTATTCGATATAATAATTACTTACTTATTATTAGTTATAATAATTACTTACTTATTATTAGTTATAATAATTACTTATTTATTATTAGTTATAATAATTACTTATTATTAGTTATCATAATTACTTATTTATTATTAGTTATAATAATTACTTATTTATTATTAGTTATAATAATTACTTATTTATTATTAGTTATAATAATTACTTATTTATTATTAGTTATAATAATTACTTATTTATTATTAGTTATAATAATTACTTACTTATTATTAGTTATAATAATTACTTATTTATTATTACTTATAATAATTACTTATTTATTATTAGTTATAATAATTACTTATTTATTATTACTTATAATAATTACTTACTTATTATTAGTTATAATAATTACTTACTCATTATTAGTTATAATAATTACTTATTTATTATTACTTATAATACTTATTTATTATTAGTTATAATAATTACTTATTATTAGTTATAATACTTACTTACTTATTATTACGTTATAATAATTACTTATTATTCGATATAATAATTACTTACTTATTATTCGATATAATAATTACTTACTTATTATTCGATATAATAATTACTTACTTATTATTAGTTATATTAATTACTTACTTATTATTAGTTATAATAATTACTTATTTATTATTAGTTATAATAATTACTTACTTATTATTAGTTATAATAATTACTTATTTATTATTAGTTATAATAATTACTTATTTATTATTAGTTATAATAATTACTTACTTATTATTAGTTATAATAATTACTTACTTATTATTAGTTATAATAATTACTTTTTTATTATTACTTATAATAATTATTTATTATTAGTTATAATAATTACATATTATTAGTTATAATAATTACTTACTTATTATTACTTGTAATAATTATTTATTATTAGTTATAATAATTACTTACCTATTATTACTTATAATACTTATTTATTATTAGTTATAATACTTACTTATTATTAGTTATAATAATTACTTACTTATTATTACGTTATAATAATTACTTATTATTCGATATAATAATTACTTACTTATTATTAGTTATAATAATTACTTATTATTAGTTATAATAATTACTTATTATTAGTTATAATAATTACTTACTTATTATTTCTTATAATACTTATTTATTATTAGTTATAATAATTACTTATTATTAGTTATAATAATTACTTACTTATTATTACGTTATAATAATTACTTATTATTCGATATAATAATTACTTACTTATTATTCGATATAATAATTACTTACTTATTATTCGATATAATAATTACTTACTTATTATTCGATATAATAATTACTTACTTATTATTAGTTATAATAATTACTTACTTATTATTACATTAGAATCCCCGCCCAGGCTCTCCTGGTTCGCTCCTTATTGACGACTGTGAAAGACAATTTACATTACGTGGCGAACTGAATTGAGACACAGCTATCGATGTTATAGACATTCATGGATTCGTCTTAAAAAATTGTTTAGATTTCTCAAGTAAAATATTGTTACAAAAACTGATATCACGTGAGAAAATAAAACGACTAAAATCAAATCATAGAGTTTCGTGTAAAAAATATGATTTTGCTGCCAAGACCCATGGAAATTCCACGATGTGAGAAATATATTTAATCAACAAATATGTTTTGATAAATTTTCTTAGCGCAAAAATAGTTTTTTTTTGATGAAAACAAAACAACAACAACAAAAAAAAACAATAACACGCAGCAAATATGAGTTTATTTACACTTTTCTGAAAATAGTATCTATTGTATTTTAGTATATAATTGACCCAAATGAGATAAATTAATAAGTAATAATACTCAGCAATAATATTGTGCTACATAGTTCAATACAAATAATAAAATTACATAGTAAGAAACTATTTTTAATTTATTCCTTCAATCCAACACCTTTTCGCAAACAATATTCTTTTTTTTGTTGCCTTCTTTCATTCGAATGTTCCCTTTTTTACCTAACGTTTCGTTGACTTCTTTCTTCGCTGAAGTACCGCTGCACGTCAAAATTCATTTCTCACATCATTACAACGATAAAATAATGATCATATATTATTATAACGGTATTCGAAAACGAGGCTTAACCAAAGGGGGGGGGGCGTCACTCTCCTATCCCAGGGTTGCCAGATTGGCCTTTTTAAAGCCACATTTCGCAAATTTAACCCGTTTAGAAGCAGTTTGGTCTTCAAAAATTGTATGTGACCTTTTTCAAAGAGTAGCGTATGGACTAACTAAAGAAGAAAGAAGCAGAATATTGCATAGATAAAGTCGTTCTATTTCATTTACGAGGGGTGTGCAATAAGTAATGCCCCTGACCCACTTCCAGTTGTCTGACCTAGCTGAAATTTTGCATGTCGTTCTATTGCATTTATGTATCATCTGAATGTTTTGATTTGTAAGCCATTTTAATTTTAGAAGAGGCAAGAAATGTCACAAACAAAATGGCAGTATCAGTCCAGAGAAGCTTTGAATTGTAAAATCTTGCAGATTAAGACGAAGAATAGTTTCCGGTGGGTAGCCAATCGGAAGAAGTTCCTTCCCGTGTGAAGACAAAAAATTAGATGTAGGAATTCTTAAGAGATTATGTCTATTCAGTATATTTATGGAGTGATTGCGGTTTCCGATTGGTTGGTGGCAGCGCGTTGTTCCATATGATTAGTCAGTTCTTTTATCATTCCTGTTTTTAAATAGAACCTTCCAATTTTCTGTAATCATACTCTCACACGTATACCCAGAATATTGCAACAGAATGTTTGTCCAATGCGACTTTAAAGCTGGATACCGTGGGCATTATCAAGACCTTCTCTGAGAGGCTGTTCTACGGAGCAGAAACACGGAGAGAGAATGCTGCTTTTCTGAAAGTATCACTGAAGACCATGACTAGGTGTTAGGGGTAAAAAAAAAAAAAAAAACTCGTCTGGAGGGAGATTGGAACTCCCGTTGATGATATTCTGTTCACATCCTTCGTTGCTCAAATCAGTTAGTCTTCGGAGACGTTCAACGTAAGTAAGCGCAGAGAATTCCATCATCATCATCATCATCATCATCATCATCATCATCATCATCATCATCATCACCACCACCACCACCACCACCACCACCACCACCACCACCACCACCACCACCGCCATCATCATCTAGGTTACCAACCGTTGAATACACTCCCGACATAGAATATCTATTTGAAGATATGGTTTTGCTGATTGGATGTCATACTAAAGAATGGGCCGTACCGAGGTAATGTATATAGGATATACGGAACAACCACGTTGACACATTGGTTCTCGTTAGATCACTGAATGCAAACAAGGGTAAGCCTGGTCAACATGAGATTGGTGACCAATTTAGGAATACCATATGGCTGATCAATCTGGGAATACAAGGCGCTATATCTAGGGGTACGTCGACAAATCCCTGCAAAAAATTGCAAAAATCTAACGTTGTTATCTCCCCTAAATATCCTTATTTAGTCTTAGTATGTAAGTCTAAAGGATATTTTGACTGTAGACATATTTTATAAAATTAAAGATGGTAACTTAACCTAAAAAAGTACATAAATATATTTTTGGAAACTAAGTGATCTTTCATATTATTTGCATTAATCGGAGTACAGTTCTCACACCGAGTGTTATTTTAACAGCATTTCGGTCGATGTAATCTCCGACCTCATTCGGGTGTATCGAACTCAGAAATCTTTCTGTAAAACTCGGGAATCTTTCTTTCGAACTCGGAATTTCCAACGAAACCCTTTTTTTTTAATCTGAGGGGCTAGCATGTTCTCGTTCCGCCAGGGTTGAAATTCTGAGCAAATAAGGATTGAATATTTCACTTAGAACTGAATTTACCAAGTACTTATCCACTATGTCACGGATCCTTGCAGACAATTATAGTATAAATTTTAGGAGCCTTAAATCTATTATTGTTTTCAGATGGACAATTTTACTAGTTACCATTATATATTACAATTTCAAACTTACTTCTGCAGTTCAAATCCCGTTCTTCCATGAGTCTCGCTCGGCAACGTCCGGCGGACCAGGAAAAACACCCGATTGTAGCGTGCGAACAGACGTCAATAAAAAACAAAAACAAAAAATAAATAAATGAATATAATAAACAACCTACCGTAATAAATTCATAAAATGTTCTGTTTTATTTTTATTGTCAACTATTTTTTGGGGTTGTTTCTGGAATAAAGGTTTTTTTTTTTTAATTAGTAAGCAAATAATTTTAAAAAAATTTTGTGTATGAAAAGTTTCTTTTCTTTGAATTAATGAAAACGCATTTGTTTTGTTTTAAGGAATAAAGAACCATTTTTTACTTTTATTTTTGGGATATATATATATATATATATATATATATACATATTGGATATATATTTTATTTTTGGGATATATATATTGGGATATATATATATATATATATATATATATATATATATATATATATATATATATATATATATCTCCTAAAACTTTTGTTTTCAAAGAAAAGGTGTAGTTTTTGAATTTTAAACAATTTTTTAATCTTTTTTTAAAGAAAAGTTTGTATGTTATTTTTTTTGTAAGCAGCCGACGACAGCATTATTTTCAAATGCATTTTCTGCAATAAATTATTTTTGAGAATACGTTTTTTTAAAAATATATTTTACATCTATTGTGAGGGCTTAGGTTTACACTTGGAGGGGGTTGCCTGTGGTATACTGCGAATAGACTATTTTCTTAAGAATATTAATTTCTGTCGGTGTAAGTAAAGCATGTCATTTTTCTTCCTTGTCACAAGAATAAAGACATGTTGTTGGAAGCGCAATAAAACTCTTCCCTTTCCTTTCTTTTTTTTTTTTTTTTAAATTTGGTGTCGTCTACTCGCTCGCGTCTCTTTTTGCCACTCAGTTTCCCAGTGAACAAGCACATTCAGAATTTTCCGGGCCAGTTTTCGTCGACGTTGCCAAGTGAGACTCGCGAAAAAAACGCTATTTAAACTTCAGAAGTACCCACAATTTATTACTACATATTATTACTATATATTTTTTATTACTATATATATTATTATTATATACACATTATTGCTATATTTATATTATTCCTACATACATATTTTTACTATACATATATTGTGTACTATGTACATATTATTACTTTTTATATTTTATTACTAGATATATATTTTATTACTATATATATTATTACTATATATGTGTTATTACGATATATATATATATCGTAATATATATATATATATATATATATATATATATATATATATATATATATATATATATATAGGGTGTCCATGAAGTTCGTGTGCAATTTTAAAATGAATTCTTCCAAAATCAAACCCTTTTTACATGTTATTTCTATTGCAATCACAAATAAAATTATAAATATTTTAAGGCGCACACGGACTTTATGGACACCCTGTATATATGAGAAGGATGTTGTAGTTTGTCTTAAAGCATTGTGTCTAGTATGAAATGAGTTGTGTTTGAAGGCTATATAAATGCGGTTCGTAGGAAACACCATGGACATGAGTTAGCATATACATGAACAATGACAATATTAGAAGGCGTTTTCGATAATATTCAATTATATTATATTTATTTACAAAAAATAAAATAAAACAGACAAAGGAAAGCCTCGTCCGTCAAATAGTTCTATACGTTTCTTTTTTTATTTTCTTCCCTGAAAAAGAGACAAAACTCGAAAATTAGGGACATCAACTCCTACCATCTTGTACGACACATTATGTTGGTAAATAAACGTAATATAATTGAAAACTATTGAAAATTTCGTCTAATATGGTCATTATTTTTTATGTACTAATTTATGTCCTCAGTGTTTCCCATGAACTGCATTGATGTAGCCTTCAAACACAATTCCTTACACACACACACACACACACACACACACACACACACACACACACACACACACACACACACACGCACGCACACGCACGCACACACACGCACACACACACAGACCACGAAACACGTGTCAGTGGATAATTATATTTTAAAAATAATATATATATGCCGCTCCCCATTTAGGGGGTACCAAATTGGTCAAAGGGAAAATTATTCCCAACTCGCATTTAGGCAAAAATGCACTTTCGTATAAATAATTGAATTCGTTCAAAGAGTATGGCTAACAAAAACCAAATAAAAACATCTATATAAATAATTGAATACATATATTTTTTTAATTTTTTTTTACATAGGCATCACCACATTATCAAGGCCAAGAGGCCACTCAAGGATAAGGGTTAAAAAGTGTACAGTAGAAATTGGACAATATAGTAATCATTAGTAATGAAAATTTGGTAAATTTGATAACTTATATGGAACGGCTCATCAAGAACTTATTTACGTTAGACTTGAACACAACCATATTGTAGTCAGCCGGAAAGCAGGAAAACGGAAGACAATTCCACAGGCGAGCAGTTCTAAGAAAGAAGCTTTGTTCATGGAATCTACGTTTAGGTTTAGGCACAGATAAAGAGTGGGGGGGATTATTGATAGTGTTTACAGCTAGACGGGTATTTCTTGTGAAAGTTTGGCGACGGGGGGACCATAGATTGAAGCTCAGTCGAACACTTTCTATGAAAATAACGATACATCAGAGACAAACTCGCAACATCTCTTCTGTAAGATAGAGGTTGCAAGGAAGAGAAAAGGACATCTCCTACGAGGCTACGAAGTCTATTTTGAACTCTATCAAGGCAGGACAAGTCCTTTCTAGCAGCTCCTGCCCAGATGTGGCAACAGTATTCCATCCTTGGAAATATAAATAATAATACTAATTAAAACTTTTTCAGCTAATAAAAATAAATTAATTACATAATATTATTTGTTCCTATTTACTTATCTTTCCATAAGGGTGGATCGGTTTTTAATACAAAGAAAATACAACTATAAAAAAAAGAGATTCTTTAGATTGGAACAAAAAAAATAATCTAGTCTTCTTCGAGGACAGAATAGACTAAGTTCAGCATCAGAACAGATACTACACTTTGTTATTAACGAAAAGGCCAACGAATTAATTATCGGGAAGAGAAATCAGTTGTTTGAGAGAAAGTTGGGATAGCAAGGAGAGGGGAGCATAAGAAATGGAGGATAGCGTATATGATGTGTGAGAGTCGCTGGTGGCCAGGCCCTCACACGGATTTTTGTTAGGCTGGTTGAACAATTAAGGGCTGGACCACCGCTGATGGTCTTATAATCGGCCTTTTGCTTTTTTATCTGTTTCTTTATTTTTTATCATTATTGTTAAGCATGTTTGTTTGTCTTGTGTTTTGCATATGTCTTTTGTGTTTTACACTGCGTGTGGTATATTCAAATTAATGTATACGTTTTTTCTAAACGTCATTGCGTTTGCAATACATATGCGTACTATCATGCATAACACACAGATATATATATATATATATATATATATATATATATTTATATATATATATTTATATATGTATGCATACATATATTGCTAGAATCAGCCACTCCGATGATTCGTAGACGACAAAACACATGTCAGTGGATAATTATATTTTAAAACCAATATATATATATATATATATATATATATATATATATATATATATATATATATATATATATATATATATAGAGAGAGAGAGAGAGAGAGAGAGAGAGAGAGAGAGAGAGATTATTGCATGAGACGATTCCAATATTTTTTTCCGATTCCAATGCAATTACTGATTCCGATATAAATTTCCGATTCCGATGCAATTTACGATTCCGATTCTTTATAAATCTCTAACCATTTCACTATAAAGTTGTCATTTTCCCCTAATTACGATGAAAACCCATGTTAAATTTGCATATATTTTCTCGAACGTTAAAACACACTTGTGAGAGTAATCTACAGCTATGCGCTTTACTGGTAAGTTAAAATGAATAAATATTTATTATTTTATTATTGTTACCAGCAGTGGAAGATTTTATTTTAAACAAAATAAAAAAAAAAAAAGTTAATAAAAGGAATCGTTTTTAGCATCGGAAAATAGGCACACATATGTATAAATTGCACACACACACACACACACACACACACACACACACACACACACACACACACACACACACACACACACACACACACACACACACCCACACACATATATATATAAGTGAGAATGTGTGTGTGTGTGAGGGGATACTTATCAATCTATATATTCAGCGAATTTTTTTTGGAAATTTGGTACATAGTCTATTCAATAATGTGGAACACTTTTTATTCGATTTTCATTTAGAAAAAAGGTCTGCTAAGTGGTCAAATTTCAAAAATTGTTAAGTGGGGGGGGCATCGTATGTTTTTTTTTAATCTATTTGTCAATTATACCCGAACGTGCAAGCGTGAATCGTTGACATAACAGATTCCTTATGTTAAGAATAAGTACGTTTGAAAACGTTTTTTTAAAGATCATGTCAAGCTGGTCTTATGGTTATCATACTTGACTTCCTGTCTTTAGGTTTTGGTTTCAATCTCAGCTCGAGTATTTTGTTTACTTACAAGAAGCAAATTGTTTAGACCCCCCCCCAAAAAAAAACATAGGACTCGCATGCACATGTATAAGTTTCAGTATGAATTAAAATATATTAATGCGTATTTTACGACCCGACAACGCCGGGCTGCATGCTAGTATATATATATATATATATATATAAATAGATTCTCCCGTTGCTTTCGACGTATGAGATCCACACATGATTTGTTTATAGTGGTGAAGTCTTGTGTAGTAGAACCGTTTACACTTTCTGGAACACCGCAGAATTGGTTGTCACACTATAGAGCAAACAGTAGACCTAGACAAACACACGCACGCACATACACACAGTGCAATCAGGGAAGTAGGAAAAAGGAAGGGAATTCCAAAGTCTAGCACTGCAGGGATAGAAACTGTTAGAGTAGACGGTTTTCCGGCATTTAAGTGCCTCAACAGTGAAAGTATGAGATTTTGCTGTTTGTCGGGTTAGTCGAGGTATGTACGTCGAGGAGGCACCAGTGCTATGAGTTCATTAAGACATGTTTCATTAAAGTACTTGAAAAACAGGTGCAATTATGCAACATTGTTGCGATGGGACAGAGGTTGGAGCTTAGTTGATTGTTCCGGACCTATTAAATTGGAGCCTATATATATATATATATATATATATATATATATATATATATATATATATATATATATATATATATATATATATATATATATGTAACATTAAAAGATTAAATGAATATGAAAATAGAAAATTGTAGAAATATCATCTAAAATAAGAAATACGAAAGTGGGAATCGATAAAAAATAATATAGAAATAAAATAAAATAAAATAATGTCGAAAAGATAATAAAAATAATAATATAGAAATAAAATAAAAAAATAATACAAATATAGAAAAAATAATAATATAGAAATACAATAAAAATAATAATATAGAAATAAAATAAAAAATAATAATATAGTAATAAAATAAAAAATAATATAGAAATAAAATAAAACAATAATAATATAGCAATAAAATAAAAAAATAATACAAATATAGAAAAAATAATAATATAGAAATACAATAAAAATAATAATATAGAAATAAAATAAAAAATAATAATATAGAAATAAAATAAAAAATAATAATATAGAAATAAAATAAAAAATAATAATATAGAAATAAAATAAAAAATAATAATAATATAGCAATAAAATAAAATAATAATATAGAAATAAAATAATTAAAAAATAATAATATAGAAATAAAATAAAAATAATAATGTAGAAATAAAATAAAACAATAATAATATAGCAATAAAATAATAAAAATAATAATATAGAAATAAAATAAAAATAATATAGAAAAAATATAGAAATAAAATCAACAAAATAATGATGTGGAAATAAAATAAAAATAATAATATAGCAATAAAATAAAAAATAATAATATAGAAATAAAATAAGAAATAATAATATAGCAATAAAATAAAAATAATAATGTGGAAATAAAATAAAAAATAATAATATAGCAATAAAATAAAAAATAATAATATAGAAATAAAATAAAAATAATAATATAGCAATAAAATAAAAAATAATAATATAGAAATAAAATAAAAAATAATAATGTAGAAATAAAATAAAACAATAATAATATGGCAATAAAATAAAAAAATAATAATATAGAAATAAAATAAAAAATAATAATATAGCAATAAAATAAAAATAATAATATAGTAATAAAATAAAAAATAATAATATAGAAATAAAATAAAAAAAAATAATAATAATATAGAAATAAAATAAAAAATAGTAATATAGGAATAAAATCAACAAAATAATAATGTGGAAATAAAATAAAAATTAATATAGCAATAAAATAAAAAATAATAATATAGAAATAAAATAAAAAATAATAATGTAGAAATAAAATAATAAAAATAATAATATAGCAATAAAATAAAAAAAGTAATAATATAGAAATATAATAAAAATAATAATATAGAAAAAAAAATAATAATATAGAAATAAAATTAAAAGAAATAAATATAGAAATAAAATAAAAGGATAAGAACGAGGTTAATCCAACTGCTTGATCTCTTAAAATAGGGATTATGAATATATTCATATAATATGACGAATGTATTGTAGTGTCTGAAGAGTAGCTATTTTTGGAATAATTTTAAACGATATAATGTTTAAATGTATCAAAATAGTTATGAAACAATTGTAACACAAGGAAATACACCATGTTCTTATTCATATTTTGTTGTTTTGATGTTTGCAAAAATATTATATATTGTATATAAAGTGACAAATTTAAAGATGTTGACTATGTTACCGCTTATTTCTTTAAACACATTAATATGCACAATTCTTAACAGTACCCGTTTCGTAACGCAGAATCATTCATGGAATTATTATGCCAAATTTTGAATTTATTCCGCCCTTAACTCATTAAAAGAAAAGGAACTTATCAACTTTAAAAGAAAATAAAGGAACATGGACATGATTACAAAATCTGAAAAACATCTTTAAATTTGGAATATTGACTTTTGTTGAATATCTATATATGCTCTGTAGTTACATCGAGTTTCATAAATTAATAGTCTGGTATAAATAAAAGGTGAGATATAATTGATTAAACGTACCCCCTCGCACGCACGCACGCACGCACGCACGCACGCACACACACACACACACACACACACACACACACACACACACACACACACATATATATATATGAATATAAAATAAAAATTACAATTAAATTTACCAAAATGATCTAAGATAGTAAAATTAAAGTATATTATAAATATTAAAGAATTAATATTTATAAAGTTATCTCAGCCAGATGTAAAAGCTCGATAAAACCAAATAGGAGATGGAGCTTATAATACGAGCAAACAGTTAATAAAACATGTTAAAAAACACTTTGAAATGAGTTAAAAACATATTTAATCTGAAAAGGAAACACTTAATAAGTGGATAGTCCTTAATCCGCGGAGTTTCGAAGAAATACTTTCCTTCTCATCAGAGGGTAGGAATTAGCAAAATGCGGGATCGGATTTTGCATGGAAAAGTATTTGATAAAACAACAAGTAAGTCAAAGATCTTACTTGATAACAAAAAAGTGAAGCAGAGGAAATATGGTGAAGAAAAAGGTGATTACACATGAATGGATAGTCTGGTGGAAGATAAATAATCCAGTGACGGTAAAATCCAAATATATGACTTCAAGAAAGTTAATTGAATTTCCATTTGCACGAGTAAAATCCAAGGAAATCCCGTATTTGGAAGAAGATCCAAAATAATCCAAAGGCAGAAATCTATGGAATAATTCACAAAAATGTGTACAAGAGGAAAAAAGGAAAAAATTCCAATAATATTAATAAAAGAAAAATAAGATATGCTTTTCACTCTACTGTCGAGGCATAAATATAAATAAGAAAGATCAGGGAAGAAAAAGAGAAGGAAAAAATTAAATGGTGATAGAATTAAATATAAAATAGAGAAACAAATGTCAAAATGACCCAGACAGGCAATGTTAAAGACGCGAAAAAATATATAGGGCAAAATAATATTGGTCAACGGAAATGTACAGGTCATCGCTTAAAAATGTCAGCAAGAGTTGTTAGAAGATACTAAATGGAAAATAAATAAATAAATAAATAGAAAATAAATAATAAAATAAACAATAAATAAGTAAATAAAAAATAAAAAATAAAAAATTAAATATAAAATAAAAAATAAAATAAAAATTATTTAATGGGAGAGGATGGCCGGTATCTGCAAATTCAGGAAAAAGCAAGAAAAAAAAGTAAGTAAATGCATATAGTAAAATATAAGTAAATATACATACAATATATGAATGTGAGGGTAGATTGATATATTAGATAGATAGGAAAGTTTAAAGAATAAAGCAGAAAATGCAGATAAAAAACCGGCCATGCAAAGAAGAAATAATAAATAAATAAAGGATTATTAAATTATAAAGTATTAAGAAGTATGTAGAAAAAACGATAAAGTTAAAGAAAAAATTGTATATATCTATATAAAAGGTAAAAGTAATAACTATGTAATTTCAAAATTGCCATAATTAAATTTGGACTTATATTTACAGAAAGAGATCAGTTCATTTTTAGAATTTATTATATTGTTACTTTGAGGGGAAGTGATTATAGTTATAGCTTCGGTTGTGCAGAGGCGACATGACTTAGAGCCTGGAGTATAAGACTTAACTTTTTTATGATAATCCATTTGATTGAGAAGGAGGTATTCTTAGAGTTAAGTTTTTCAATTAAAGTGGTTAGAGAAGTTCCTTGGTTATTATTAGAATTATGGTTGTTAAAAGAAGAAATATGGTTAGATATTCTTTTCTTAATTAATGTTGAAGTAGCGCCGATATATGTATGTACTTTATTAATTAATTTATATATATATATATATATATATATATATATATATATATACATACATACATACATACATGCCCCCCCACATATATAATTGTCTGGTTGACACATGGTTCTTTTTAGTCCTGACAGGTACTTCTTTCCAGACATTGGGGGTTAGCTTATTGCTAATCGTCTGAGGTACATCTGTCGTGGGATATCGACGGGTTTGCTCAGACATTTTTGTAGACCAGTGTGTTCTTCTTCTAGTGCACCGAGTTTTTCCAAAACTTTCCTGGCCGAGTTTGTATGTAACCTATTGAAGTGGAGCTAAGCAAGACCTGTGTAGAAGGACGAACCCCACACCCCCAAAAGAAAAAAAAACAACAAAAAAAAAACAAGACAAAATAAAACGATTTTCTACCTAATGTAAAACGCATCACTTTTCTTAATTTAATTTTAACATAGTTTTCTAGATGTGTGAAAGAAATTAATTAAATAAAATAATATAAAAAATTGGAATAAGTATACTAGACATGGTTTAGTAGCATTATATCTTGATTTTAGTGTCCGTAGGTATATATATATATATATATATATATATATATATATATATATATATATATATATATATATATATATATATATATAGTAAGGGTATGTTATCCATTAAAGGCGTTGAAAATCAAATAAGAGACGTGTTACATTTAACACTTTAAAGCCAAATAACAACGCGAATTTGTTTTTAACCTTTATAAAATAAACGAATATTTATTTTTAAAGAGAGAGATATATTTCGGAGATATACACTCCTTTTTCAATCTGTATATATGTATATATATATATATATATATATATATATATATATATATATATATATATATATTTTTTTTTTCCTCTTATTCTTCGTCATGATGTTGAATGGAAGAATTTTAAGTTTAGTCCACCTGATGTTAGCTGTGGTTTTTCTGTAGCCGGATAATAACGCGTGGTCGCGCGTGATTTGAAAGTCTGGGTAGGTTATCCATTCGTTTATTTTATAAAGGTTAAAAAAATTCGAGTTGTTACTTGGCTTTAAAGTGTTAAATTTAACACGTCTCTTATTTGATTTTCAAATTCACTCAACGCCTTTAATGGATAACCTACCAAGATTTTACTATCACGCGCGACCACGCGTTATTATCCGGCTACAGAAAAACCACAGCTAACATCAAGTGGACTTAACTTCCATTCAACATCATAACGAAGAATAAGAGGAATATATATATATATATATATATATATATATATATATATATATATATATATATATATATATATATATATATATATATCTATATATATGTATATACACTCATGAACAAAAAAAAATGGGACAGGAAAGAAATTTGCAATTTATTGCACAAAAAGCTGCATTACACAAAATGCAATTAAATAATAAACGAAAATGAGTAAAAAATATAAAGAGCAAGATATTTACTTTAATAAAAACTTAGTATGGAATGGAATTGCCCTTAGATCTTTTTAAAAGATCAATTCTTTTTATCATGCTCTCAACCAACTTGGAGCACTGTGAAGAGGAGATGTTATTCCATTCTCTTTGTACTGCTTCCCATAATTTTTCTTTGTTGGAAAAAGTTTTTCTAACTAATGCACGAGATATTATAGCCCAAATATTTTCCATTGGGTTTAAATCTGGGCTTTGGCCAGGCCAAAACATCACATCAATTGAATTATCAGTAAGCCACTTCTTTGTGACTTTTGCTGTGTGTGCAGGGGCATTATCATGTTGAAAAATAATGTCATTGTTCATTTCTAACTTCTGGATGCTTGGTAATAGACCTCTTTCTAATATTTGAATGTATTCTTTGGCATTAATTGACGCATCACATCTGATAATTTCCCCAACTCCTGCAGCAGAAAAGGTCCCCCATACCATTATTCCTCCGTTTCCATGTTTTACTGTGGTTTTTATGCAATTCGGTGAAAATCTTTCTCCGGATCTTCGGATGCAACGTTCAGGGGCATCACTGGCAAGGCAAAATCTTGATTCGTCCGACCAGAAAACATTTCTAAACCAATCTGCATCTTTCGTACCATAACATGATGCAAATGTCTTTCTGTCGCTGATGTTCTTCTTAGTTAACAAAGGTTTTTTTGCACATCTTTTTGATGAAAATCCCATTTCCTTCATCCTTCTGGATATTGTCACTCTAGAAAGAGAATTTCCTTTTGCTGTTTCGAATTGTTTGCTATGGTCAACATAAGTTTTTTTGCGATCCTTCAAAACGGTCATTTTAAGCCTGTGATCGTTCTTCATTGTGAATGCTCTGGGGCGACCAGAACCAACTTTCCTGCTCACTGTGCCTTCAATTTCGAACCTTTGCCCAATTCTCTTCACAGCTGAAAGAGATGTTGCCACCTTTTCTTCTTTCAAAATGTCGAAAATCTGCTTGTAAGTCAAATTTGCCTGTCGTAATCCTGCAATTCGGTTTTTAATTTTTTCGTCAAGATGTCGTCTTACTTTTCTTGGACTCATCTTTAATACTAATAATCTGAAAAATACTAAATAACAGCTAATTATTAGCAAACAAGCGATAAAAATTTTAAAAATTGTTTGCTTTCCAATTTCAATCATGGCCCACTTTTTTTTGTTCCAATTTTAATCATGGCCCATTTTTTTTGTTCACGAGTGTATATATATATATATATATATATATATATATATATATATATATATATATATATATATATATATATATATGTACAGATTAAAAAAGGAGTGTATATCTCCGAAATATATCTCTCTCTTTAAAAATAAACTTTCGTTTATTTTATAAAGGTTAAAAAGAATTCGCGTTGTTACTTGGCTTTAAAGTGTTAAATTTAACACGTCTCTTATTTGATTTTCATATATATATATATATATATATATATATATATATATATATATATATATATATATCATATATATATGTATATATATATATATATATATATATATATATATATATATTGTGTACAGAAAGTTCTTAGATGAGACAAGTCATTGGTACCGTCAGTTTCAAGCCCGATAATTAGGATCGTTAAAGATATCCATATCAACTCTCTTCAGCTCTCTCATGAGTATTGGCTGAAGAGAGCTTGATATGGATATCTTTAACGATCCTAATTATCGGACTTGAAACTGACGGTACCAATGACTTGTCTCATCTAAGAACTTTCTGTATACAAAATAAAAAATATAAATACGCTCTTATATTTCGGATTTTCCTTTTAATTGAGCACTCTGCTGGATTTCTTTTTCCCCCCAAAACTAATTATATATATATATATATATATATATATATATATATATAATAGACGACTAAAAAAAACACACACACACACACAACAGATATAATTACTGCCTCCGTGTTGTGGAAAGATGGCATATAGAGAAGAATGCTTGTCATGTCTAGCCAAACTGAGGAAGCTTTCTGTGGATGACTGTCCATATATATATATTTCTTTTTCCTTTCTATTCTTTCTCCTTCCATTTTTATGCTGATCGCCTACTTTTAATGTCTATTTGTCATACAATACACGTAGATCATACGACAACGAAGTGCGGTTCGTCTCCTTCCTCCCCCTCCAGTTCTTTGTACTTGTCAAACTCCCGACTAAATTACAAGTTCGACGAACAGACAAACCTTCCGCTCACCCATGAAACCGTCCAACCAAAAGGATCGCTTAACGTTTTGCCTTTCTTGTAAAGCACCAATCAAACTTTTTTGATCCTCGGCTTCTTTTTACCATGCCTGCTTCCCCCTCCCCCGCCACATTCCAGCACTTTTCGTCCAAATGCGTGCTCCCCTCTTATTGGCTCAGTAAAACCCTTTTAGGTATCATGGATGCCGTCGACATTAAAGGTAAAGAAAACCGGGACGTTCCTGGAATCATGTCATTCCTTTGAAATCATTTGCACAGTTGAGAGAGAGAGAGAGAGAGAGAGAGAGAGAGAGAGAGAGAGAGAGAGAGAGAGAGAGAGAGAGATAGGGGGAGGGGGAGGAGATAGAGGGGGAGAGAGTGAGGGAGAGAGAGAAAAGAGAGAGAAAAGAGAGAGAAAGAGAGAAAGAAAAGGGAGAGAGAGGGAGAGAGAGAGAGAGAGAGCGGGGGGGGTAGGAGATAAACTTAGGTTTTCATCTGATGCCTTATTCGTCAAAATATCTTCGGCGATTAAAACACCATTTTCACGAGAGAAAAAACATCAAACGTGGCGACGTCATTATTAAATTATGTGTATAAAAACACAAACAAACCTTTCGTTTTTATACTGTATTATTTATTTTACTTTTTTTTCTTAAAACAGTGCTCAACGTACATGTGTTTTACTGCTCTACAGTTCATCAGCGTAGTTTGATTGTATTAGAGACCGAACCCTGAACCATAGGTTTTATAGTCGAGGGCGTATACCGTCACACTATGGGCCTCTGTTGATATTATTTTTTTAAGGCTTTTAAAGTTATTTTGCTGCCGATTTTTTTTTTGTAGCGATAACGAAATATTCGGTTTTAATGTGTCCTATCTAGGAGACCAAGGAATTAGTTTTCCCTAAAAAATATCGCCTTTATTTTTAGGATCATACAAATAAATATTTACTTATTTTATTTATTTTTTTAAAACAGTCCTTTACGTCAACGTAGCTTGCTGCTATACAGCCCATTAGCGTAGTTTGTCTATATTAGAGCTCGTCTTCGAACCATTTGCTGGGGGCATTTACCCTTGATATTGTTAGGATAGCAACCCGCAAATACTATCAACCAAAAAAAAAAAAAAAAAAAAAAAAAAAATGGGGCGGGGTGGGGTGGTGGCAGTGTTGGTGGGATGGAATTAGATTTGTTCCTCGCGCGTGCGTACAAATCTGACGGCCACTGATTTAAAGTGCATAATACAGGTCTTTAAATCTCTAAAACAACTTGCATCTGTCAAATATAAATGAGATTTTTTTAATCAGCATAGTCGAAAACCTATCAAAGTCACCATTTTAAAAAAAAGTGTGGAGGTGAATCTAAGCTAAAAAATTACCTATAAAAACATAAACAAAGGTAATGTATGCGCAGTGTTGATAACGAGTCCAGAAAAGAGAAATAAACACAATACTGCACAGAAATTATAATTGGTCTAAAATTTAACATATAACAAATAAGTGTTCTCGTAGACAAAGTAATTTACTTTAAAACCTACCATCATAAAATAATTAATTTTAAGCGGTTATTGAGTTATAAAAAAAAGCGGACAATATACGTAACATAATTGAAATCTAGCTTATCGTAGGAAAATGTGTAAATAATTTAAATCGCCCTCTTGTAAATGAAAAGGTAAAAAATAATAAAAAAAAAACGCCCCGTTATAAAACAAAGTAAAAGAAAACAGAAATAGCATAGTATAAAGTTCGCTAAACCGCTCCGAAATCGAAAAATAAACAGTGGTACCCGTACGCATATTTTTTCAGGGTTTGTTTTTTAGGGGCGTGCTATTAATGTGTGCATGGGTAAATTCAAGGTTATCAGTATTTAATTATCGGTTTATGAGCGGTTATTATGTTTGTATTTGATTTATTTTTTTTAAACGATTGCCTCTTGTAGAGAGTGCCGCCATATTTGAAAAGTTCTAGAGCGTTCGTTGAGAATTAGATACCGGAATAATCGAATTGCCAGCTCCCAGCCAATGAGAATTGTCAGAATTTTAGAAGGAAGAATTTATTAATTTTGAATCGGGAAATGGAAAGATTATGTTATGTTTATGAGTTTATGATCCACTTACGAATGCTACAAGCACAATGTTTGTAGAATTTGTATATTTCCTCCCGATCTTGACTGGGGGCGGTAGGAGGACTTAATATTTAGGGGGAAAATAGGAACTACTTCCTCTAAAGCTGGTGCGATGGTGATGGTGTTGCTCCTAGGATTACATATGAGATTTATTATAACGACTAAATGTGTCTAAAATGTCATTCTAAAGTTACATAAGATAGGGCCTAATATTCTAGGCGTAATAAATTTGCATGTGGCATCTGTTGTTGCAAACCTACGGTACTTTGGTCCAGAGGGGAATTTCTGCAATCATTTTATTATATATGGAGATTATTATCTTATATGTTCACAAAATTTATCACCTAGGCAATCGTACCCGTTGCCCGCGTTTCTCACGTTACGTCACTGACGCATGAAAACCCTCTAATTTCTTTTAAACTATAAACAGAAATTCGTTTCGTATAAAAATATTTCTTCAAACAAACTGAATTGAAGAGCCGTGTCAATAAAGCAGCAGGTTTCCCTTAAATGCAGTCCATAAAACAAATTGCCATTAAAAAAAAAAAATGTTTAAGAGTGACGCGTCACTTCGCAACTGAACAAATTAAGAGAAGGTTTTATCGTTCATTTCATGCGCAAAGTGGCGTCGAGCGGGTTCGCCCATTGACCCGGTGGAAATAGTAATCATCACTTCTCGGTCACATCAGTTGGCGTCCGGTTGAGATTTGAAGCGTTTCAGACGACGTCACTAAATTCACGATTTCTCTAAGACTGTTACACGGTGACGGCGTTCTTGGAAAAAAAAAAAAAAAAAAAAAGCTTGATAATTGTGATGGCGGATCGTTGGTGCAGAGGCGCTCGACAAATAGGAGTCGCTGAAAAAAAAAGAATCAAATAAATAAACAAACAACAACACAAAAGAAAAAAACAAAATAAAAGGACAGATATCAAGCTGGGAGTAATTAGCGACTGACATTGTTGACACCCCGAAAATGTAGCTTTATTGGTGGAGGCAGCGGGTGGTGGCAGGGGTAGGGACACTTTTAAGATGTAGTGAGAGAATGTGGGTTGGAGGAGTAAGAAAACGATTAAAATGCTGCGTCGTTTAAAGATGGTCTCTGTTTACTAGTACAACCGCCTCTCCCTCCGATCACAAGAACACGAAGTTAAGCCACGAGTTGGGGGAAATCCAGATCTCCATAAATTCTTGATAGGAAGTAAATATGGCTGCGTAGTTTGGATAGTACTCGCCTACAAATAGGGCGTCTTTTTTTTTTTTTATCTTAATCTGTCTCGCCATATTTCACCACCCTCTCCTGCTTCTCCCTCTCTCCCTCTCTCTGTCTCTCTCTCTGTCTCTCTGTCTCTCTCTCTGTCTCTCTGTCTCTGTCTCTCTCCCCCCTCTCTCTCTCTCTCTCTCTCTCTCTCTCCCTCTCTCCATGTATGGATAAAACATGAATACGAAAAATATATAACTGGTTATCTCTTTTCTGTATTTATTTCCTATTTGTTGACGTGTAGGAATACAAAACGTCTTTCGAAAAAAACAAAAAAAAAACAAAACAAAAACGAAAACGCTTCTTTCAAGAACACATATTTTCGACCGATTTTCCGGTTTTCTTCAGTGTATATATATATATATATATATATATAATATAAAGCTGAATGTGTGTGTATATGTGTATGTGTGGTCACAAATAGGCTCCTATATGGTTGACTATTAAAAAAAAAACTGATTACATATAATGATAGAAGATGTATCGAGACACAGGAATGGGTATGTTTGATCTGGCATAACGGTGGTTCATTAAAATTGTGGGGTCTGCGTTCGCGCCTGGCCTCCATAGAATGGAAATAGGCACAAACTTTAATAAAGACTTTTCATATCTATCTGCGTAAGTATACTTTGATAATTATGTTTCAGTTTGAAGAAATATGGTATAATAAAATTATTGGGTGTTCGTTCGCACGTGACCTCCATAGAATGGAAATATGTCACAAAGTTTAGCAAGGTTTTTTAATATAGATCCACAGAATATTGTGATAAGTGTTTCAGTGTGAACAGGTATGGTATAATAAATTATGAGGTTCATCTATTTTATTTTTACTTTCATCATATTTTGCTTTGGTTTTGATACCCCCAAACTCGAAGCTATCTCTTTACAATCCTTCCTTTTCATAACCTTGAATTTAAGGAGATCGTTAATATTGTTTAATAAAAAGAGCAGGATATTATTTTATTCAATTCATTATTTGGTGCATACTGCAGAAGTGCCCCTCAAATGACTTTTAAACAAATAAAAAATTCTCATCTTATCAAATACTTAATTCAGTTTTAACACTAACATAATAATTTGATAAATTATTTCATATAATAATTTAATATTTAATAACACAAGAATTGCTTAAACTGAATTAATTCTTCTGAATAAAATATTTGCTTTCTTTGAAAATGCCTAAGTATTTTCTTTCTTTTATTTTGTTCCGTAAAAACACAAAACCATATATTTATTTAAAACTAAAGTAGTTTTAAATAAATATATGGTTTCCTTTTTAGTGTCTTGACTCCGTGACTCCGTGATCAAGTTTATTATTTTTTTAAACAAGATTAAACATGTAGAAAATTAAAAAAAAATATTATGGGGTTTCGTCGTCGCCTTTAAAAACAATAGCTCCTTCATAAGATGTGTTTTCAATCAATATTTATTCAACAATGGATCAGTTTTTCTTGCTAGCAGAAATAGACGAGTTTTCCGGGTACGAGTTTTCCGAGCATCATCCACACACACACACACACACACACACACACACACACACACACACACACACACACACACACACACACACACACACACACACACACACACACACGTGTGTGTGTGTGTGTGTATATCCGTTATACATAGTATATATTACGTATGTATTGTTTATATTATATATATTATATAAAATAAATATATTACGATAAATATATATATATTTTATATGTATGTGTGTGTATACTTTACCACCATTATAACTATTTATTTTAAATTATTCCATCGAAAATGATGTAAAAATTGTGTAACTAAAAATGAATCATTATCATTCACATTATCATTATTATTATTATTATTATTATTATTATTATTATTATTATTATTATTATTATTATTATTATTAGTAGTAGTAGTAGTATCATTATTATCATTATTATTGTTATTATTGTTGTTTTTTTGTTATTATTATTATTATTATTATTATTATTATTATTATTTAGAAGTCTTATCATTATTCTTATATTGAAGCAAAGAGACTGATTTTTGTTTCCGAACGCTGACAAATGGGAGACACTCCTTCTATAAATTCCCAGAGATACATTAAGAAATATTGGAGAGTGGTTAGATCAGCGTAGAATGCGACAAGCAAAGAATAGAGAGAGAGAGAGAGAGAGAGAGAGAGAGAGAGAAAGAGAGAGAGAGAGAGAGAGAGAGAGAGAGAGAGAGAGAGAGAGAGAGAGAGAGAGAGAGAGAGTTCAATTAATTAATTATAGGTATGACATTAATTTTCGATACCCATAAAAAAAATGCAAATAAAAACGAGTAAAATGAATTTAATTCATCGTAATTTTTACTTGATATTGAAAAAGAACGACCAGGGTTTAAATCGCATAGGTACATTCTTGATTTTGCACGTCATAAAACTGGTGAAATTTGATTTGAACATCACAAAATGACAAAACCTTAAATTGACAAAAATCACAATGGCGATAAATTTTTCGGAAAAGAGACAAAATAAACATTAAAAGGATAGGGTAAAAAAATCAGTACAGGTGTACCTTGTTAGTATTCTGGTTTAATGATTTATCAAGTGAAATATAACAGAAAAAGTCTTACCTTTAACTTGAAATATGAAAAAGACATATAGATGTGTATAAAAAAAACATATTTAAACAGACAATACCTAAAACAATTAACTTTCGGAACCTATGGACGACCCTAAGTGACATCTTTTCCTTGTTAATAACAATTTATTAATTTTCAATATCGTAATTTGTAGCCCGTTAAAAAAGTAATATTTAAATTATTTCTATTAAATTTCTCTTTATTCTAGGAAATATTAATTCTTAATTTCTAAAACTAAGCATCATTTGAATTTTAACTAAATCCTTAAATTAATTTTCTCGGAAACTTAATTTCAATTCCAAATTTTTTTTTTACATAGTCTGGATAATTTAATCATTAAACAAAAATAATTTAATCATTAAACAAAAATAATTTAATCATTAAACAAAAATAATTTAACCATTAAACAAAAATAATTTAATCATTAAACAAAAATAATTTAATCATTAAACAAAAATAATTTAATCATTAAACAAAAATAATTTAATCATTAAACAAAAATAATTTAATCATTAAACAAAAATAATTTAACCATTAAAAAAAATAAATTAATCATTAAACAAAAATAATTTAATCATTAAACAAAAATAATTTAATCATTAAACAAAAATAAGAAAATAATTCGGAAATATTTTGTAATTTAATATATTTTCTAACTTCTTTTTTTTCCGAATAATCGAGAAAAAATCGTATGAATCGTCAACGATTGTGACCGAAAATTAAATATATTTTATTTCGTCATTTCCCTATATTTTAATACGTAAAAAACTATGATGTGATCACCATCACCACCCATATGTTCTGCTAATATCACGTTCGGGGTGGCAAAATATGAGATTTTTTTTTTGTTTTTATTTTATTTTATTTTAGTTTAGTTTATATATAGTTTAGCTTAAAAAAATAACGAAATTGCTTAATTATTTGATTTTTGAGAAAATTAAGAAACACATCGCTTTCATTGTCGTTTTCATTGTTTACGTCAAAATATGTGGAAATAATGTTTCATTTTTCCCATTTTTTTAGCTTTTTGAGATATTTTTTGAAAATGATACGGTTTTGCGGAGAGTAAAAAAATAAAAAAAAAGAAAGATTTTTAAAAATAACCTTCCTTAAGAATACAGGAAAAATTACGATGAATCAATTTTATTTTACAAGGTTTTACTGTTATTATTTGCTAGTGGGTAAAAAAGTCCGCCTTTATTAGTGTCATACCTAATTATATATCATAGCTTATTAGAACAAGTAAATAGATATTTTGCGTTATTAATATGAAAGAAACAAACCTTGATTTACTCATATTTAGTATAATAATAGACTTATATCTATCCTCATGTCCATTCTCTATCTATGCAGTTTATTCTTCTTATATATATATATATATATATATATTTATATATATATATATATATATATATATATATATATATATATATTTACATACTTGTTTATTGTTATATAAACATGCTCACATCCCGCTGCTACAAACAGCCACTTGT
>NC_136500.1:16934635-16959635 GCF_053919585.1 Euprymna scolopes
ACACACACACACACACACACACACTCGCGCGCGCACGCGCGTATATGTATGCATATGTAGATATCTATGTGTGCATTTATTTTCAATTTTCTCATCAATTTATTTTGATGAGTATGGGATATCCTACCGGATGCTAAATATTCACCCGCTATTTCAGATACTCCAACTGCGAGATCTTTCGACATTCTAACCATCCATAAAAGCGCAATTATTTGTATATCTCTTACACTTGGTTCACCAGGTATATTCGTCAGGTAGTTTTTTGTTACTTCCTTTTTATATGTCCGGTCGCTCTTATAATTACTGGAATGAAAGAGATATTCCTAAAATTCCAGTTTTTTTCATGCCGTACACAAGACGTTGGTATTTCATCTTTTCCTTCTAAGTTCAGTTAAACCCAACATCATTGGAGTAGGTGTGCCAGAAACTACGTGAAAAATATTGAATAATTCGAACCCCTGTCTTTCCAAGCTTATAACTACTCGAAAAATGTAATTCAGACCCTAATTTTTTTTCAATTAAAGGAGAAAGTACCATGTTTTAATTAAAAAAAAAAAAATTCAAAAAAACAACGTGATTAAAAAAAAAAAGGTTTTAAACTTCGGACTTTACAGGTAAATTTTTAAAAAACACTTCTTTTTTTGTTTTAAATTTGAATATATTATTTATTGATCTTTTATCTTCAATTTGTGATATATAAAATTTTGGTGAGTAAATTAATTATTTACTTTTTAATAGACATTTCAAAATGGGTGGCGTGAATTAATTCGACCCCCTGTCTTTCCGATTGAATTAGGCGTGAATAATAAAAAAACCCTTTGTCTAAAATATTATATTCGGTTTATTGAAAAGAGCATAAAATTTTACATTGACCCTGAAAATATCGTAAAAATAGAATCAATAGAAAAATTTTGACAGATTTTTAAAGTTTAAAAATTGAAAAATACTGAACTCGTAAAATTCAATTAAGGTCATTACTGTTTTTTAAAAAATAAAAAAATAATATTTCTATTACTTTTTATACAACTTTAATAGTTTATTTTGGAAGTATAATCCATAAAGAAAATAAACAACCCACTTTTAAAAGAGAAATTATTAGTTTTTTATATTTTATTCGCAGTTTCGTGTTAGGGGTATCAAAAATTCATACAAAAATTCTGATACACCTATCATTGGGGACACTAACTTCTTCTAAGGTTGTTTATTTCTCATTCTTGTCAGCGTTGTTTTCTATGTGCGTATCTGTAGGAATTGCATGGTCAGGTTGGATGGTGTATGACTTATTTCCAATTGTTCTTTCTCGTATGCATGTTCTCAGGACTTGTTCCTGCACTGGACATTCAACTATTACAGATTGTTTAGTGGAAATACGGCATAACCACGTTGACACCCCGGTTCCCGCTGGATCACCGAAGTTAAGCAACGTTGAACCTGGTCAGTACTAAATGGGTAACCGTTTGAGATTTCCAGGTGCCGTATGTGCTCTCCGCTTATCTCGACATTGCTTCCAGTCGTCCTGGACTTCTCCTTCTCACTGGACTAAAACAGTGCCGATCCAGGAGAGGTCTGATTAGAGATTGCGCAACCCTTGCTTCACAATTACACGCGCAGCTGCTCCTACAGGCAGTATCCTTTGCCTTTCGATACAACGGAGGTATCGAATATGTATCGCATTGTATAGTAGCCGTCCCCCAGCAGAACCTTACAAATGGCTCAAATTCTCTAGTTTTCTGTGACACCATTTTAATATTGACATCGAATTGAAACATTTTGCAGAAAGAATTGTTTCGGTCTGTCTCGACAATATCCGGTTAGAGTAATACGTGCGGACCTCTTTTAAAAATTTTTTTAGCCTGATCTTAATTTTTAAAAAAATTAGTCTGAAATCACCTTTTTTTTTAATTAAAACAGCGATGAAAGATGACATGCTGTTTTTCTGTCCTTTTTATTTCTTTATCCCATTTGACTGGGAGTCAACTTTTCTTTTGACTACTGCACTGTCCGAAAAAACAATTTCCATTATTTCAGCTGCTTTGAAAACTTTCCAACCGGGCTATTAACATCATACTGGATTTCATTTTAGACTTCATACCCTCTAAAGAATTATTTTCTCCTTTCAGAATACCTTGAGAGTATCTTCATGCAAGCTGAAATATTATGCGTTTATTATTATTTAGTATTTGTTTTTATATATATTTTTTTTACATATCCAACATTTTTCACTTTTTTTTTTTGCAATTTATGACTATAATAAATTGCAGTTTCATTTAATGCCATAACTATCAAATTCTAGCATTGCTACAAATATAATTTGCTGATTTATTTCTCTCCTCTGATGAGAAGAATACCAAGAATAGCATTCTTTGAAACTTCCGCGGAATAAGAATTTTGTAAATTGTTTTTTGGAGTATTCAATCGAACAATAAATTTTGATTGTAAAGTTCAACTTACAGTTTTAATGTTCTTTCTCTTATAATAAGTTCTACTCTCTATTGCGTATTAAGCTTTTTTTTAATTCGGTCGGGATTAAATTTTCTATATATAAATACTGTTATTTATATTAGTTTGAAGCTTACCATTGCGTATATCAGGTAAACACACTCTTTTGAATTCATTATATATATATATATATATATATATATATATATATATATATATATATATATATATATATATATATATATATACATATGAATGAACTATCCCATATATATATATATATATATATATATATATATATATATATATATATATGAATGAACTATCCCATATATATATATATATATATATATATATATATATATATATATATGGCATAGTTCATTCATATATATATATATATATATATATATATATATATGAATGAACTATGCCATATATATATATATATATATATATATATATATATATATATATATATATATAGTTTTCTGAAATGGAAGGTCTTGAGGTATTTCTGGCGGCTGTTTTCGAGCATTTCCGTGGTTTTACACTTCTCTTTTATTTGCGAGACAATCTTGTCTTAAATGTTTGGCCAGTTATCTACTGCAAGTTGTTCTACTTGCTTTTGTTCCTTGACTATAATGAACCATCAAAAGCTTTGCCTCTCGGAGCTCAAAAGGTATTGGCTAATGCTCACACTCACGCACGCCCGCACGTGCCCGCATGCACGCACACACACGAAAGCATGCATGCATACACACACACACACACACCTCCAAACACGCGGTTTATTGTTAATTGCTATTTCAATAACTTTTAAATTATTATTTCTTTAATTTTTTAATCTTTTTAACATATTTTTTTATTTTTTCTTCTTCTTTACTTAGTATTATTGTAAAAGATTTTCCGTATTTTTGTATTATTTGCTGCTTTTTGTTGCCCCATACCTGTTTTTATTTTTTTTCTTCGCCTCTATCCTTTCCTTCTTTCTTATATTGTCTATTCACATTTTTTTCATTCTCATTATTTCTTAATTTTTATTTCTCATGCTTGTGTGTCTTTTTATATTTTTTCTACATTTTTTTAATGGTTCTTCTATTTCTTATGTTTTTATATGAAACGGCAAACTCAAATGTGTTTAATAGGGACACCTAACCTGGACAGATCGGTCGTAACAAACATAAGCGATCAATGTTCAGATGGATCAACAAAACACCCCCCACATACACGCGCGAGCGCGCACACACACGCACCATATATGTATAATAATCGATCAACTAAGATGCAGCGAAGTAAGTATTATAGTATCTGTTCGATGAGCAATAATATGGATTAATATTTATTAGTCCCCACAATACCGCATTTACTCTAGAAGTTTTCTCAGAAACAACTGGGCCGATCCGGCCACAGTTTTGTATTGTTGTGTAATCGAGGGTTCATACCAGAGAGATGGTAATGACATTTATATACTGTTTAAATCATGACGACTGTGATGATAATTCTTTTATTATATTACTAGCGGGGGTACCCGGCGTTGCCCGGGTGTTTGGAGGTGTGTATGTAGAGGGGGTGACCCTGTTTAAATATTATAAAAAAACACGATGTTAAAAAAATTGGAAAAACCAAACCAAAACAGAACACTGAAACACCGTAGAACACTGTAAAAAAGGGGGGGGGGGATGAGCGGCGAAAGCAGTAAAAAATGGCATAAATAACCCTGTTTCAACTTGCAATCTTAAGAGAACAACTGACGACCGCGTGTTTGGAGGTGTGTGTGTGTAGGGCGGGTAAACTAAAGAATAACGAAATAATAACCCTGTTTTAGTAAAAATTAAAAAAAAAACAAACGTTGCCCAGGTGTTTGGAGGTGTAAAAGAGAAAAACAAGTTTGGGTAGGAAGGTAGGCTCGAACCCGAAGCCTCAATGCTAAGGCGGAAAAGTAGTCTGACATGTTACCCCTACGTCAAACGACATACAACTGAGGACGCATAAAATTAAACCTTTAAAAATACTTGCAGGTGGTTTAAACTAACGTCAACGTTTTCTAGGTCAAACATGACGTCATTGTCGTAGTAGCAGGAGGAGAGAAAATGAAGGAACGATTTTTTTGCCACACCCTCCTTGTAGAAAAGGGTCCAGTTTAGGGTGAAGGAATTAATGTTTTTGGCCAATTTTTCGATATTTGTCGTCCAAGATGTCCAGCTTGAAAATGATACGGAACTCGTGAAAATCCGTTGCCCCTGTCGAAAGTTTTTGCGAGACGTACACACACACACACACACACACACACACACACACACACACACACACACACACACACACACACACACACACACACACACACACACACACATTTTGGCTTATATATATATAGAAGAAGATAATACGGAACCTAGACATTTATGTACAGTTCTTGTTAACACAGATAGAGGTGAGATATATTATTGATGATGATGGCGGGGACATTACTTGGAAGGGACTTATACAAAGTTCGTTTACGAGAAACGGGGACTCAGAACAAGAATGATAATGGCATTTATATATTGTTTACATCATTGACTACTGTGATGATAATTCTTTTATCATATTACTAGTGGGAGTACCCGGCGTTGCACGGCCGTTTGTAGGTGTGTGTAGGGGATGGGGGTTAAAGAATAAGCGAAGTAATAACTCTGTTTAAACTTCTTAAAAATCGGAAAAACCAAAACAAAAAAAGCAAACGAACGTAAAAATTATTTAAAATAATCGGAAAAACAAAAACCAAAAAAAAGGGGGGGGATGAACGTGTTCGGAAAAAACAAAAACAAAAACACAGTAAAAAGCAAAAAACAAAGATGGTATAACTAACCTTGTTTCAATATTAAAAGTTAAAACAAAATGTCTGATAACTCGGATTGAACCTGCAATCTTAAGACAACGACGCTGTCACTTAATCCATTGTGCTATGGACGTGTGGGCGAATGTAGGTTGGTTTTTATAATATTTAACCAAATTCAAGGTGCAACATCTTTTGCATGTGTTGACGCATGCGTAGAAGCCATCTTGTCATGAAGGACACGTGGCGATCTAAAACTCTGGAAAAAATAGCGTTTAAAAGTCGGATAAATTAAATGCACGCGCGACCCCCCCCCCGTGTTAAGTCGTACATATTATCATCTAGACAGCATATAAAATTTTTTAAGCAGGAGCGAGTTGACCAAGAAGCCCAGCGAAAAAAGCCTTTTGCGGACATACAGAAAAAGTGCGCATACATACATACATACATACATACATACATACATACATACATACATTTTCGCTTTTATATATATATATATATATAGATAGATAATACGAAGCCGAGAGAGATGTGAATTTATTATTGAAGGAATATATAATACAGTTCTTTTACATCGTAGGGGAGATACTTTACTTATGATGGAGGAGGATACAGACAATTAATACTTGGAAGGGTGTTATAGGGTTTTCATTTAAGATGATTATAGAAAAACACATTTACCTTTCAGTTGTAATGACGACACGAAGACAAACAGTTTACAAAATGCAGATGGTGATTCCTTATTCATCAGCCGACTGATGAGAGTGGTCAGGGATTCAAGCTTTTATGGCTACATGATCCCCCCCACCGCCTCTAACGACCATCAGCTCCCAGTCTGACCGACTCTCTCTGAGTCTTTTCTCTAGCTCTCTGGCTCTGCTTGTGACTGACTATCTCATTGACTCGAACCCTGTCTCCATATATTGGAAATCTCCATTCCTAATGACGTCAAATGTAGGTTGGTTTTTATAATATTTAACCAAATTCAAGGTGCAACATCTTTTGCATGTGTTGACGCATGCGTAGAAGCCATCTTGTCATGAAGGACACGTGGCGATCTAAAACTCTGGAAAAAATAGCGTTTAAAAGTCGGATAAATTAAATGCACGCGCGACCCCCCCCGTGTTAAGTCGTACATATTATCATCTAGACAGCATATAAAATTTTTTAAGCAGGAGCGAGCTGACCAAGAAGCCCAGCGAAAAAAGCCTTTTGCGGACATACAGAAAAAGTGCGCATACATACATACATACATACATACATACATACATTTTCGCTTTTATATATATATATATATATATATATATATATATATATATATATATATATATAGATAATACGAAGCCGAGAGAGATGTGAATTTATTATTGAAGGAATATATAATACAGTTCTTTTACATCGTAGGGGAGATACTTTACTTATGATGGAGGAGGAGACAGACAATTAATACTTGGAAGGGTGTTATAGGGTTTTCATTTAAGATGATTATAGAAAAACACATTTACCTTTCAGTTGTAATGACGACACGAAGACAAACAGTTTACAAAATGCAGATGGTGATTCCTTATTCATCAGCCGACTGATGAGAGTGGTCAGGGATTCAAGCTTTTATGGCTACATGATCCCCCCCACCGCCTCTAACGACCATCAGCTCCCAGTCTGACCGACTCTCTCTGAGTCTTTTCTCTAGCTCTCTGGCTCTGCTTGTGACTGACTATCTCATTGACTCGAACCCTGTCTCCATATATTGGAAATCTCCATTCCTAATGACGTCAGAGACGTCAGAGCCTCCCTCATGTTTCAAATTACACGTGCGCTTGCACATGCATCTACACACATCTGGTAAACAAAAGAAATTCCTAAATTAAATTGTATCGTTTTTAACCTATTTGGTTAATCATTATTTCGAAACTCGTATTCTCCATTCTTTTAACCGACATATATGATATCCAATTATTTCTAAAAGCATGAATAATCGATTGCATTCCTAAGATTAAATATCTATTATCTTTTAACACTTGCCAACTGGGTTCGATTCTAACCTGTTCCAAATATCATTTTCAAACTTATCTAGTTTGACTTCTTATTTACTGGGGTCCGTTCCTTTTCATAACACTAGGGACCTTTGCTATGATACAGTGCAGCGAACTAAGTATTATGACATCCGATACAGAGTGAGGGATAGATATGAATGAATAGAGATTAGTATTTAATGCAAAAAATTAGTACAAGCGTATTCAGCCATCAATTTGCCATGAAAAAAACTCAGTCTAAATTAATGGACTATAAATGTTGTCTGTTTTCAACGGGTGACAACGTTTAGTTGTTTTTTTTTTATTATTATCACACGTAATATCCAACGTACTTTCTCTCTTCCCCACTGTCTCTTATTGGACGTGGCAAATGAATTCTCGTTCTGATTCGAAACCCAATTTTCCGAAACTTTGATAAGAAGACAATCTAATTAACAAGATTACACACGCAAGATAACGACATCTATTATTTTACTTACGCAACAATATGTCTTAATAAATATGCCGCAAATTATTTTTGTTTATATAAGAAAAGTCAAATAATTGAATATAATAGTTGTTACACCACGATCACGGACATATCTATGATTATTTAGGAAATCGTATATATATATATATATATATATATATATATATATATATATATATATATATATATATATATACATATATATATTTATATTTATATATATATTTATATATATATTCAAATATATATATTTATATATATATTTATATATATATTCAAATATATATATTTATATATATATTTATATATATATTTATATTTATATATATATTTATATTTATATATATATTCATATATATATATTTATATATATATTTATATATATATATATTCATATATATATATTTATATATATATTTATATATATATTCATATATATATTTATATATATATTCATATATATATATATTTATATATATATTCATATATATATATTTATATATATATTTATATATATATTCATATATATATTTATATATATATATTTATATATGTATTCATATATATATTTATATATATATATTTATATATATAATTTATATATTCATATATATATATATTTATATATATTTATATATATATATTTATATATATATGTATATTTATATATATATATTTGGATATATATATATTTATATATATTTATATATATTTATATATATGTATATTTATATATATATATTTGAATATATATATATATATATTTATATATATTTATATATATATATTTATATATATATATTTATATATATATATTTATACATATATATATATTTATACATATATATTAATATATAAATATATATATAAACATATTTATATGAATATATAAATATATTTATATAAATATATATAATATATAAAAATATGAATATAAATATATACATATATATATTTATAAATATATATATGTTTCTATATGTATATTTATATATAAATATATATATATTTATATATAAATATATATATATTTACATAATTATATATAAATATATATATTTACATATATATATATTTATATATATATTTATATATGTTTATATATATTTTTATATATATATACATCTATGTATATATACAAATATGTATATATATATATGTGTGTGTATATATATGCATCTATACATATATATGTGCATATAAATATATGTATATATACATATATGTATATATGTATATATACATATATGTATATGTATATATGTATATATATACATACATATGTATATATACATATGTATATATATACATGCATATATATATATATATACATATATACATATATATATATATATATATATATATATATATATATATATATATATTAAGCTCAATATAGACTGGGATACATGTCTATTAGGGTTTATCATTTATACATAAACGTCCTCAAAACAAATGACAAACGAAACAAAAACAAAACAAAAAAAAACAAACAAACAAATAAATGATAGTAAAACATTTATTTCCTGCACACAAAACTGTTTAGGCAGAAAAAACACCTTTTTTAATCGCCTTAAATATTTAAGCACAAATTAATTCAACCCTCATGAAGCACAATTAAAAACGCGGACATTCATTAAATATACATAAGCAATAAAACGCCACAAAGAACGGAAAACAAGCCGGTAATTAAACGATCCCTCTCCTTATCACCTTGATCTCCAACCTCGTTTTCTTTTGTGTGTTTTGTGCCGAAGGAATTGTATAGGTCAGATGAGGGAGGAAGACGAGGTGAAAAAAAAAAAAAAAAGAAAAAAAAAAAAAAAGAAAATCAGTGTTTTCGCTATTTTCGTTCCCCGCTGAGTCTTTGATTGTTAGCAGGTTTTCGTAGGCGGTAGGAAAAAAGTAGGCTTCCGATTGGACAAGTCGGCTGAGAAGGGCGTGTCTGTAACTTTTCTTGGAAGGTAGGTGAAAAGGGCGTGTCTTTTTCCTTGTAATTGAAAACAGCGAGCAACTAACAGTGCATTCCCGTGTCAATGTTGAGTTTATCGGTTAATTGGGGTGATTATAATGGAAAGACGGATCCAACCGGCGAAATTGCTATTATAATCAACGGGGGAAAAATTTGAAAATTTATGGTAAAGTTTTATGAAAGTTTTGAGGCTCTTTAAAAAATAGAATGGAATTTTAAGTTCGTACAGTTTTAATCTTTTCTTTTCAAATTGCGCATCGCATGGGCCAACGAAGTCGAAAACAATCGAATAAATAAAAAATAAACAAAATTTTTATTAAAAAAAAAAAAAAAAAAAAAAAAAAAAAAAAACCGAAAGAATTTGCTTTTTCTCGTAAATTGATACTTGGTTCCACCTCAATATTTTCCTTTAAAACGATTTTTTTAAAAAGTTTTCGGGTATGCTGAAAACGGATACTGCATTTAAATTTTCCACAACCAATAAATTTTCCGGATATACAATTCCTTAATATTAAAAGTAGGCACCGCCAAAAATGGCCGCAAAATCAAGTTGTTGTTGTTTTTTAAAACGAAATTACATTTATTAAAATCCATTATTTCTGAGTAACTTTTTTTTTTCCAGAAAGATAAAACCCTGAATTTTATCATATAGAAAACAGAATAATGTAAAACTTTTTCTACTATTTTTAATTCAATTTTAAATGTTAAATTTTCCCAAAAAGTTAACAATTGACATTTTTTGTCTTGCACAAAAAACGTACTTAAATATTTAAAAAAAGGGGGTTTTGAAATAATTAATTAATTTATTTATTGTCTAACTAAGATTTAGGATGATTTTCTAAGAGAATATGCAAAAATATTATAATATAAGTACCTGAATTTCAAATAATTCCACTTATTCATATAGGTAACTAGATATTTCGCGTTGACGTAGAGTTCAGATCGACTCTGTTTACGTTTTCGTTTAAACTATGGAAGACCAAACAGGCCAAAAAAAACTTATTTTTCAGTGACGAAAATTTCAATGTATTATTAAGCTGAGGCTGGCCAGTACCAGATGGGTGACCATTTGTATGCGTTTGGTTTTTAATGTGTATGTGTGTGGGGGCCAGGCTCCCCAAAATGGGGGGGGGCAATTTAAAGCAGAATAAAAAAAAATTATTTCAGCGCGTTTGGTCCACCGTAGTCGAAAGCCGGCAAACGTTTTCAAACGGGATCGAAAAAAATGATGCTATTTTTAACACAAAGGGCACAATATTTATCGAATTTTTTTTTTGGGTATTGATTATTCAAAGCATGCCCTGTTTAATAATGGTCATGCATTATTCGGCTCGCTAAAAAAAAAATTGTTAATTTATTTATCAAAAATTTTAAAATAGCTTTTTTCGTATAAATATTAAAAAATTTTTTTTTTTTTTTTGCTTAACTTAAATTAATTATTTTACTTAACATATTCACCGAATTTCACACTTCAAAACTCAAAAGCGGGATAATTAAACACAATCGAAGTTCTGATATTCAGACGTCAAAATAAAGTATGCAAACAATTTTTTTTTTTTTTTTTTTTTTGAATCTATAATTCTGTCCCTTACAACAACACAATATGTTGATTTCAGTTTCAGATGATTATTTTAAGCATATTTGTTCCCACTTCAAAACAAGGGGGGGTTTTGTAAGCAAAAAAATATATATATATAAATATCGTTTATGAAAAATAAGTACACTTTTATAAAGTTCATTCTTCTCCTAATAATCGCTGAAAATTTCGTATTGATCGGATAATTACCTGATTTTTGGTAGATTTTTAAAAAGACGGTCCGTCAAAAAGTACTGACCTGCCCCCCCAGTTTTGGCGGTGCCTAATTAAAAGTAGTGCTATTGCTTAATATCCAGAAAATTACTTGTTTGCGGAAAGTTTAAATGCGAAATTCGTTTTCAATATGCCCGAAATTTTTAAAAGTCGTCATTTTAAAAGAAAATGTTGAGGTAGAAACCAGGTAAAAATTTACCAAAAAAAAGTAAATTAAAAAAAAAAATTTTTAAATAAAAATTTCGTTTGCTGATTTTTATTTTTTCGATTATTTTCGATTTCGTTGGCGCATGCGCAATTGGAAAAAAATATCAAAATGCGACGAAATTAAAATTATGATTCCATTTTTTAAAATACCCCAAAGAAGAGTACTTTCGGCAAACTTTACCAAATTTATCAAGTCATACATTTCTTTAATGTTATCTCGTTCTTATTATATATACGTATCCGTGGGCAACGGAATTTTTAAAATAGATATGTCGCTCCACTATCGATGACATCACATATGTGAAGGGAAAATTATTCTCAACTTAGTAAAAATGCATTTTCGTATAAATAATTGAATTCGTTCAAAGTAGCTATTCCCAAACAAATAAATAACAACGCGGTTAACTCAGTGCTAAGAGTTTCACGCTTTTGACTCTGGGGTTCTGGAATCGAATTTCGCTAAACGATGGAACACCTGACCGTGGATGATCACACACACACACACACACACACACACACACACACACACACACACACACACACACACACACACACACACACACACACACACACACACACATATATATTATCAGTGACGCACAGAAAATCTTTTTAGGGCCGGTGCTCAAGTGAAAAAAAAAGGGGTTTCAGTCGAACACAGACCATTTCTCTGAAAAGGGCACTTTTAAAACAGAAGTAAAAGAGGCCGGTGTTTTGGAACCCCTAGCACCCCCTCTGCATGCCCATATATATATATATATATATATATATATATATATATATATATATATATATATATATATATATATTAGTGATGGGACGATTCCAATAGTTTTCTCGATTCCGATACAATTCCCGATTCCGATTCTTTATAAATCTCTAAATATTTAACTATAAAGTTGTTATTTTGTCTCTCGATTACCATAAAAACGTGTTACATGTGCGGATGTTTTCCTAAACGTAAGAATACACTTGTTGGTAATGATGTATAGATATTAGTCTTTAAGTTTAAAATCAATAAATATGTATTATTTTATTATCAATATAAAATTTTGCTTTAAACAAAATCAAATTGAAAAGAAAAAAGAAAAAAAAAAAGAGAGGAGACAATTAAAATAATCGTTTTAACGTCGGAAAAGAGGCACAATTTTTTCGGAATCCGACAACCCAAATGTTCCAATTTTTCCGATTCTCGATTTTGACTAATCGTCCTATATATATATATATATATATATATATATATATATATATATATATATATATATATATATATATATATATATATATATATATATAAAATTATATTCAAACATAGATATTAATAACACAAAGTTCATTTTTATAGCCTAATAGTGCGATACTAGAGCTATGAGTACTTTTATAATTTATAACTGTACAAACAAATAATTGTTCTGTCCTTTTACTGAAAATCTTATATACAGGGTGACCCCCCCCCAAAAAAAAAACAGAGGACATTGAATTGTTTTTCTGGGCATTTTACAGTCAACGGAGAAAGAAAGGCCAAAGACCCTAGTGTTTTGATGTGATGTTTTAGCATAATAAACTGTTGTGACCAAAGTTTCATTTCATTCGGACAAAATACTAAGAAACGAGGCCTAATTAGAGTTTGGGCCCGTTTTTTTTTTGAGTCAACCTGTATAGTGCTCCGCATATGTTTTTTCTTAAAATTATTTTTTAGTTTTATACAAGTCGGAATCCTTTTAAGAAAAATAGGGAGATTACATTATCATGTCAATAAGATTGGGGTGATTACAATACATTAAAGAGAAATGTGGAGGGACCTCTTTAGGTCGTGGCATTTCAAAGCTAATTGCTTCTCGTCAGAAGAGGGGGGAGGGAGAAAATCAAGCATTATACAAGAATTAAGGTAAAGAAAACAATGCCCATTTTATATACATTTAAGGTAAGAAATGGAAAGCCCAGGGGAGAAGTAATGGAGGGGGGATGGTGGGTGAAAGCATGAGAAATATTTCAAAAGCGAAAGAAGAAGAGTATTAAGTAGGATGTGGATTGGATAACGAGAATATTTAACAAGAAAATAAAAGGTGTAGATAATAGCTGAGCAGAATAAGGAACAGGGTGAGGGTACGAAACACAGGGGATAAGAATAGAGAGAAAAAATAGGGGATAGAAAAAGATGCAGTTGAAAAGGATGGAGAAAAATGAAATAATATAATAAAGATGAAAAAAGTAAATGATTACAAAATTAAAATCGAAAATGCCGAATTATTTCCTAAAAAAAAAAGGCATACAAACTCCTATTGTACCAGCTTCGGATTGGAGGCCAAATCCAAAGGAATAGGAGGAAGAGGGGTACTCCAGATAATAAATAATAGTTAATGACTAGCTGGAAGCCCGGTGTTCCCCGGTCGTACATACGCTTAAACATGATATTTTAATTTATGCAAATTACGCATGAATTACTATAGCATCGATCCTCTATTGATTATTATATATCACGAAAAATAATTTGCTCGGCGGACTGATTCGCAAATAAATAAATAAATAAATAAATAATGATAATGTCGTTCATTAAATTCCGTTTGTGTTTGTTTACAATCTCATGTCAGCTGATATTTGTGCTTGACGATAAATGTCCTGGAAAAGTCACTTCTGATTATTGTTTCGTTTCAAAATATGAAAACGAAGAAATAATTTGCGGCGATTTTAAATAATATCTTTCATTTTATTTTCAATTGAATTCATTAATCAGAAAAAAAACAAAACAAATAAAATAGTGAGATACACCTGGTCTTGAACAGGGGATCATATGTTTTTTTTAAGAAGAAATGATTTGCTAATATTGTATTATATCCATTGCCGGTGTAACGTAAAAAAAAAATTCTTTTTACCTATAAGAAAAAAAGACTATTTTTAGGATCGAATTTTTTTGACTTTTGTAACTTATCGGATGAATTTCTGTACAAAACATATTTAAGAACACTGCTATAAAATTACCTTTGTGTGAAATTTGCAAAATATAGGCTCAGCCATTTCGGAATTTATGAGGAAGGGACTCTCTCTCTCTCTCTCTCTCTCTCTCACACACACACACACACACACACACACACACACACAGTGACATTTATATGATGATTAATTATAGATAGATTCAGATTAATTAAAAGCAATATTGCTGTAGAACGTCTCTTCTTTAAATCCAACTTTCCGTTTCTTTTCCTATGTATTCTGGAGTGGGGTTGCAGGTGTTTGGTTTGGTTTGTTTGTTTTTGTTTTACGGCATATCAACCCTTTTCGGGTTATTTAATGACTAATCCAAAGATTTTGAAGAAAATCTTTTTAATAGAATATATATGTTGTTTTCAAGTCGGTTTCTATATCACCCATAGTTGGGACGCTAAGGTACTACCACTCCGGGTCAGAATGGACCTGGAAGTAATGGTAATTAAAGGGTGGCTCCACACTCTCCAAAGCCCGCAAGCTGGGGCCTCACCACTGGATATAGTTTCAGGTCATATCCAGGGCCTGGGTTTCAGGTGTAAAATTATCGTGGGAGCTCTAAAAGTCTGTCTCAACAGATTGTACCTTTCTCTCTAAAACATCTATTTTTTAAAGTTCTCTGTCTGTCTGTCTTTCTCCCCCCCACATCTCTCTCGTATATATATATATATATATATATATATATATATATATATATATATATATATGCGCGCGCACGCGTTTGTGTGAGTGTGTATCTGTTTTACGGTACAAAAAAAAACGGAGAAAGCCTAGGGATACATTTCGTCAACAAACTCATCAGGAGTTAGGGGGTAATCGTTGGATACAAATTAATGATATATAAATTATCACGTTAGAAGCAACGACAATGGACATATACGTTAACATTTTCTTTTCATTTTATCAAGGGAAAAAAGAAAAGAAAATTATTCGGATTAGATTTTGAATAAATACAATTAAGTAAAATATATGTACAAATAATGAGAAGTTGCGGGAAAGTTAAGATTTAACCAGAGTAAATCTAATGATTTAATGAATTCCGTCTGTCGACAGAGAGAAGGTTTACGTAAGAGGGTCGAGACTGACTCTAAAATCCTCAAATGGTTTTGATAGTAATCCTGGTGTAGAACTCTAAAGCACTCTATTTTATACCATTGGAATACGCTAAATTTTCAAGACGGTGTTGACCAATGACAGATTCCAAAGTGAAAGTGGGAAGAAAACAACGTGACTTACTCAGTCTACTTTGTGATGGGATATGCTGATTAATGCGTGTCTGCAAATGTAAAGAGGTTCGACCAACATAGCAGCACACTGGCAATTAACTTCATAAATTATATTACTTTCTATGATGTAGGGCAAACCATCTTGTACGATCGATGGAAATGCAGACTTAACACCAGAAATCAAACACTACAACAGACAGGAAACAATTAGACACAGAAATTGACCTGTTTCCCACCGCTCACATACGCCCTTTTCTTGATAGAACACCTTTGCAAACATGTCTTGCACATCAATTCGAGGCTATTCGATTCTTCTGTTTGCAATAAATTAGCGTTTACTCAGGCGTATCTTGGAGTCTCTAGTGTTTGCCATTTTCGTGCATGAACATAAAATGAAAATTTCTTCTTCCAATTTAGTAAAAAAGTCGTCTGCTTCCATTTTAAAATTCCAATTTCCATTGGTTAATCAAACGTTCACAAAATGATTTGAAAAGTATAAAGTAAAAATACCTAACCCCTTCATCACCCCCATTACTTAAATACTTTTGTTACAAAAAAAAAGATAAATAAATAAATAAATAAATAATAAATAAATATAAATATAGACTATTTATTTTTCCCTAGCGTTTTGATATTTGATCAGCGCTCGACTTGTCCCGGCGGTTCTCGTCAGCTACCGGTCGAGTCCGAGTCAACGTCAAAATATGCATGAGTACCAATGATTTTTTTAGGTATGTGCTTTGACCCTTTTGGCCGCAATGTTGTATCACTGTTGTATCACTATTGTTTTACAAGTACTTTAATAGAATACACTCTGATGAACTCGTAGCACTAGTACTCTCTCAACGTAAATACTCCCGACTATCCTGAAAAGCAACAAAACCTCACAGCTTTACTGTAGAGGTCACTAGATGCCGAAAAGCCGTTGCTCTAATAGTTTCTTCCGCGGAACTGCTGAGCTTTTGACTTACCTCCGATTCTTGCTATCCTGACCGTGCTAACACGCAGAAGTTTAAATTTAACGCAAACAGCTCAACTCCCAATATAGTCCCCTGTAGACATGAGCCTTAATAGTAGCCCCTTATGTCCAAGTGGTAATAAGCCTTACTTAAGTGTGAATAAGTAACAAAAACTATTTTCTACTTATTTATAAAGATGGCGATTATTTTTGGTTAATAATGTTTATTTTTCAAGTAATAAATTTTATGGCGAACGCGATGTTCTTAAACAAGGACCGAATAGTGGAAATGGGTCCAATTTGCCCCATCCCGCCCTGTACAAAGGCCCCTTGTATTCTGGCGTACAATTTGAAAATTACAGAAAAGTTATAGGTTGCGAGTTGAACACTGTGGCGTTGGTTATGAAGTCTTGTGATAACTTTACTTAAAATCCGGGACCGCGAGTCCAGAGATGTAGTTATTGCAAATCAAATGTTAAAGTTAAGTCAATAAACAAAGGAACTTAAGTTATATTTCTAGATTTTATGGTCTGAACTTGAGCACCATTAATTTATTTCGAATGACTCAGATGATTCTTGTTGGCATTCGTTTCTCCAAAATTTTTCTAGTTAGATTTTTTTTTCTAAAAAGACGTTGGATACTTACGGAAGGGGCCATATAAAGGTTACCAACATCCATAAATGAAAGTGTTTCTGTGGAGAGAACTCAATTCGAACTTTTTACACCCAGGTTGTCAGTTCGTACCGTTAACCACTTAGTCACCATTACTTTTGTGAACTTGATGCTGTGAAGAGCAGTGAGAAAGAAGAAAAGGGGAATCAGTGAGCTGTGTTATTTTTGATTGAGGCAGATAAGTTGACTATTTCATTTAATTGAGTGTAATTTTATTTATGGCTCTCATTGAAGTCAGAGCGAAAATACTTCCCTAATAGAATCTGCCCCCATTTTTCATAGTCAAACCGAGTGCTATAATGAACCTTCCATAAAATTTGAAAAAAATCATTCTTGGATTTTTTTTTCTATGAAACATGTAATGGATGTCAAATAACGTTGCATTTTATGACATTTTTGTTCTCCGATTTTGATGTGACAAGACCATATGCTATCCCGTCCAACAGTAAACATCGACCAATAACCTCATGTGCCGTTATGTTTATCCTTCTTCTCTTTCTCTTTTGGATGTGTCGTCGTCTTTCACATTAGAGGTCCCAAAAGGAGGCGTGCACGGGTTTACATGTATAAATAAAATTTATAAAAACACACACATAAACACAACTTCAGGGATAAGGGTTATTGTAAGTACAGTACGTTAGTGTGGATATTTAAAGTGTCATCAGGAATTTGTTTACGTTGGACTTGAAGACATCCAAGTTGTAGTCAGGAGGGAAGCAGGCAGACGGAACAGAGTTCCACAGGCGTGCACTTCTAAGAAAGAAGCTTTGTTCATGGAACTAAGTTTTTATTTAGGCACATATAAAGAGTGAGGAAAGTTTTTTACAGTGGATTCAGCTAGACGGGTGTTTTTCGTAAAAGATTGGTGAGGGGCACCACAGATTGGAGTTCAGACGAGCACCTGCCATGGAAATAACGATAAAACAATGATAGGCTTGCAACGTCTTTTCTGTGGGAGAGAGGTTGCAGGGGAGAGAAAAGGGCATCACCCACTAAGCCACGAAGTCTATTTTGTACTCTGTCAAGGCAGGATAGACTGTTTTTAGCAGCTCCTGCCCAGATATAGCAGTAGTATTCCATCTTTGGACGTACTTGGCTTTTATATAGATAGAGAATCGCATCAGTAGTGAGATATCTTCTGGAGCGGTAGAAGGATCCCACCATCTTTCCAGCGACCTTGGCAACGGACTTGATGTACGTGTTCCATTTCAGATCAGGAGTGAAGGTCAAGCCAGAAGCTTGTCAAAACATGGGGCTTCTCCTAAACGAGAGCCATCCATTTCAATTGATGGCAGATGGGGATCAGAGCGTTGATGATGTAAATATAGGAGTTTGGTTTTAGATGTATTAAAGGTAACCAGCCACGTCTTCCCCCACTGAACCACTCATTCGAGATCAGAGGAAAGAGAATCAGAGAGAGCTTTGTCATTTACAACCTTTGATGTGTTGCCGTAGATGGTCGTGTCATCAGCATAGATGGCAACGAATGATTTAAGTATGTGTTTAGAGAGAGATCATGCTGATAAACTAATATTCTCTCTTTTTTTTGTTTAAATTTTTTTCTATTATTTCTTTAAAAAAATTGAGCACTTTAAAGGGGATGTCGATAGTATCACGTTGTTACTTCAGATAGTGCGAGTCTCCAGAACTCCAGAGTGGACAATACTCGGTAACATCTCACACTTACTCCCCATGCGGTTCGATCCAGAAGGTTGATATAACTGACATTGCATGCAATCATATTACCTCTTGTGATTCCAGGTTTTCTTGTATTTATCATGCGACCTAGTTCCTGCGATATCTAGACACGTTATAGAGTTGATGCGAACGATGGCACGCTATATACTGTCAAACTATAGGAGACATCAAGGTTGTAACACATCCATAATCTCACTAGTACCCAAAAAATAAAAACCCCATATCGGGTTTTATGTGTGTCGTCTAAATCCAAAGTTTTTGTTTATTTGAGTGCATACTTGTCAAGGGTGAAGGTCAGGGGTGAAGGTCAAGCCAGAAGCTTATCAAAACACGGAACTTCCCCTAGACGAGAGCCACTCATATCAATTGATGTCAGGTGGGGATCAGAGCGTTGATGATGTAAAGATAGGAGCTTGGTTTTGGATGCATTAAATGTAACCAGCCACCTCCTCCCCCACTGTACCACACGCTCAAGATCAGAGGAGAAAGAATTTGAGAGAACTTTGTCATTTACGGCCTTTGATGTGTTGCCGTAAATGGTCGTGTCATCAGCATAGATGTCAACGAATGATTTAAGTATGTGTTTTGAGAGATCGTTGATGTAGATCAGGAAGAGTTGGGCCTAGGATGGACCCCTGAGGGATTCCAGCATTAATATTGATCGGTTTTGATTTCTGCCCATCAACTACTACTCTTATGAGCCTATCGGGGAGAAATGATTTTATGATCGAGAAAACATTTCCAGTTATACCGTAGCTGGATATCTTGTGAAGTAGGCCCTTATGCCATACCTTATCGAAGGCCTTTGATATGTCAAGAGCAATTGCCATAGAGAGGAAGCCTTTGTCAAGAGATTCGCTAATCCTATGAGATATAACAGTTAGCACATCTATTTTAGATTTAGCAGAACGGAAACCATATTGCGTGTCACTAAGAAGGTTATTTCTGCTGAGGTGGTTGACTACTTCTCTATTTAATATGGATTCCAGCAACTTACTCATGACACACAGGAGACTTATTGGTCTGTACTGAGAGGGAGAGGACTTATCACCTGAGTTCTTAAATACAGGGCATACTGATGAGGTTTTCCAGGGTGTTGGGAAGCACTTCTCTTTAAGGCAACGCTTAAAGAGTTTTGTAAGTATGGTGGCAAGTTCTAGTTGAAGCTTTTTTTAACACTATAATTGGAATGCAATCAGGGCCAGTTGCTTTACTGGAATCAAGATTCTTGATTAGCTTGGCGACATCACGCACAGATATTTGTATGTTGCAGAGCGTGTTGTCCGTTATAGGGTAGAATTAGCTGCAAAGTCCTTGGCAAATAGTTTGGTCTTGTCTGATGCTGACGAGATGACCTCAGGTCCATTGATGATGGTTGGGATAGAACGCACGCTTCTGTTCAGATCCTGTTTGCTATTTGCCAAAACTGGTGGGAACCAACCCGCTGCTCAGCTACTTTGGATTTAACGGACTGAGCATATAGCTCTCTTGCATATTTATTACTCTTTTGCAGTGGTTGCTGGTAGTCCTGAAGGCAACTTTAGTCTCAATGCATCTATTACGTTGGTAGTTATGAAAAAAAGTGATTTCTGTGCACGATGGCAGCAGCACATTCAGGGGAGAACCATGTCTGGCTGTTAGGTTTTTGTTGGAATTTTTTGGATGGTATGAATCGGTCTATGCCTACAATTAGCCATTCGGTCAGATCTGATACTATGGAGGACACATCCTTTTTAAACATCGAATGGAGTGGTAGAACGGATATAAGTGTACGTATCCCAGTCAGAAGTAGAGTATCGATATACAGTACGGTGGAGAGGTACAGCTGCCACTGGAAAACAATGCCCGACAGTGGAAGCCAGATTATTTCATTTGCGTTTCGTTTTTATCTTAACTGATACAACTGTGTGGTCGGAAGATCCCAGAGGAGACAGAACGGAACATGAACATAGCTCAGGGCACGTTGTGAGAAAAAGGTCTAGAAGGCTAGCATACTGACCGGAAGTATCGGGCACTCGGGTGGGTTCGTGGACAATCTGGGTGAGGTCATAGGCAATGGCAAAATCATGACAGAACCTCCCCTCATCATCTGTCTTGTTAGAGTGGGTCAGCCATTCCGAATTGTGGACATTGAAGTCACCACAAATGTGGATGTTAGCTGAAGAGTGAGCAGACAGAATGTGGTCAATTTTTTCAGATATGCTCTTAAGGATAGTAACTCCGCTGTTGTGGGGGCGATAGAGAGCGAATATAAATACAGTGGTGTAAGCAAGTGCAGCCCGGAAGCACATATAAGGTAAATTAGGGTCTTCTCTGGAGATATCCCTACCACATTGAAAGCCATCTTTAATGCAAGTCCATGGCGATCTTGGGGATCAGATTTAGATGTTAAGCTAGAGTATCCTTTAATTATGAATTCGTCAAGGGAAGCGGTTGGCCCAATACCAGTTTCACTTAGGAAGAATATGTTTGGTTTCGTCTCCTGTAATTGGGTTTCAACCTCTGGAAGGTTGGAACGTAGACCCCTGATGTTGGAGAAGGAGACATGGTAGTAGGGGTCTACGTTGGAGGATAGGGCTCTAGGTTTACACGTGTTATTTTTCTGGAGGTATTTCATGTTGAGGATTGGGATTTGTGGAACAGGTCGATAGACTTGGTTAGAGCAGAACAGAGAGGGAAGGTAAGAGAGAAAAGGAGAGGAAGATTTTTTTTGTAGCCATGATAAGGTAAAGCCGTAAAAATTATCCACTTGTATGCTATCGAGAGGCCCCACTCGAAACTACTGCATGGTCCAGAGTACATTCACCAAATGGCAATACAGCAGCCCCAGTATTTTGCACCTGCTTATAGGGCGGCCTCCTTATTGGTTAATCCAAGGTTCGGGTCCCTGACTATCAGGCGGATAACGTCAGCCAAGATGAAACGTTACTTCCAGCACCGTTACTAGTGATATGGCCACAGGGATAGACATAGGAACAGAAAATTTCCAACATCTCAGGCTACTGTTCACGAAGTACTGTCGTCCTGTAGAACAGCTTTTTCTTCACCCTTTGTCAGAAACATCACTCATTGGAAATGAGGACTGAAGGACAAATAAGAGGAAGCGAGAGTAATGAGAACTTTGTAATTATTCTGGACTTTCACCTAACAAGTTAGAATAATATGACGTAAAACTGAAATTTACTTAAATATTATTTGTGGAAGATTTAACCCTCCCCCCAAAAAGAAGAGGAAGTCTTGAACAACAAATGGAAACAGCCAGGACTACATTTCCTATCTTGGTCTTAATGTTGACGATGAATGCCCTAAAAATTGACCAGTAGAAAAGGTGCTAGAGCTACTGTTAAGAAAAAAATGCTTGCAGTATACCGAGAAAAAAACAAACAATAGTCGACTTGAAAGATACTGTTATCGGTAGAAGACAGTTATCTACCACTGATTTGAATCATTCTAAATAATTAATATACAGCGAGAATCTCGAAAACTTCTGTTTTTACTTTATATTATAATTCTAATGACCATTTTTCGTAATTTTTAAAAAACTTGTACTAATTTAGGCATGGCACATGAGTATGTAATAATGTTTTCCCTCAAATACTTTTTTAGAATACGCCAATGCTTGCAGGTTATCGCCCAAACCAGCACTAATCACCAGTAACCAACGGTACTGACAATCACAGACAGTGGCTTCCACTAGCTGCCACTGGAAGACAATGCCCGACAGTGGAAGCCAGATTATTTTATTTAGACTATGACCGCCAATGTCCGCTATTATTCAGCGACGACAGAGGCCATCAACAACAACCGTAGTTTAATTTGTTTTCGAGGGGGGGGGGGTCATGCTTCCACCAGGCAATGCTGGTTAACGGGTCCTGCTAGTTGAATATAAAAACACTTACGTTTCCTTGACGTCTATCTTTGTCAATTTTTACACATACAACAATTTTACATTCGTAGCAGAAATAATTTACTGTCACTGTCAAAGACGACAAAATATGGCTCCCTACATTCGCTTATTTCATCTTCACCAAACTCCTCCCCACTCCGTATTTTATTTTCATTTTGACTTCTTCTCTTTGACATAGGTTTCCTTTCAAAATATATCGTTTTCCTCTCGCCATTTTAAAGATGTCAGCGTTAGGTTTCCTAAACTTGCACTTTAGTTTTTCCCCCTTGTCAGTTTTTCCCTCCTTTCTTTTCGTATTCGATCTTTCCGATTGTATTCGTCGTCTGAGTCATTTCCACCCTTTCGCCACCTATCCGTCTTTTTGGTCTCTCACTGCACACGCTAGATGAAAATGACAGTATTTAAAAGACATTAATTTCACAAAGCTTATTTACAATATATTCCTACGTCTTCCGTCGCCACCGCTGTTCATTTGTTGCGAAACGGCTGAGTGCCATGAGTGGCGCTCTCTTGTAAAGGAGGCGAAGAAAGTCACGATAGGAAAAAGCCGGTTTTGGACCAGTGACGTTCTATTCAACACTACTAAATGAGATTAATAGAGCCGCCGTCGTCGTCGTGGTCGTCCTTCGATGAGTGAGGAGAGAAGCCAGGAAGACAAATATCTTATAAGGGAGATAATTGCTTGCATTCATAGAAGGAAATGCGAACGAAGAATGAAGGGGCGAAAAAAAAAAAACACCCGGGGGTGGGGAGAGAAGATTTATAGGGGCGAACGATTGACAACCACGGACGATAGAAGAAAAGAAAGTTTGAGGGAGAGAAAAGGAGAAATAAAATTTAAATGGATTACAATAAATCGAGGAAGGCTATAGAAGAACACGAAAGTAAGATGCGTCCGTACAATGTAAACGATTATAAATGAGAATTCATTTCATATTTAAACATAACAGACAATGGAAATGCTATTTAAATATGACAGACTGACGAAAATGCTATTTCATACTTAAGCGTAACAGACAGATGAAAATATCTAAACTCACTGCTAATGCAATCCTCTATGTGTATAAGAGCCAGGTACACCCTAAAATGGAGTACTGTTGCCACATCTGGGCAGGAGCCGCACGGCGTGTCATATTCTGCCTTGATAGATTTCAAAACCGGTTTCGAAACCTAATAGGTGGATGCTCTTTATTTTTCCCTGAAGCCTCTCTCACACAGAAGAGACATTATGAGTCTGTCTGTCCTCTATCGCTATTCTTATGGCAAGTGCTCGACTGAACTCCAATCTGTTCCCCTTTGTCAAACTTTCACAAAAAACACTCGACTAGCTGCAACCACTATGGATGATTTTCCCCACTCTCTATCTGTGCTTAAATCTAAACGCAGATTCCATGAACAAAACTTCTTTCTCAGAACTCCCCGAACACTGTTCCGCTGGCCTGCTTCTCGATTGAATACAATATGGCCGCCTTCAAATCCAATGTAAACAAGTTCTTTTTAAAGTCCCCATAAATAATCAAATTCTACCAAATTTACAACATTAGTGATTACTATACAACCACCTTACATTCATTAACCCTTATCCTCGAGTGGCGACTCCCAAGTAAAAAAAAAAAAAAAATACTAAAATGTGATAGACTGACGAAAATATAATTTTCAACATAAGCATGATCAACCGTCTGAAAGACGAAACCTCCTGCATATATGCAAGGACGGGTTTAAAATAAAAAAAAAAAAAGAAAGAAAATGGAAACTGAAAAACAAGACATAAATTGAAGCAGACGCCATAGATTCGAGTGATGCTT
>NC_136500.1:16964635-16979635 GCF_053919585.1 Euprymna scolopes
TTCTGCTGCGGAGGATGTTACGAGCAACAGATTTCTAAGACACTTGACCTTTAGTTAGAATCAATTTTTAAGGCATTCTTTACACGTGTTGTTCGCTCAAAAGCCTCCCAACGTACTGATTTACTCCTCTTGCACTCCCTCTCTTTGACCATGTGATGTCACATTTCTTCTAGCCACAGCATATTGATGTGGCATTTGAGTTTATACTAGTTGATCCCACGACTTCGGTTTCCTGTATGAACTCAAATCATCAGATAAACACTAGCAAACGTACCTTTTATTATGTAACAAATATTAAAAAAATAGTCAACTGGCAGTTTTGACTAGGATCAACGTGTAGTATCTGTTCTGATACTACATTTCATGTTTCTGTACTCAGTTAGTCAAGGAGAAATCCTTCTAAACTGAAATAATTTTTATTTTTGTTACAATATAGAGTGTCTCTTTTCGAGGAGCTGGATTTTCTCCGCATTAAAACACACACACACACATACAAAAACTGCCTTCATGGGGAGGTAAGTAAATACGAACAGTCAATAATTTTGGACATTAGATGACATATAATGTAATACACTATTGTCATTATCTCTTTTGCGAGAGGTGCATATGAAAGTCTTTAATTCTCCAAATAGTTATGCGTGACGTTGATTCTTATAACTATGTGTCAACGAACTAATATCTTCATTATCACATTGCACAAGACTAAAAAGAAACATTTGCTTGTTGTTTTTCTTTTGATTTACCGGATTCTAGCATTTTTCGACGCATTTTCACTCACAAGTTTGCTCTCAGATGAAAACTTAAAAACACAAAAAGGGATTTTTTTATTGATTACTTTATTTCTAGCATATGTCAGCATTACCTTATCTCACAGTAGTTTATATTTGCCGCCGTTGGTATTATTATTATTATTATTATTATTATTATTATTATTATTATTAGTAGTAGTAGTAGTAGTAGTAGTAGCATTTGTTATATTTCCGTTGAATTGCTTACGTACACAAAAGCAACATAGAAAACTGTTCATTTTATTATCTTAATAATACTGTGTTCAATCAAATAGTAGCTGCAATAAGTGAAATAAAATCGTTATAAATGTAGAAAGGATTATCAATTTAAATATTGCTAAATATGTAAACAAATACGTATGCGTAGATTTTATCTTAGCAGCAATTTGTAAAAAAATGAAACTGAACGATATCAGTGGGCAATCGCATCTGTTGCTTTTCTAATGAAAATAAATGATGAATCTTCCACAGTGTATGTTATGGAAAGAAGTATCAGACGAGACAGAATATGTAGTCGATGAAACAGATTGGAATTTTTCATTATGTAGAATAATTCGGGTTATAACCTTTTGTAATTCACTGACTTGGTAAAATCAATTATCGACTTGGAAAATGCAATGACATTTTGGATCTGATGGCAAAAATTCCACAAGATAATTTTATGTGTTTACTGGGGGAAAAAGCTGTTGATATTTTATTACAAATAATTATGAATAGAATGTTTTATTTTATTATCGAAAACTCATTTTGGAGATTATTTGGAAGATGATGATGTCAGGAAACGAATGAAGATAAACAGGATTAAAGTTAGATTCTAAGATTGGAAAATCTGGTGATGAATTTAAAATGGAATGGAAATAAGGATTGTTGGGGGGGGAAGGGCAAGGAAAAGAGAAGAAGAGAGACTAAAACAATAAGGAAAGAGAATAAAAGAGATGAAACAAATAAGCAGGAAAAGAAGAAAAGGAAGAAAATGAAGAAAAAAACGAAGTAGAGAAAAAGGCGATGCCGGGTGTGCGTGAGGAGGAGGAGGAGGAGGAGGAGGAGGAGGAGGAGGGGGCAGTAGTCAAATTGGAAATTGATTAATTCGCTCAACTTTGGTTTTGTTATGTAAAAACATAAAAAAAAAATGATCCCTTTTTGTAGTTTTTCTTGTGTTGGGTGTGAACTATTCAAACGGGCATCATTTGTGCCTTTGGCAAGTTCAGTGAAGAGAGAGAGAGAGAGAGAGAGAGAGAGAGAGAGAGAGAGAGAGAGAGAGAGAGAGAGAGAGAGTTGCCAATTTCTCCAAACTAATCAGGCATATTGGCGAACGCTGATACATATACACGCACGCAGAAACAATAAAATTATCACATTCAGTAAAGAATGGACACATATACAGGCACACACAAAATTCAATGAATGCACGCAGAAACCTGTCATAAGGTGGATAATGGCCATGTCAAGGTAGTTAGTACTGTTTGATTCGATTATCCTATACCCCATCTTAATGGAAAAGGATGATAATATGTGTGTGTGTATACGTGTATAGCGATGTAGGCACATATCAGTATTAAAACACAAGCAACTAATATATATATATATATATATATATATATATATATATATATATATATATATTAGGTGTATTTGGTTATGCCTATGTAAAACTCTAACTACAAAACAAATATCCACAATTATTTGGATTCATCGGACTACTGACTACTCTAACCACTGCGCCACGGGTCCGAAGTGGTTAGGGTACCTGGAAAAATCAATTGTAAAAGTGATATTCACCTGAAGGTTCAATTCTTAGTGTGGGCAACCGAAAAATACAATTGCAAATTACTTAGTACCTCTATGTTGTCATGGCTGACAGACCAAGGACATGCTCTCCCTGTGAAGTAAATAAAGGCTTCCGTTCGAAATTCCGTCCAAATTCCCGAATTCGTGAGAAACATTCCCGAGTCCGACCAGACACACCTGAAAAAGGTCGGAGGTTACATCGACCGAAACGCTGTGAAAGTCATACTCAAAATAAGAACAGTAGTCCGATGAACCCAAAATAACACGAATAACCAATCCTCATAACCAAAATTCATAAACGAAATTCCACAAAATTAATTTTTTTATCAGCGTTACCTCGACTAAATAATATTTAAAATTTCGAAAGAATATGTATTCTTTGATCCTGAACTAGCAGAGATTTCGTCAGGGTCTGTTTTTCAATCATTTGATATATTACTATATGGAAGTAACTCTGATTCTTTTTTTCAGTGATTTACTTCCTTGACGCCGATTTGTTCCTCGAAGAATATATAAAATACAGAAAGGAATTAGCAGAAAAGACACTAGTAGAGTAGAAGTTGTCCCGGGAAACGGCGAGAAGCCCTGCTAGCATAAAAGTGAAGATGTCTATGTGTCTGTGTGTACACTTCCCTACCAAATAACTCTATCAATTTTCGGTCCAGAGACCCGAGATTTTACATAAGGGGTATTGAGATTTGGGACAATCTTTTTAATCGATTTTCGGCCAGAAATTTGGTTGTTAAGGGGTAAAGTTCAACGATTTGACCTTTGAAAACTCTAACAAACTCCTCCGCCAATTTTTTGGTCTAAACACTTGAAATTTTAGATATAGGTTACTTAGACATGGATCTATTTATAATTGGATTTGAGCTCAAAACAATAAATGTTAAAGGGTCATAATAGGGGTCAAATTAAAAAAAAAATGACATCTGCGGTCTCTACCAAATTACTCAACCAATTTTTGGCCTAAACATTTGAAATTTTACATAAAGTGTATTCAGACATAGGTCAAGCTTTTTAATCGTTTTTTTTTTTGTTGTTGAAAATTTGGCTTCCAAGGGGTCAAAGTTCAAAAGATTTTACCTTTGCGATTTCTAGCAAACCAGTAAGCCAATTTTAGGTCTAAATATTTGAAATTTTACATGAAGGGTATTCAGACATGCAGCAAGCTTTTAAATCAATTTTTGGGCGAAAATATGGCTGGCAAGAGGTCAAAGTTTACAGAGTTGACCTTTGCAGACTCTACTGAACTCCTCCGCCAATTTTGAGTCGAAACACTTGAAATTTTAGATGTAGGTTAGTTGGACAATTGGAATTCAATTTGAGCCCAAAACAATAAGTGTTCAAGGGTCAAAATTGGGGTCAAAGTTAAAAAAAAAAATTGACGTCTGCGGTCTTTATCAACTTTTCTCTATGGTAGTTAAGAAAGCCTATTGTATAGAAAGACATTACCGTCCATATTCACACTTTTTAATATATACATATGCAAATAAAGTTATGAACAGTACATAGGGCCCGAGCAAAGCTGGGCGGAACTGCTAGTATATATATATATATATATATATATATATATATATATATATATATATATATATATATATATATATATATATATATATATAATCAGGTTGACAAGAAAGTTCTTACGGTAATAACTTTTTAATTCATATGAACCAGTTTCGACTCAAATAAATTTTTTTGGTCGAAATAAGTCCCATCAGAATCAACACACTTTTGACAACGCAAAACAAATGTATTTATGCCAGTAATGTAAAAAAATCTTGCGTTCTGGTGGTGAGGAAGTCGCTGAAAGCGTTTTTTTTTTTTTAATATAGTATAGGTTTCTGAAGCATTTCTCCCGCAGAAAGTTGTCGAGATGCTCGAAAAAGGGGTAGTCGGTAGGTGAGAGGTCTGGAGAGTATGATGGATGAGGCAGAGTTTCGTACCTCAATTCGTTGCACTTTTACAGGGTAAGTTTACCAACGTGCGGTCGGACATTGTCGTGGAGGAGAATTGGGACTTTTCTGTTTACTAATTTTGGGTGTTGTTGTCGAAGTTTCTGATGCATTTCATCCATTTGTTGACAATACTTCTCTGCCCGCATTCAAAAAACTTCGCCCACATTCAAAAAATTATAATGGATGAGACCGGTCGCAGACAACCAAACAGTCTGCATGACCTTCTTTTAGTGCAACTCTGGCTTCGTCGGTATCTAACCACTCAGCTAAGCGTTGCCGGGTGTCGTAAAGAACCCACTGTTCATTGCAAGTCACAACCCGGTCGAGAAACGGGTCGTTCTTGTTGATTAAAAAAGGGAAGATAACACCCCATAACGTGTTTCTTTTAGTTGTCGTTCAATTCGAGAGGCACCCGTTTATAAAATTATTTTGTCTTTCTAATCTTTCTCTCTCAAATGGTTGAAAATCGTCGTATACGTTACGTCTTATTCAGAAGCAAGTTCTCGAACAGTTGTGCATGGATTGGCTTCGACTAAGACAATTAATTAATCGTTATCAACATCCGATGGCCAACCACTACGCTCATCATCTTCAAGACCTTAAACTACCATTGTCATGCGTTCAGTAGAGGTTCCTGGGCCAAGCGTCTTGTTGATATTGCGAGCTACTTCAGCTACTTTTCGGTCTAGCTGGAATTGAAATAAAAAAATTGTGAGAATTTGCTTTTTTTCATCTTATATTCAGCGTTCTGAAAAGTAAAATAATTGCAGTTTAAACGAATAGATAAAACGAAAAACGCCCTTTAAAATGATATATAAAAAATGGTATTATAACGAAAACTCATTTGAAAATACATTATTTGAAATTAAAATGAAAAATTCCGTAAGACCATTCTTGCCAACGTAATATATATGATTTTCCCCACTCTCTATCTAAACGTAGATTTCATGAAAATAGCTTCTTTTCCAGAACTGTTCGCCTGTGGAACACTGTTTTACTGGCCTGCTTCCCGGTTGAATACAACATGGTAGCCTTCAAATTCAATGTAAACAAATTCCTATTAAACCGTCCGCCATAAATAATCAAATTCTACCCAATTTACAACATTAGTGATTACTACACCACCACCTTACAGTCGTTAACCCTTATCCTCGAGTGGCCTTTTAGCCTTGATAAATGGTGGCTCCCAAGTAAAAAAAACAAAACAAAACAAAAAACAAAACAAAACAAAAAACAAACAATAATGAAGAATACATTGTGCGCGTTTAGTAATATTACATATATGGAATCATAAATATAATGTCAAAAGTCCATTAACATATCTCACTTGTTCTTGCGCAAACCTTAAAGCAAACTCCCTTCCGGAAATTCTATTATAAAGACTTATTATATAGTGTGCCCCCTTTAAAAATGCTCCGATCACTCAGACACGTGTCATATGCTAAATATGTTTCGTTCTGATATAAGTTATTTTGCTTATTAGACGCGTCATCCAATATTTATGCAAATCATCCCAAACAAATACATAATAACAGACCTACTTCTATTACATCATACTTGCATTTTTCCAGTTGGCCAATCTATAAATGATAAATAGTGAGTGTATTTTCTTTATGGATTAACCTTCGTTTCCACAACGGATTCCCTAGAGTTTTTGACACTTATTTAGAATTTAACCTATTTTCAAAACAAAAATACAGAAATGTTAAAAAAACAAAAACAAAAAAAAAAAAAAAACTTTATGATGTATCCACTCGTCACGGAACAAACATATCATATTCCAAAAATTACGTAAATTGATCAAGTATTTGTTTTTAACTAAGAAAATAAAATTTTATGACGAAGCGAGATGTTATGTTTTGATCCGCAACGTTTTAAGGATAAAGGAGAGGTAACTCAATTTGAACTATCGAGATCAAAATCAACCCTGTAATGGATACAATTTACTATTAAAATCGCTAAAAATCGCCCAAAATGATTTTCTATTTTTAAAAAACCTATTTGGTCAATTTTCGTATTTTATGACACAGATAAAACGAATACGTTAAGTCGCAAATTTTTAGTTTGCAAAATATATGCATTTTAAATTACAACTGTTTTTGTACCTTCATCCGCATTGTCAAAAAAACAAAAAACAAAAAACAAAACAAAAACAAAACGAAAACAAAACAAAGACAAAAACAAACACAAACACAAAAACAAAAATAAACTTTCGATTAGAAGCGAGAGTAACTGTATAAAAAATTAACGTCCCATCATCCATAAGTATTATCATCATCCATATTATATTGCGTTGATCTTGTGTCGTTCTTTATCGTTTTTATTATTATTAAATTTACTATCCCGGAGATAAGATAAGGTATGCATAATAGCGTAGACCGCCATATTTAATTAAAAAAAACCTAATATGAAAGGCTCAGACGACAAAATTTTGATCTAATATTTTACATTTTTACAAATTCAATTGCATCAGATTTCCGCGTTTACTTTCGTTATCATCGCTTAAATTGACATTTGACATTCTCCATGTTTTTCATCTTTTCTCCCCTTCCCATCCTCCATTTCACCGGTCCTTTTTTCGCAATTTCTAAATCGGGCAGAGAACAAGTCATTCACGCGACGACCCACCCACCGAGTTCAAAACAAAAGAAAAGACGAGGATTTCCTTTCCTCGAAACGGTGACCAATTATTGCCGTTTCTCTTTGGCTCTCTTTTCTTTCTCTTTCATTTTTAGCTATTTATTCATTTTATTTTTGAAACGACGACTCGTCATTCTAAAATTTATGAATCAATTTACATCTATCGAAAAATATTAATTTAATACCTTCCTTTCATCCATATTCATTTCTCGAAATCAGTTTATTGCCTGGATATATATATATATATATATATATATATATATATATATATATATATATATGTATATATATATATATATATATGTATATATATATATATGTATATATATATATGTATATATATATATATATATATGCGTGTGTGTGTGTGTGTGTGTGTGTGTGTGACTCACGTGTACATACGTGCATATATACGTGCGTCAAAGTAATGAGATGTATACGTATAAGAAACGCAATATATATATATATATATATATATATATATATATATATATATATATATATATATATATATATATATTATACCAATAAAAGTGAGAATGTGTGTGCGAGGACATTTCTCAGCCTTTTTACTCAACGAATTTTGGATCTACAGACTTGAAATTTGGTATATGGGGTATTCAGACGTGTGGAAAACTTTTTATTCTGTTTTCATCTGAAAACAAAATGTTATGAATAAATACGTTTGAAAACATGTTTTAAGCATCATGTCAATCTGGCTTAATGATTATCCTATTTGCCTCAATGTCTTGAGGTTTCGGCTTCGATCTTAGTTCGAGTATTTTTCTATTTACAAGAATTGAACTGCATCGAAAATAAATAATACTCCTATGACTATGCCTCAGTTTTTTTCTTTTTTTTTTTTGATAATTTAACATTTCATTTAATGCCGGGCAACGTCTGCTACATCTTCCAGTGTGTATATATATATATATATATATATATATATATATATATATATATATATATATATATATATATATATATATATATATATATATATATATAATGAAACATTTTCCCTGCAATCACCACTGCAAAAAAACAAAAACAAAAAAAAAACTTCCTTTCTTACATTGTATGCCTAACACCAGACGGAATTTTCTAATAATTTCGCATCTGTGAAACTCATTAACACGAGACTGTTTACGTATGGAGTGCAACATGGTTATCTTCAAATCCAATGCTAACAAATTTTTATCATAAGCTTCATGAGTAATTAATTTTTTTCATCCCATTCATTATTTCCGATAATCTCATAATATTCTTAGCCGTTTAACCGACAATTCACCCGTCTCCTGAATCCTTAGCCTCGAGTAGCTTTTCGATTTGCTAAATAATAGTCCGGTAGTAAGAAAGATATTATGAACAGTATGAATGTATATAATCGTCAAGTTGAGTTCCAACATATTGTCCATAACAATTTTTACACGAGGTCACGCATTTTCTTGGAGAAACGAACATTCATTCCTATTTATTGACGGTGATTAGTTTTCTAACAGTTTTCAGTTGATTAAAACATGCGTTAGCATTCATTCTTTTTGTAATGTTTACGAATGAATTACACCGGAAAAAAATTTCTGAGGCATTTTAGTTTGGTTGCCCGTTTTTGTTTTGTTTTGTATGGACTTTTGTCGTAATAAGACGAAGCGAACTAAGTATTATGTTATCGATTCGATGCATAGTTTAGGATTTATAGAAATTTGTATTTAACTTCCAACTTTTCTCGGAAACTACTGTTCCGATCTGACTGAAATCTTGTAGCGGCCGTAGTTATGATAAGATGCAGCGAACAAAATACGCTGGTATTCGTTCGATGCATATTTAAGGGTTAATAGGAGTTAGTATTTAACGCAAATATGAGTACGCATTTAATCATATTCAACTACTAATTTAACATAAAACACTTAACCCAATGGGCTATAACGTTCGCCATTTTTAACGAGTTGAACATTCCAGTATATCTATCTATCTATCTATCTATCTATCTATCTATCTATCTATCTATCTATCTATCTATCTATCTATTGCTACTCCACTGACATACCTCACGGTTTTAAGATAACAATAATCATAGTGGTAATGGATTACAGAGAATGGTTTTATTTCTCTCTTTACTAATAGAATCATTCCATTTTCTTCGCCAGCGATCGGTAAATTCATATTCTCGTTTTTATTCGGCTTTTCAGATGGTCTTGGCATAAGTTAGTGTCGAATAAAAGACACGAGTAAAAGACATGGCAGTTATTCAGAAAATCCCGTCACGAATCTTGCCTTCTTATTATCTCATTTTTTTTTTTTTTACTTCTTTTTGTATCTTTTTGCTGAGTGTTGGGGTGTGGCTATGGGATGGTGTGGAGGGCTTGTCTTTTGCGCTTCTTCGGTCAAGATGGCAATGTTAAGGCGCTTGCGGTGTTCCCCGGTCGTAGTGCAACTTTATTGTTGGCCAATTATAGAGGAAGTCACTTTCAATTGACTAAGATAGTCGGGCGACGTGTCGAGTGGCAGTACTTTTAGGTCTCAACTTGATTCGTTCAAAGGGAGAGAGAAAAAAACAGCCGGCGCTTTTATTACATTGCAACTTTTCAAGAGTTTTGTCCCATTCTCCCCCGCCCCTCACTTTCTCTCTTTGTTTCTCTTTCCCTCCATATCTCTCTTCTCCCCCCCCTCTCTCTCTTTTTCACACACATATATACTTTTTATTTATTTTACATAAGTATTTATATGTTGCTACACATCCATGAGCATTATACGGACTCTACTCTTGTATATAAGCAATATCGCCTGAAGAGGTCTCTAGTTACTTGTAACTGGCTGGCTGAAACATGCTCATAAACGTGTAGCAACATGTGAAACAAATAAAAAATATATCTTGCCCCACTTCGGTATTGAGCATTCTTGTATGAACGTCGTTAAAAGTTCATTAGCTGCTTCACCTTTGGAAAATATTCACCTGAAATTCGCTCTCTGTGTCTTTCTTCTCTCTCTCTCTCTCTCTCTCTCTCTCTCTCTCTCTCTCTCTCTTTGTCTGTCTGCATCTCTCTCTTTATATATATATATATATATATTTATTTATTTATATATATATTTATATATATTTATATATGTATTTATGTATGTGTTCTGGGGTAACTGACACCCCTATTCATGTCTTCACATGGACTCTCCCATCGCTGTGAAAGGCAGCCATTTTGGACTCTCTGATCAGAGATTCCATGCCAGCCTAATCGTTGACATGACTTTACAGACTCTCCTGTTTGATATTGTGAACCCCTAAAATAAGGCCACAACATCTGGCGACGTAGGAATGAAAAAACCTCACAAGGACCCTTTCCTTTGGACTAATAATCAAAAACGTCTATTTTCCTATTTTTCTGACTCAACTTAAAATTTTTCTACCAGCTTTGAAAAGTTCAACAAGTTTACTTTCTTTTTTTCAACAAGAAGAAAAAAAAAGAAAGTTATCGCCAAACCAAAACTCTGAGTAGAAAAAATATATATTGCTGTCCTAATCAATTTCTTGTTTTAAAACGAAATAGATTAAATTCTATGCTGGAAAAAAAGTTATTGGTGAACTTGAATTTACGCTTTTGTATTTTTGAACACACGTGTTTCCTATTTTTCTGATTCAACTTTAAAAAGTTCAACAAGTTTACTTCTTTTTTTCAACTACAAGAGAAAAAAAAGTTATTGGTGAACTTGAATTTACGCTTTTGTATTTTTGAACACACGTGTGGTTAGCTGGCAAGCAACCATTTTTTCCCCTGTTACGGTGAACGAGAAAAATAAAAACAGAAACAGAAAAGTCATTAAACCGACTCTACATAGGACACTTGCATCTAACCCACAATTATTTATTGAAACAAGTTCTACCAACGTGCCAATGTGGATATGTACTGACCATAAAAGCATATTCGAGGATTGTAAAAATACAACTCTATAAAAGGAAAATATTTCAGCAACAACAACAACAAAAGGAAATTAGAAAAATACTGAAAGTCGAAACTAAAAAAGTTTATGGACTTCAAAAAAAAAAAAAAAAAAAAGAAAAAAAACGGTAACTTTAAAAGATTTTTTTTTCTCTCTCTGATATTTCTTAAATAATTTTGATGTTGGCAAAATTCTCTGACTTCAACAAATAGTACAGTTATTCACTATTTTTTTTTCCTTTCATGGAAATTAAACAAAAACTTTTTAAGTGTCTTATTACATTTTCTGCTAAGACACAACACGGAACTTTTTTTTTCTTTTCCTTCTGTCCCTCCTCATGTGTGAATATTTATTTCATATACCATCTTCATAAAATTGTTTTTTTTTTCTTGGTGAAATTTCTCAGACCTAGAAATTCGGAGACTAGTTATTTTTCAACATGGAAGAACTTTCAAAACAAATAGCTGCTATGATACGGTTGCAGCAAACTCAGTTCTCCGAAATACAAAAGCAAAGAGAAGAAGAAGGAAAGCAAATGGAGGAGGAAAAACGACAAAGAGAAGCAGAAAGGTTCGAAGAAAGAGAAGAAAGAAAACGAAGAGAAGAAGAAAGAGAAGAAGAAAGAAAACAATTTAATGCCCAAATACTTGAAATGCAAGAACAAGCAAAGAGAAATGGAAATATTATCTAAGGTTATATCTAAAAAAGACAGTAGAGAGTCAGACAAGGACGTTTTTTCCCAAACTGCAATCTGGTCAGCGTTAGAAACTTTTCAGTACCGGCCTGATGAAGAATTAACTTTTGAAGCCTATTTCCGCAGATTCGGCGACGTGTTCAGAATTGATTGTAAAACTTGGAGCGAGCAGATGAAGGTTCGTCTCTTACTACAAAAATTGGGAGCCATGGAACATTGTAAGTTCGTGGACTATATACTGCCAAAACAGACGAACGAATTGTCATTTGACGAGGCTGTAAAATCCTTAATGGAGTTATACTGCCCGAAAACTAGTTTATTCCATAAGAGATTGAAATGTATAAACCTGACTCGCAAAGAAGACCAAGACTACACAACATTTGCGTCAGTCGTGAACAGGCATTGTGATAATTTTAAATTATCTTCGTTAACGGCCGACAATTTCAAGGTCTTGATTTTTATTCAAGGTTTAGTCTCAACCAAGGACGATGAAATCAGACGCAGGGCATTGAACACACTCGAAAAGGAACCGGACAGTACCCTTCAAAAATTGGCTTAGGAATGCCAAAGAATTATTTCTGAGAAACAGGACTCCAGAAATATAGAAGAGGCAAATGTATCATACATCAAGAAAGTGCAAAATAAAAAACCGTTCTTCCCAAAAAGTCAAGTGAAAACCAAGCGCAATACTCAGGAAACACACCAAATTAAGCCTGGTTTACCACGTTACCCATGCCGAGGATGTGGAGAACTCCACTGGCAGAAAGATTGTCCTTACCGGTCCCGTAAATGCGATCTATGCAGACGCAATGGCCACAAAGCCTCGCATTGCAGAGTAAAAGGACCTCGCAAGAGTTACGTCAAAACGACGAGAATTCTAGGGAAAGATGAAAATGTACGGAAGTACGTAATAGTCAAAATCGGGTACAAAAACGTAAAGCTTCAACTTGACAGTGGCTCAGATTTGTCCATAATAAACTATAATACTTGGTGTAAAATTGGCAAACCAAAAATGAGACAAACCAACAGAGTGGCTCACTCGGTAACGGGAGAACGCATTAGGTTTGAAGGCGAAGTCACTACAAATGTAACATTGGAGGGCAAAACTTTAACACTAAAAATGTTTGTGTTAAAGAAATCAAATAATCTTTTCGGGACAGACTGGATTCGACAATTTGAACTCTGGGACTCGCCCATGAGCGATTTTTGTCAGAAAATAGACAGCCCTACAGCCGAAGCAAAAAAACTTAAGGAAGACTTGATAGAATCATTTCTTAATGTTTTTTCGGGCAAATTAGGCTGCTGCACAAAAATGAAGGCGAAGTTCGAATTAAAAGATAACATCACCCCGGTTTTTAAAAAGAAACGCAGCATGCCATTTGCCTCCATACAAAAAATTGACGAGGAGACAGATAGACTCGTCAAGGCAGGAATACTGACCAAAGTCGACTACAGTGAGTGGGCTGCCCCCACTGTATACGTAAAGAAAAAATCAATGGATATTAGAGTCTGCGCAGACTTCTCGACAGGGTTGAATGCAGCACTAAGGGATCACCACTACCCGCTACCTAGCCCCGAGGAAGTATTTACGAAACTCAATGGAGGAAAAATTTTCTAAAAACTAGATTTAAGCGAAGCATACCTACAAATTCCCGTGGAAGAAGAAAGCTCCAGACTCTTGTGTATTACCACCCACAGGGGATTGTTCAAGTTTAATAGGTTAGCTTTCGGGATCAAGGTCGCCCCGGCTATCTTTCAGCAAATAATCGACACTATGTTGAGCGGCTTTGATTTTTCTATAGGATACCTAGATGACATTCTAGTAAAAAGTGAATCTATAGAAGAACATAAAAGACATGTTTTTCGGGTATTTGAAAAAATAAGTGAGTATGGCTTCACACTGAAAGACACCAAATGCGAATTTTTCCTCAACCAAATTAAATACCTTGGTCAGATAATAGACAAGAACGGTAGACGGCCCGATCCTAAAAGGTCCACAGCGATAAGAAATATGCCTGAGCCACACGACTTAACAACTTTGTAAAGTTTCTTAGGCTTAGCCAATAATTATCAAGCTTTTATTCCAAACCTGCATACTTTACGTGCACCCCTAAACGAGCTACTTAGGAAGGACAAAGTTTGGGATTGGACCACAGAATGCCAGACTGCATTCGAAAAGCTAAAAAACGTGCTCACATCAGAACTGTTCCTGACTCATTATAATCCGAAACTGGACATAATCGTCGCTAGTGACGCTAGCGCATATGGAATCGGCGCATGCATCCTACATATCATGCCTGATGGTTCAACGAAACCGATAGCACATGCGTCTAGAACCCTACTACCGGCGGAAAAGAATTATTCCCAAATAGAGAAAGAATCTCTAAGTATTATTTTCGCTGTGACTAAATTCAATAGATTTTTACATGGAAGACATTTTAAGCTTCAAACGGACCATAAGCCGCTCATCGCTATCTTTGGTCCAAGAAAAGGATTGTCTACACATACGGCAAACAGACTGCAAAAATGGGGAACAATCCTACTCAATTACGACTTCGAAATGGAGTTTCTACCATCAAAGAAGTTAGGACATGCTGACGGCCTATCCCGGTTAATACCAAAAACTGGAGAACCGCTTGAGGATTCTGTTATCGCATCACTTCAATCAGAGAAGGACTACAGTTTGATTCTATGTAACACAATGAAAGAACTTCCGGTTACCCTAGACGACATAAGAAAAGAAGCCGAGAGTGACGATTTTATAAAGGAAACCAAAGCAAAACTGGAATCGGATGAACAAGTAGCAGAAGCTTTCTCAGTGTGCGACCAGGTTCTACTATACAGAGATAGAGTAGTTATTCCAGCGACCCTACATTAAAAAATCCTCAATGATTTTCACACAGGACACCCTGGCGCCACCAGAATGAAGAGCCTCATACGTTCATACGTGTGCTGGAAAAGCATGGACAAGGACATTGAAGAAAAAGTGAAATCATGTAGAGGATGTGCTCTAGCTGCGAAAGCACCACCTATTCAATTCAGTCCATGGCCCAAAGCCGACTATCCATGGTCACGAATACATGTGGACTATGCAGGACCACTTGATGGACACTACTACCTTATAATAGTGGACAGTTTTTCCAAGTGGCCCGAAGTCTTTAGATGTAAGAGTCCAACTACGGACTTCACCATAAAAACT
>NC_136500.1:16984635-17129635 GCF_053919585.1 Euprymna scolopes
ATTGATTTTAATGATGAAATGATAGATATTCATTGATTTTAATGATGGATGATAAATATTCATTGATTTTAATGATGAAATGATAGATATTCATTGATTTTAATGATGAAATGATAGATATTCATTGATTTTAATGATGAAATGATAGATATTCATTGATTTTAATGATGAAATGATAGATATTCATTGATTTTAATGATGGATGATAAATATTCATTGATTTTAATGATGAAATGATAGATATTCATTGATTTTAATGATGAAATGATAGATATTCATTGATTTTAATGATGAAATGATAGATATTCATTGATTTTAATGATGAAATGATAGATATTCATTGATTTTAATGATGGATGATAAATATTCATTGATTTTAATGATGAAATGATAGATATTCATTGATTTTAATGATGGATGATAAATATTCATTGATTTTAATGATGAAATGATAAATATTCATTGATTTTAATGATGAGATGATAGATATTCATTGATTTTAATGATGGATGATAAATATTCATTGATTTTAATGAATAAATGATAGATATTCATTGATTTTAATGATGAGATGATAGATATTCATTGATTTTAATGATGGATGATAGATATTCATTGATTTTAATGATGAAATGATAGATATTCATTGATTTTAATGATGGATGATAAATATTCATTGATTTTAATGATGAAATGATAGATATTCATTGATTTTAATGATGAAATGATAGATATTCATTGATTTTAATGATGAAATGATAGATATTCATTGATTTTAATGATGGATGATAAATATTCATTGATTTTAATGATGAAATGATAGATATTCATTGATTTTAATGATGAGATGATAGATATTCATTGATTTTAATGATGGATGATAAATATTCATTGATTTTAATGATGAAATGATAGATATCCATTGATTTTAATGATGGATGATAAATATTCATTGATTTTAATGATGAAATGATAGATATTCATTGATTTTAATGATGAAATGATAGATATTCATTGATTTTAATGATGAGATGATAGATATTCATTGATTTTAATGATGGATGATAAATATTCATTGATTTTAATGATGAAATGATAGATATTCATTGATTTTAATGATGGATGATAAATATTCATTGATTTTAATGATGAAATGATAGATATTCATTGATTTTAATGATGGATGATAAATATTCATTGATTTTAATGATGAAATGATAGATATTCATTGATTTTAAACTACAAGTAAAACTAAAATCTATACGTCACACTCATCAGTTTGTTTGTACGTTTGCGAAAATATATGGACATTTGCAGTAATCGGACCCCCCCACCCCTTCAAAAAAAGAACGTTACATTCATAAAATCTAAAATGAATCAGAATCGGAAAAAATATTAGAGTCATCCCGTCACTAGTACGCACACACACACACACACACACACACACACACACACACACACACACACACACACACACACACACACACACACACACACACACACACACACACATTAAAACAATACATATCCGTAAAGTAGATCAATATATATTATACTTACGTATAAATACAATGTAGTATACATACATAAATAAAAAAAACAGGAATAAAGTTACTTTGTTGTATCATCAGATCAATAAGAATGAAAACAGAAAAATAAAGAAAAAAAAAACTCTTTAGGCCATACTATGCATCGTCACGCTGGACTTATTTTGGAATCCATTCTCTCTAAGGAACTATTTTGCATTTCCGGCAACTTGAGAGGAGTTTCATGGAAGCTGAAATATTATGCGGGGTTTGTTTTTATGCATATTTTTTTTTTTTTTTTACGTATCCAACATTTTTTCACTTTTTTATTTGGCAATAAACAACTGCAATAAATGTCGGTTTTACTCAATGCCTTAACTAGCAAATTCTAGCATTGCTACAAATAAAATTTGCTGATTTCTTTATGTCCTCTGATGAGAAGAATAACAAGAATACTATTCTTTGAAACTCGGCGGAATAAGGACTTTGTAACTTATTTTTTTGAGTATTCAGTCGAACAATCAATTTGATTGTAAAGTTCAACTTACAGTTTTAATTTTCTTTCTCTCTTGTATATATATATATATATATATATATATATATATATATATATATATATATATATATATATATATATATATATATATATATAGGTGTTAGTGCTCGAATAAAAAACGGTAAGTAATAAAAATAAATACCAATACATAAATTCAAAATAAAGTCATAAACAAATAAATATTTGCAAATAACACTTGCCTATTTCAGTAAAAGACATCTCGTTTTATATCAAAAACACATGATACTTAACGTCTGACGATCAACTGCAATAAAGTGTTTAAGCATTTTACTAAACAAAAAACAAAACAAAAAAAATGCCACCGTTCAGTTTCGAAAGGTAATGACTATCCCCTGTAAGGGTGGTTCCGAGTATAATTGTGAGGCAAGAGTAGCACAATCTCAACCCCATCTTTCATGAATCGGCACTGTTTGAGTCCAGTGGAAAGGAGAAGTCCAGGACGACTGGAACCAATGCCGAAATAAGCAGAGGGCACGTACGTCACCTGTAATTACCAAATGGTCACCCATTTTCGTAATGATCAGGCTCAACATTGCTTAACTTCGATGATCTAACGAGAACCAGTGTGTCAACGTGATTATGCCGTATTTTACTACTCACTACACGCAAGAAAGGATTTTCCTAATAATAATAATAATTTTTATTTTCTTACAATAAAATGAAGTACGGAAACCACATTTAATGTTTTAAGATACGTTTTTGCTGCGTCACCCTTAAAAGCTAAATACCAAACATAGTTTATGTTAAGATAGTTGTAGGGTATGAATATTTCGTTTTGTCAACTAATAATAAATAATGGATTTGAAAATCAGCTGAACTTTGTTATATAAATAACAGAAACTGTAAATTATGTTCAGAGAAAAAATATCAATTCTAAAAAAAAAAAATTATTAAATAACCGACTACAATGTATTGCGAAATGCAGACATATAAACGCATAATTGTTTTGCAATTTCAGCCATGATTAAAAAAGCTGAATAAGGACAACCGTCCAAATTACTAGTGATCAATATTTAGATATCGTACAACACAATTACATGCCGTTTAATATAGAAAAAAATTACCAATTCAAAATAATTAACAATTTAAATTATTAACAATTTAAAATAATTAACTATTTAAATTATTAACAATTTAAAATAATTAACTATTTAAATTATTAACAATCTGAAATAATTAATAAATACAAAACAGAAGTAAACGAATAAAAATTTTGGAATGCAAAAACATTTGAAAATTTGAAAAATAAATTTTTTAACGTAAGATATGCTTAATGTAGTTCATTTAAAAATTTACTGATGTTTATTTTTAGGTGATTATTTAAGAATGTTTCATAAGAGCAACCGTTTGTGCTGGACTAAGTAAAGTTTAAAAATAGATTTTAACTAAGTACATTATTACATTACCAATTACATGGTACAACAACAACTGAGAATTGGCTAGTCAGAAGAAAAGTGTGACTTGTCAGCTTAAATGCTATTTGGGTTTGACTATAATAATTCAACAAGTAACTTTTATCTGTTAAAAAATAATAAAACTTGTAACATAAGGCCCAGGGATGGGAGAAGGGGTATTTAGACGTCCTTATTTATCTCTAGATAATTCTAGGTGGATGTTCTTAATATTAAATATTAATCAAAAACAGTTAAAGGTATTCAAATTCTTTCTTGTTATGGGCGTTTCAATGTTAATTTAAAATTCTTCAGAGCATAGTTCGACCCATTCCTTACAGGATGTTTGGAAAATGTATGTCGAAATTTCGGATTATGTTCTACAGTGCAAATATTAAGGAAAGGTTTCTATAGATCTGGGAACGCTTGGTTTCTGAGTTATATGTCATTGAAACAAACACTGACCAACAGTGTAGTAAATAATGGACAGTCAATGATTCCCCCACTATCAAACAATCATGAGGTTGTTTGCACGGCAACCGAGAAGGCTAACATGCTTGCCAGTCGGTTTGCCTCAAATTCCGCATTGGATCCGGCAAACCACTCTCTTCCTAACTTTCCTTTGCGGACAGACGCAACACTAAATGATCTGAAAATCACCCATTCTCAGGTACATGGTATCGTAAAATACCTAGACACCCCAAAAGCATTTGGACCCGATCTCATCCCAGCTGTGCTATTAAAGAAATGCTCCGCTGAGGTTGCTCCAGTTCTCTTCAAACTTTACAGCAAATACCTTAAAGAATCTTGCTTTCTTGACTGCTGAAAAACTGCTTCTGTGGTACCAGTTTTCAAGAATTCTGGCGAAAGAACTGACTCATTAAAGTATCGCCCCATTAGCCGACTCCTGCTTTTCGCCAAAATATTTGAGTTCATAATTAATCAAGCTCTAGTCTTACAGCTGCTAAACTCCTGACCGACAATCATTATGGATTTAGGCAAATCCGTTCCACAGCAGATATCCTAACTGTAATCACTGAACGTATATACCGTTCACTAGACAAAGCAGAAGACCTCCAATCCGTAGTGGAATGGGAACAAAAATATATGGTCACATTCAATGCTGCCAAGACTAAGCTTGTTTCTTTCAATAATTACAAGAAATCTTCTTTACCACCAATAGCAATGGCCAAGAACACATTACCTGAAAGTACTTCCTTTAAACTCCTCGGCCTAACGTTTACAGGGAACATAAACTGGAATATACACATTGAGAGCATTGCCAAGGTTGCTGCAAAGAAGCTGAGCTCTCTCTACCGTGCCAGAAAATTACTTACGCCTGAAAGTATCTTGTACTTCTATAAGGCCACCATGTATGGAGTACTGCTGTCACATTTGAGCTGGTGCATCTACTACTTGTCTCTCACTCCTGGACAGGGTTAAAAAAGAGTCGTCAACCGGATAGGTCTTGAACTGTCATTTAGGCTACAGCCTCTGTTCCATCGACGAAATGTTGCATCCCTCAGTCTGTTCTACAAGTACTTTTTAATGGTGAATGATCTGCCGAACTACAAGCATTTGTACCCCCTCGACGTGAATACCCCCGACAAACCCGACAATCAGCTAAATCCCACCCCTTCACAGTAGAGATCCCTAGGTGTAAGAAAGCCGTCTACTCCTATAGTTTCTTCGCCAGAACTGCTAAATTTTGGAACTCCCTTCCGGGATTCTGCTTTCCCAACTGTACTGACATGCAGAAGTTTAAATGTAATGTGAACAGATATCTTGCTACACACCTCCCTTCATAATACCCCTGCAACTTAAGCCCCCGATAGTAGTCCCCTACTTCAAAGTGGCACTGTGCCTTGTTGGGATAAAACTTTGAAAAAAAAAAACAAAAAAATAAACAAAAAAACAAACACAAAAAAAAACAACATTGCTCATTGTAAGCATCAAACGCATACAACGTGTATAATAGTGAACTGTTGCGTATGCATATGAAGTAGGTAAACACTAAATAAGTCTGGGCCTGGTGTTGCCACATACACCAAGAAAACCACGAAAAAAAATGACACAAGAAAGGTATACATATCATGATCGGCAAGGGCCCTTTCTACTTTAACAGACAACATAGGAGACATGGTTTGCATTCGATGAATGTTAGCCTCGCATATTTCAATTAGCACAATACAAAACATTAAGTACAGGTAAGTAAATATGATCTGCATAAATCAATGGCCACGCAAGCGAAGAAATGGGCAACACATGAAATTAGATTTGTAATGAAATCCATACTCCTATAATTCCTTTTTGTGTATGTATATTCATATAAAAAAAACTTTTTTTTTATTTATTTAAAAAGAAAATACAACTAGCTATACATAGGCCGTGAAAGTGCATTCATCTGCAAAAGATTTAGCTAATTTGCATATTCTTTTATATATTCATTTTAATTAATTCTCTATTGTTTTTTTGTTTTCTTATGGGATGATCATCTTTAGTTAACTATTATATGTAATCATATTAATGCAGATATCTACATGATTTATATTTGCATAATATTGGCGTAAAAAAGGTTATAGTAAACACAAATCTCTTTCTATATATATTTATATGTTTCAAAATTTTTGCCTACCAAACTCCTCTGTCAAGTTTTGGTCTACATACATGAAACTTAATATATTTGGTATTCGAAGCCATGTGAAACTTTATATTTGGGTTTTAACCGTGGAAAATCGTGAAATATAAAAATTGGAATTTGCCAGGTTATAGTCGAATGACGGAATTATGAATATGCATGCCTAACGTAATAGCTATTGGTTCATGTTTTAATTTTTAGCTTTTCAGCAAACATGTCTTCATAGCTCTGGCATTAACGTCAAAGGAAAAAGTAAATCGTTTTGGTTTCGATTCTCGGTGGTGGCGTACGAGTCATTTTTTTTTTTTAACTTTTTAAATCATTACTGTATCTTGGGCCAAATATAATATAATATAATAATAATTACGTAATCTGCATTAATCAAAATATCATATTTAAGCGTATTTTACGACCGGGCAATGCCGGCCAACCTGCTAGTACTATTATAAAAAGCAACCATTCTTTTGAACGAACAGTAATAATCCTCAAGTAACGACATTGGTTTCCAAAGCATTTTCTGTATGAGAAACCACATTTTTGATTCTCTTAGCAGATACACACTTGAAGAAGGTATACAGTAGTGTTGGGACGATTAATCGGAATCGGCAATCTGAAACACTGGAACTTTTTTGGGTATCGAATCGCAAAATTTTGTGCATATTTTCCGATGCCAAAAACGATTCCATTTTATTGTTTGGTTTTATTTAAACAAAATCTTCCACTTCCAATAAAACAATAAACATTTATTGCTTTTAAACTACAAGTAAAACTCAAATATAAAAATCACCCCAACAAGAAAATGCATGCACATTTAGCATATGTGTGTGTGTTTTACGGTAATTAAGAAAAATTACAATTTTATACTTAAATTTTTCGAAAATCATAAAGAATCATAATTGGAATCAGGAATTATATCAGAATCGGGAATTTAGTCGCTCTAGAAAAGACGACATGATTCCATTTCCGTATGAAAACCGGCTTTCTTTTTTTGTTGCAAACTATGTACTATTTAGCCAGTTGTGTACAAGTTCCAAGAGCGATAGGAATCTTTTGTTATGTCTGAAAGTGTCACAATGTTCAGCGAGCGAGATTGGAGATGCGCCACTTTACAACTCATGCTCTCGACCGATCCAAGTTATGACAACAGGACTATTGCCAGCACCCTCAAAATGCAAATACGGACGGTTAAATGCTTGAGGGCTATGATTATGGTCTTTGGTGTGGTTTCATATAAGGGCCACATCATGCCACCTCACATCTTCGAAGTCTGCTTGAAAGTCAACATCAAAATGTACTTGGATGTGCTGATGAGTGTGGTGATCCCCTGGTGCAATCAGGTGGCCGCTGGCAAATCCTGTGTGTGGCAACAAGATCCGGCGCTGGCCCACAAGTTCAAAGAGACCCAGGGTTGACTTCAGTAGGAATGGTACGACTTCGTACACTTCTCTCACTGCTCCCCTCCTCCGACCTGAACCTGCTGGACGACTTCGTTTGATCATACGTCGAGAACATCACCTACATGACTTCCCACAACATCACAGCCAGACTGATCGCCGCCATCCGTTGAGTATTCCCCGAGCTCCCGTTGGCGCTTGTGGAAAAGGCATGCTCCCAGGACTGGACCCGAATCGAGGTGGTGATTGAGACTGAATACGGCTGCATTGAATTGATGTCAGTTCTACTACATAATCAAATTACCTGAACTGATTTTTTTCAATAAAAATTTTAAAATAAAGATGAAGTGTTTTCTTTAGGGCGACAATTTTACCGTAGAACCCTGTACAATCTACCGAAATGTAATATGAAAAATTTGAAGCCTTTTCACATAAACCGCCATTCACAGAGGTTCAGTTTCACGTATCTATATTATATTTCTCTTAGTCGTCTTTCCGGCCCACTTTTTCTCAGAAACTACTGCACTGATATAAACACAATACCACATTTATTGAAGAAGTTTACTCAGAAACTTCTGGACCGATCGATCTTCTGAAAATTTGCGTGGACCTTTATTATGATGAGGTGCAACGAAGTAACTATTATGGTATCCGTTCGTAAGGATTAGTCAGCACAATATCATATTCATAGTAGAAACTACTGGGCAAATCTGGTTGAAATTTTATCTGGACCTTTGTTATGATAAGGTGCAGCGAGCTAACTATTATGGTATCCGTTCCATACACAGTTAAGGATTAATAATGATTATTATTTACTGCAGAAATGAGCACAAATTAAGCCATATTTAACCATCAATTTGAAATAAAGCACTCAGTCAACGGCCTATAACTTTTGCTAGTTTTCAACAGTCTATTCTGAACATTCACTTCGGATATCTTCTTCACATTTTCCTGGTTCAGAAGTTTTAGTGAAGTTTTGGACGGTTATTTCTCGAGTCGGTCTGTCAATCTTCAGTTTTAAAAATGGACGCATCTTAAGAAATTACGTACGCATTTTCTTGCATACATTGGACGCTGGGGAGAGAGAGAGAAAGAGTCGCAATAGTGTGCGTGTGTGTGTGTGTGTGCGCGCGTGCGTGCGTGCGTGTCGAGGGAGGGGGTTATGAGGTGGTGGTTGTGGTGGTGCTAAAACTCCTGACTCACTCGAAAAAGATACTGGGAATCTGAATCATTGCCAGTTGAAAAGAAATCAGATTTATTTTATTTCAGTCAAGAAAAAAAATATTTATGCAAGATTCAAAGTTGACATTTTTTATTTGCAAGCAAAAGACAGGCTTATTTATTCAGAACCACTAGTAGAGATAAGAATACACAGGCAAACATATATATATATATGTGTGTGTGTATGTGTGTGTGTGTGTGTGTGTGTGTATATATTATATGTGTGTGTATGTGTGTGTGTGTATATATATTATATGTGTGTGTATGTGTGTGTGTGTATATATATTATATGTGTGTGTATATTTGTGTGTGTGTATATATATATATGTGTGTGTGTGTGTGTGTCCCTCTCTCTATCTCTCGCTCTCTTTCTCTATCTATGTGGTGTACGGGGGGGGGTCATTCCTAAATTAAATCCTTCTATTTGTTAACTAAAAAACTAGAACGTTGAAGAGCTACGAAGATGGGAGTGATACCATTAAAACGAGCGACCTTTTGTCCTCTAGACTTTTATTTTTGTACATTCTCAGTGCCTTTTTGTCAGCGATAAACGATGCCTCGGTCGTAAAATTCCGGATCGCGTGTTGTCACTCACATCTCTGTCACCATTCTGAAATCGACCATCCTATCTCCTAACTGTGCTTACATCAACTGCGTCTATTAACATACCATAGTATACCTAGCTACATACATTAGTTGACACAAAAAGCAGAGAATCGTAGAGTATTTATTTATCTATAATTTGTCTCCGTGAATATGCTATATTGAATACGATCAATGTTAACTGTCGTTTTTGTATTAACGAAATCCGACAAATGCGCAACTTGGCGCATCATTTTTAATTCTGGTGATGTCTTCACACGGGAAGTGCAAAAAGAAATAACGCAATCAATAAAAAATATAAGTTAAGGATTCATAATTATTCAACTGACAGCAAGGCGATAAGTTTTCGCTTTTTATAAATCAGAGAAATATATTTATCCGTCTCGCCCTCTCTCCTCTACTTCCTTTGCTTTTCTCTCCTCTCCCTCCCTTTCTATGTATGTATGCATGTATGTATGTATGCATGTATGTATGTACGTATGTATGCATGTATATATGTGTATGTACTACACTTTGGCCAAAGGTGACCTGGAACTATACATCGAAGAGGCGTTCATCTCCCTGATGTATAATACATATATCCTCATACCATAAACAGATACTACACTAGATGCGCTGGACTGGACACCTCGTCAGTATGGATGACTACAGATTACCAAAGCAGCTGTTCTACGGCGAGCTAGCGGCTGGTAAGCGCTCACAGCACAAGCCAAGGAAAAGATTCAAGGATTGGGTGCAAAACAATCTTAAGGAGCTTGACATAAATATTGAGAGATGCGAAGAAAAAGCTGAGAATAGAAGATAATGGCGAAAAGTTGTCTGGGAGAGTCGGAAGGTATTTAGAGGCAAAGAACTTGGAACAGGCTGAGCTTAAAAGAAATCTACGTCAAGGGTCCGTGAAGAAATTAGACGACCATAAAACTGGCTGAAAGTGTGAAATGCAGGCACTTTCTACTGTCCAAAGCTGGATGTGTGAACCCCACGAAGTCACACGAAAGACGCCCTTATGTACCATTACCTCCATGATCTGATGAGACAACCTGTATGGCGTGTGACAGGAAGTGCAAGTCGACTGCTGGTCTGAGGAGGCATGTGGTTGTGCACAGGGGCAGCATACAACAGCATGGTCCAGTTAGCCCGGTGTAAACACTCGACGTCATGTCTCATCTTTTCTTCAGTCCATATAAGTCTACTGCTGGTTTGAAGAGCCACCTATGTGGCCATAGGAGATTAACTGGGGTGCTGATAGTAGGGATTTTGTTGGACAGGACGGTTGGTTGGTTGTTTTTGTTTTACGGCATATCAACCCTTTTCGGGTTATTTAATGCCGAATCCAAAGATTGAAGAAAAATTTTTTAATAGAATATATTTATTGTTTTCAAGTCGGTTTCTATTTAACCCATAGTTGGAACCCTAACAGGTACTACCACTCCGGGTCAGAGTAGACGTGGGAGATATGGTAATTAAAGGGAGGCTCCACACTCCCCAAAGCCCAGAAGCTGTAGCCTCACCACTGGATATAATTTAAGGTCACATCCAGGACCTGGACAGGACGGCGATCATCTGCAAAATGAAACAATCATCATGTATGTATGTATGTATGTATGTATGTATGTATGCTGACAAATCAAATTTACTTCTGACAAAATAATTGTCATTTATTATTATTATTATTATTATTATTATTATTATTATTATTATTATTATCGTATCATGTCATTATAAACAATAAAATATCGATATATATATATATATATATATATATATATATATATATATATATATATATATATATATATATATATATATATATAATTTTTTGGCATTTATTATATATATATATATATAATCTGTGTATATATATGTGTGTGTACATATATGTATATATGTATATGTATATATTTGAAATTGGTATATTTAGGCAGCATTTTGCCATTCAAGCAAACATTATTTAATGCAACGGAGACACTTTGCTTTATGATTCTTTATTTTTATTTTTCGATTTTCCGTATAATATTTTTTTGTATCAAAATCAAAAATATTAATAAAAGTTCCATAGTTGTTGCTTTCACGAGCGCTTTCGATTCGTCCACAAATCATGTTCAGGTGTTGAAGTAAAAAGTCCGAAATAGCGAAATAAGAAGTAAATGTGAAAACTAAAATATACAGTAAATGGCGATAAGTTAAAATATATAGAGTCGATGAAAAGTCGATTAAAAAATCCAGTATTAAAAACAGCAGGTTCGTGGACACCGTTAACGAAGTCCGCCCAACACGAACTACGCAAGACATTTTAGAACGTTACTGCTTTTCTCGAAGTGGGTTGAAGGGTTCTAATATATGACGTTTCAAGAATTTGTAAATGTTTAAATATTATTTTTATGTTGTATAATTTTTATGTTGTCAACGAGGACCTTTCTAAGATGTGAGGGAGGGACAGTTATGTTCTTTTATCAAATGTTTGTATATATAAACTACTATTATTTAGATGCATGGTTATTCGCCAGGACAATATTATCGCTGTATGCCAAATGTATATATATATATATATATATATATATATATATATATATATATATATATATATATATATATATATATATAAGGGGGTTGTATGTGTGTGTGTATGTATATATTTATGCATATATATGTGTGTATATATGTATATATTTATATGTTTATATGTATGTACATGTGTGTGTATATATATGTATATATATGTTTATATATATGTATATATATGTGCATATGTGTATATATATGTGCATATACATGTGTCTATATATGCGTATATATATTTGTATATATGCATATATATGTATATGTATATATATATATATATATATATATATATATATATATATATATATATATATATATATTGTGCGTGCACGTTTTAAGTTGGGAAAACATTATGAAATAACACGGAGTGCTTTTAATTGACACGACATTTTTCTGAATAGTCGCATATAAGTTCCGTGGGTTTCTTGTTTCACTTCTCATATTGAGATGGTACATTACAGACACTTATGTTGAAGTCGTAAATTGCTAACCGTTAAAAAGAAACCCTGAACTGTAAAGCTATAATACTGCAAAAATATCAAGACTAACCTTGGTTACGATGACGATTTGATCAAACAGATCGAAAGTACTCGCGAAAAATGAAAGAACAACGAAACAAGAAACGCACGGAAATTACACATTGACTGAAATACTAAATAGACTATTTGATGAATTGAAAAATATCTCATCAACCAAAAACAGGAGTAACTGTAAGAAAGAAATAGAGACAGCTAAGAGAGAATTTACTGAAACCACCAAAAAACGCATCAAAGCTCAGAAATTAGGAACCCGTGATTTCTGGAAAATCTACAACAGTGTAGTAAATAATGGGCAATAAACAATTCCTCCACTATCCAACAATCATGAGGTTGTTTGCACAGTAACCGAGAAGGCTAACATGTTTGCCAGTCGGTTTGCCTCCAACTCCACACTGGACCCTGCTAACCACCCCCTACCTGACTTTCCTTTGCGGACACGCGTCACAGATCGTCTAGACGATCTTAAAATTACCCCTTCTCAGGTGCATGCTATCATAAAAAAATCTTGACACTTCAAAAGCATGTGGACCTGATCTCATCCGGTTGTGCTATTAAAAAAATGCTCCGCCGAAGTAGCTCCAGTTCTCTTCAAACTTTACAACAAATGCCTTAATAAATTTTGCTTTCCTGACTGCTGCAAAACTGCTTCTGTGGTACCAGTTTTCAAGAATTCTGGTGAAAGAACTGATCCATTAAATTATCGGCGCATTATCTTCCTCCCACGTTTCGCCAAAATATTTGAGTCCATAATTAATCAAGCGCTAGTCCATCACCTTACAGATGCGAAACTTCTGACCGACCAACAATATGGATTTAGGCAAGCCCGTTCCATAACAGATATCCTAACTGTAATCTCTGAACGTATATACCATTCACTGGACAAAGCAGGGGGAGGGTAGATCGGTAGCTCTAGATATATCTAAGGCTTTTGACAGGGTATGGCATGAAGGTGTTCTCAGGAAAATCAGATCATACGGTATCACTGGATAAGAATACTTAACATAATTAAATCCTTCTTAAGTAAGAGAAAAATCCAGATTGTCCTCAAACGGTCGTACATCTAAACAATATGATATAAATGCGGGAGTGCCTCAGGGGTCTATCCTTTTACTTTTATTATTCTTAATATTCATAAATGACCTCCCTGAGAAAATTGTCTGTGAGATGGGTATATATGCTAATGACACCACGCTCTATAACAGGCACGACAGGAAAACAAATGAACACATATCTAAGGAAATGACAGAAACACAATCTGTAGTAGAATGGGGACAAAAATGGATGACCACATTCAATGTTGCCAAGACTAAATTTGTTTCCTTCAATAATTACAGGAAACCTTCTCTACCACCAATAGGAATGGCCAAAGATTCATTATCTGAAAGTACTCCTTTTAAACTCCCCGGCTTAACGTTCACAGGAAACATGAGTTATAACAATTACATTGAGAGCATTGCCAGGCCCGCTGCGAAGAAGGTAGGCTCTCTCTATCGTGCTAGAAAGATACTAACACCCGAAAGTATACTATACCTCTATAAGGCCACCATTCGCCCATGTAGGGAGTATTGTTGTCACATTTGGGCTAGTGCATCTGCTACTAGTCTCTCAATCCTAGACAAGGTTCAAAAGAGAGTCGCCAACCTGATAGGTCCTGAATTGTCATCTAGTTTCAGACTCTGTACCATCGACAAAATGTTGCATCCCTCTGCCTGTTCTACAAGTTTTTTTTAATGGTGAATGCTTCGACGAACTGCAAGCACTTGTACCCTCTCGACGTGAATACCCACAACACACCCGACAAGCAGCTAAATCCCACCCCTACACAGTAGAGATCCCTAGATGTAAGAGAGCTTTCTACTCAAGTAGTTTCTTCCCCAGAACTGCTAGACTTTGGGATTCTCTTCCGGGTCCCTGCTTCCCCAACTGTATTGACTTGCAGAAGTTCAAGTGTAACGTGAACAGACATCTTGTTGCCCAACTCCCTACATAGTACCCCTGTATCTTAGGTCCCTGATAGTAGCCCCATTATATCAAAGTGGCAATGTGCCTTGTTTGGGGTGAAAATGTAAAAAAAAAGAAAATACATACCTTAGATTTTTCTGCACGGACGAATTTGTCTTTGTTTCTCTGCCATTGCCGCATTTATGTCTATGCTCCCTTTCTTAGTTGGATATCGGACCTCGAACAAAAGCAATAAGGTGTTAGAGATCATCATCATCATCATCATCATCATCATCATCATCATCATCATCATCATCATCATCATCTACAGCCTGTTCTCCGGTCAGCCAAATTTCGCAGTCACACCAAAGGAAACAACTCCCAGCAAAAAGATGAAAGGACATTTCCTATAACCATCATCTTTCGGTAACGATCTATTATCTTTCCCATCGACTCACTTAATTGTGAATTCTTTTAAATGCTTATTTATTAGGAATATCATATTCTGCTGCACATACGAGTTTGTTTTTCCTTCTTTGCTATTGTCTAGGGCTCTTTTTTCCCTCGAATATCGGACCCTGCAGATGACCATCACAACCACTTTACAGTAACGGTCCATTATCGATCCTGTCGACTCACTGAATAATGAACACTTCTCACATATGCATCTTATTGAAAGAAATGCTACATTTTTACTGTTTTGTTGCATACATGGGTATTTTTTCTCCTTTGCAGTTAGTTCAATCAATTTATTATTACGACGAGCGTTGTCACCAGTAGTAGCTTGGACCCTTCTTTCTACAGCACGTAAACAATGGCTGTCATTGTAATCACTATTGTTACAGTAGCTATCAACCAATTCATGCATCATCATCATCATCATCATCATCATCATCATCATCATCATCATCATCATCATCATCATCATCATCATCATCATGTTCTCCATTTTACAGCACCTCGTCATTAGCAACTCTCAGAGAAAAGATTTAAGGACACTTCAACTAGGATAACTATGACCGTTGGGTGGGTTTCTAACAGTATTTTGTATAATTGTTTAGATTTAAGCCATTTTCAAAACTTGGAATCCAAGGAGCCAAATCGCGGCCATTTTTCTTTTTTTCACTTAACACTAGACACTATATGCTTTTCGAACCGATTAAACGTTTTAAAGTGAACAAAACCACTAACAACTTTTCCAGGTAGGTAGAAGATAACATTTGTTAATTTGAATTTTCGAATCTCTTGATTGTAAAAGAATTATCCATGCTGTATTATGTTGGCGCACTGCACCATGAACTCTTATTTGCGTCTATGTCTTAGTTGTGTAAGGTCAGTCAGCCGGCATCGGTTCCTGCGATACACAAAAAAAAAAAGGAAATTATTTTGAATTGTTGCAGCAAAAAGTACAATAAATATCTGATGACAACCTTCTCTCTAATGAGACAATGGCGTTCTGCATCTAGACTGGTGCACTGCAGCATCTGCTATGGCTAAAAAGTCGATGCTGGTGTTGCTTTTCCGAGTGTAGGCCTGGTTAAAAAAATTATTTATGGAGACCTAGATTCATCCAGTTACTAGGGTCCCTCTTCTCGCGTTGCAGACAAAGTCCAATAGAAAGGCAATGCAATACGATCGAAGCCAGCGCAGCTACAGGAGTTGCTGGAAAGGTGTTGCAGTATTTTAACATCCGCTTATCGGGATTCGAACCCGGATTTTTTTCAGGGTTTACTCTCTAAGCCTTTGCCTTTATTAAGGTCTCGACAAGACAATAAAAGTTAGAAACTAATCGAAGCTAGAATGAAAGGGGTTAATCGAGACAATCGAAGGATAAAATAAAGCAAAGGACACAAAAAAAGGGACCCCCGTATCTGTTTTATGGGTGTCTTTTTCAATTTTGTCGGCTGCTGAAATGATCTCATTATTTATGTTGTCTGACTGAGGTAGATTGACCTTCTAAATAACATCGTTAATGGAAATCAGTCCTCTGTACGCGACACAATGAAAATCTCTTCCAACTTCTAGACGCACATCGTGTGTGGGCTGACGGTATTTCTCTTTCCTTTTTTTTTGTTTTGAAAATGGAAAATGAGGTAGGCGGTAATCGGCGGTTGGCAAGTGGAGAGTAGTGATATATGTTTCTTAATCTTCGGTCAGATGATCAGTGACCTTTACTATTATTATACGCTTCGTAGCTTGTGACTGGGTCGAAATCAATAAGTCGAAAAGCAAGACATGGAGACATATAACCAAACCATACACATACACCCATACACACATACACATACACACATACACACATATAGATATACACATATACATATACACACGTATACAGGTTGTCCATTAAGTCTGTGTCCACTCAAAAGATATAACAGGTATGTTTTACAGACAACAAACCGAAAAAGTAGTAAAGAAACAAGCATACAACAAATAAATATTACCAAAGGCAAGATAACGTACTCTTCTACAGGGTGTCCAAAACGTCACTGAAGGATTGTAAATTTTTACCATTTTACAATTAATGATTACTTTTTTTTCGCTATTTCAGATATTTTACAAATAATATTTTAGACAATAATTATCGATAAGTATAGCATTGAACAACGTACGCAAGTTGTGAAATTGTTTTGTGAAAATCAGGGGTCAATTTTTTTTTTTTTTTTTTTTTTTAACTCAAAGAGCTTATCAACGTTCCCCAGACTTGACTAACCCCGACTTTAAGGGAGTTAAATCGCAATCCAGAGATTCTGCAAAAATAATAATAATGTGTTGCGAAGAGCACAACTAAAGGCATTAATCTTACAAAGATTGTTTGAATTTTCTATTGCTTAAAAATATTTCCAAATGTCTTAGCCAGATTGTGTTCAAACTACATATGTCATCAAAAATAAAGAATCTATTTAAGATCAAAACCCTTCAGTGACTTTTTGGACATCCTGTACTTGAAAAAGTTTTTGGTATTTTTTTTTTTTTACAGTGATCACCACTTATCAAGGCCCGGAAGGCACTCAGGGATAAGGGTTATTGCAAGTACATTACGTTAGTGTGGAGATTTGATGAAGTGTTTACTTAAGGGGGCAGTTCATTAGGAATTTGTTAACGCTGGACTTGAACACATCCAAGTTGTAGTCCGGTGGGAAGCAGGCAGACGGAACAGAGTTCCACAGGCGTGCAGTTCTAAGAAAGAAGCTTTGTTCATGGAATCCGCGTTTTGATTTAGGCACAGATAAAGAGTGGGGGAAACTTTTGACAGTGGATTCAGCTAGACGGGTTTTTTTCGTGAAAGATTGGCGAGGGGGGGGACCAGAAATTGGAGTTCAGACGAGCACCTGCCATGGAAATAACGATAAAACAAGGATAGGCTCGCAACGTCTCTTCTGTGGGAGAGAGGTTGCAGGGTAGAGAAAAGGGCATCCCCCACTAAGCCACGAAGTCTATTTTGTACTCTGTCAAGGCAGGATAGGCTGTTTTTAGCAGCTCCTTCCCAGATATGACAACAGTATTCCATCCTTGGACGTACTTGGCTTTTATAAAGTGTTTAAAATATTCTTTTTATGTTTATCTTCATTTCCTTAATTTCTTCCTATTTTTGTTCAAACATATTAAAATATCAGTGTAAACCTCTTGTATTTCAGATTGTTTTGGGCATAACATTTCTCTGTCCATCTGTGTGTCCATGTGTCTCTTCTTTTCTTCTCCCACACAAATGCACACTCCTATATACACATATATACTCATACATACATACATACATACATACATACATACATACATACATACATACATACATACATACATACCTACCTACTTACATACATACATAAGATGGCAGATATAGGGGAAAAGCATTTAAATTAGAAGCCATCACAAAAATTGGTAACTCGATATGGCGGTTAGAGAAAACAGTGGTTAATAAAATTTAATGTTGGAAATAAAACTGAAAGTAAAATATATTTCAATGTTTAAACGAGGAGTTAAATAATAGTAAAGGCAACAGCAATAATGAAAATGAAAGTTAGATATATTGCAATGCTTAAACAAGGAGTTAAATAATAGTATATATATATATATATATATATATATATATATATATTACTTTATAAGTATTAATTCTTTAATATTTATAATATACTTTAGTTTTACCATCTTGAATCATTTTGGTAAATTTAATTGTAATTTTTATTTTATATATATATATATATATATATATATATATATATATATATATATATATATATATATATATATATATATATATATTTCTTTTTTTTTTTCAAGTTAATGAATCAAGGCGGAAAATATTAAAACATTGTCATAATGATTATTTGATTGTTTCTGCGCTACGAAACAGATGCTGTCAAGACTTGAACATTTTAACATACTGCAAGTAATGAACGGTACAATTATTGATTCAAATTCTAATTTTTAAAAATTTCTAAAAATATTTTTTTTCACATATTTTTTACAAATGTAAAAAATACACTTGCAGTGATTATCCATATATTTTAATTTTACTCATAATTTTAAAGCAATAAATGTTTGGGTTTTTTTTTCTCATCATTAGTAGTGGCTATGGAAAATTAAGTTTTAAATAAAAAGAAACAAATAAAAATAACGAAAAGAAAAGTTTGTATTCTAATCAATCTATATATCTACAAAGTGAAATTGTATCGGTGTGCACATTTCCCTACCAAATAACTCTGTCAATTTTCAGTCAACAGACTCGAGATTTGACATCAGGTGTATTGAGATTTGGAAAAGCCTTTTTAATCGGTTTTCAGCCAGAAATTTGGCTGTCAAGGGGTCAATTTTTAAGGATTTGACCTTTGAAAACTCTACCAACCTCCTCCCCTAATTTTGGGTCGAAACACTTGAAATTTTAGAAGTAGGTTACTTGGACATGGCCAAACTTTTTAATTTGATTTGAGCTCAAAACAATAAATGTTGAAAGGTCAAAATTGGAGTCAAAGTTTAAAAAAAATGGCTTCTGTGATTTCTAAAAAATTACTCAGACAATTTTTGGTCTAAATATTTGAAATTTTACATAAAGTGTATTTAGACATAGGGCAAGCTTTTTAATCGGTTTTTGGTCAAAATTTGACTGCCAAGGGGTCAAAATTCCAAAGATTTAATCTTTGCGGTGTCTAACAAACTATTCAGCCAATTTTGGGTCAAAATATTTGAAATTTTACATAAGTATATTCAGACATGCAGCAAGCTTTTTAATCAGTTTTCGGGCGAAAATTTGGCTGCCAACGGGTCAAAGTTGAAAGAGTAGACTTTTGCAGACTCTACCAAACTCCTCTGCCAATTTTGAGTCTAAACATTCGAAATTTTAAATGTAGGTTACCTGGGCATAAGTCAAACATTTAATATATATATATATATATATATATATATATATATATATATATATATATATGCACATAAAGTTATGAACAGTACATAGGGCCCAAGCAAAGCCGGGCTGAACTGCTAGTAAATTATAAAAGAAGTGCTTGTTTTCCAATGCTTTTGGCATTGGAAAAATACAGATTCCGATATCTTAAAAAGTTCTGATTTTTTTTTTATTCCCGATTCCGATTATTATCCCCATATATATATATATATATATATATATATATATATATATATATATATATATATATATATATATATATATATATATAACTACTTCTTTTAGTCACATAAATTAATATACGAAAGTATGAATTTATGCGTAAACTAAGTATTTGCTTCAACAGTGCTCAATACGTATTTAGAGCCTAGCGTGGATGAAACGCGGAATATTCTGTGTAGCTTGATCGCCATATATATTTTATAACTATATATATATACAGGGTGTCCACAAAGTCTGGCTACATTATGCAGCCAGACTTTGTGGGTACCCTGTATATATATTTTACAAGATGATCACCACTTATCAAGGCCCGGAAGCCACTCAGGATAAGGGTTATTGCATATACAGTACGTTAGTGTGGAGACTGGAGATTTAATAAAGTGTCTACTTAAGGGGGCGGTTCATCAGGAATTTGTTTACGTTGGACTTGAAGACATCCATATATACATATATACACATATATATATATATATATATATGTATATATATATATATAATAAAGGCACCCCGGGGCTGGGGAGTTTTATTTGTACTCGTGTTATCTTCTAAGTAGTTTGTTCGTTTCGTCTTCAAAAATACCCACAAAGAGGAACGGCCACCACTGTGTTTTTTTGTTTGTTTCTCCTTTCTGTTTATGTCGCTGTTGCGCGGGCGTCTCCAACACCGTCGTCACCGCCGTCATACGCCATGGGTCAGTAGTCACTCTTAAGTGATCCCCTATAAACTTCCACCAACCACCTCCCTCCTCTCCCATCCCACCTGTGGTAACATCGACGTACCCTTCCCAATTAATAACCCCCCCCCCCTCAACGCTCGCGAACTGATTTGATATTGTCGTGGCGTTGTCTTTGTTTTGCGACTAGTCACACTGATTAGTATTCTTTTTCTAGACACAAACAAAAGCATTTGCCCAACGTGGGTGGAGGTGGGGGGTGACTGAATGATAGCCAGGGTGAAGGTGGTGGTGGGTGTATGTCGGCTTCAATGAAGCAGCCTCTTACAACCCAGGTCGGTAAAACACGCCCCTTCTATAATAACGGGTTTCCACATGGCTCGCCTAATGATGACAATTACCTTTCAGGCGTCTCTCTCTCTCTCTCTCTCTCTCTCTCTCTCTCTCTCTCTCTCTCTCTCACACACACACACACACTCACTCACTCACTCACTGTCTCTTTTTCTCTCTCTCTTTCTCTTCTCTTTTACAATTCTTATGATTAGGTCTTGGTCCAACGCCATTGCTAAATAAATAAATAAATAAACAAATAAATAAATAATAACAATAATAAAGACACCGCGTTGTTTTTTTTTCCCCACTGTTTATACTCTGTAAACTTAGAAACTAATGATTAGATTTCTACCAAACTTAGCAGGCACTGGAAACTATGCTTCAGTGAGTTTATAAATACTAATATTTATAGAATTATTCATTTATTCAATAAGGGTATACATCAATTAGGGGTGTTGGATATGTGAGGACTCTTTATACCATGGTATTTCGAAGCTTAATGCTTCTCATCAGAAGAGTAGAGAAAATGCTATATATATATATATATATATATATATATATATATATATATATATATATATATATATATATATATATATCAGTGATAGGAAGATACTAATATTTTTTTGATTCTGATACAATTACCGACTCCGATACAATTGGCGATTCCGTACTAAATTCCCGATTCCGATACAATTATCGATTCCGATTCTTTATGAATCACTAAATATTTAACAATAGAGTTATTATTTATTTCAGATTACTGTACAAACACATGTAATATGTGCAGATATTTTCTCAAGCATAAAAATACAATTGTGGAAGATGATCAACAGATTTTACTTTTACTGGTATTTTAAAATCAATAAATATTTATTATTTTATTATTACTACCAACTGTGGAAGATTTCTGTTTAAATTAAAATCAAGTAAAAATAATTAAGATCTGGCATCGAAAATTACGCACACATTTTTCCGATACCGATTTCAATACCCCCAAATGTTTCGACTTTTCTGATTTTCGATTGCAGATCAGATTAATCGTCTCCACACTAGTGCGTATGTATGTTTGTATGTCTCGCTAAAACTTTCGATACACGTAACCAACACTGACAAAATTGGTATCGTTTGAAAGCGCGGTCTCTCGGTCGACAAATATCCAAAAATTGGCCCAAGATATTCATTCTTTCACCAACTGGGCCCTTTTTTACAAGGATGAGTTCAATTTTTCCTCGACATTTTTGCAAAGTAAGCTTAATTTGAACGGCAGCGATGTCGTATCTCATGGCGAACGAGGCGATTAAAACGTTTGCTTTTTCGCTTCCTTTCCTCTTGCTTACTACTTTTTTCTTTTTTTGTAGGTACTCGCTGTTATTCATATTATTTTTAGGGAGTTGGTTATTCTTTTTGTTTGAAATATCTTTTTCGGGGGTTTTGAAACATTTTCTTTTTTTTTTGGGGGGGGGGGCTCCGGTGATCAATACCCTTACCATAAAACTTCTCCACACCTGGGCAACGCCGGGTATCCCCGCTAGTATATATATATATATATATATATATATATATATATATATATATATATATATAAATATATTGTTACATGTTAAATAATAAGAGGGATAGGGCCCCGAAACATTCATGTACGTAAACTACTGTTTTTAAAAAATAATAAATAAATAAAGTAAAATATTATTTGTTTACGTCCAAATAAAAAAATAGGAGATTTTCTAAAAAAAAAACTCCGGTCTCCAAGGTGGAGACGCTAATCTTATCGTTTAAAAAATCAACAATGAAATCTGCGTGTGTATATATATATATATATATATATATATATATATATATATATATATATATATATATATATATATATATGTTAGCAGGCCACCCGGCATTGCCCATTGCCCAGTTGTTAAATACGCTTGAATATGATATCTTGATTAATACACATTTCATATTTATTATTATATTATATTGGACCCAATATATATGAATGATTTAAAGAGTTTAAAAAAAATGACTCGTGCGTACCACCGAGAATTGAAACAAAAACGTTTACCTTATGATTTACTTCCACTTTTGACCTTAATTCCTGAGCTATGAAGACTTGCTTGCTGCAAGGCTAAAAACATGAACTAATTGCTATTACGTTACGCATGCATATTATAATGCCGCCGTTTGACCTTCACCAGAGAAAGTCCATCTTTAATTTTCACATTTATGCACTGATTTTCCCCGGCTAACAGCCAAATATAAAGTTTTGCATGGGTTTCAATACTCTATATATTAAGTTTCATGTCTGTAAACCAAAAACTGACAGGAGTTTGGCAGGCAAAATTTTTTAAACAAATATATATACACATACACAAATATATATAGAAAGAATATATATATAGAAAGAGGTTTGTGTTTTCTATAACGTTTTTACGCAAATATTACGCAAGTATAAATCATGTAGAATATCTGCATGAATATAATTACACGTAAAAGTTAACTAAAGATGATCATTACATGAGAAAACCGAAAACAACTAATAGACAATTAATCAAAATTAATGCAACTCCACGACCCATATATAATAAAGTTGTATTTTTTTAAATAAATAGAAAAGGGGGGGGGTTAATATGAATATCAATACAAAAAAAAATCCATATATATATATATATATATATATATATATATATATATATATATATATATATATATATATATATATATATATTAAGGGGATTAGAGCAACAGTCCGAAGAGCAGAGTATATTTTAATGTATTAGTAAATTAATACAATTAAAATAAAATAAAACAGTGCTCGTTGTAATGCAGACATATAATAAGCTGGATAGGCAATTATATCCTAGAGCTATTTTGATATTAAGTAAGATTATTTATAATTTATAATTAATAATTAAAATTAAAAATCGGTTTCATAAGGAAGAACAAACAAATCAATAAATTGTACGATCGTTTCGGAAACGATGTTTTAATTGAAATAGACAATAAGTCTTGGCCAATAATTTTATCATATAGTTTTTTGAAACAAAGTCTCCTCATCAGTAAATTTTTAATCATAAATTATCAATCATCTTACTCAATATATATATATATATATATATATATATATAGTTATCCACAAACAAATGTTTCGCTGTCACCGTGGCTCATCAGGTAAGACACAGTGATCCTATGCTGAAGGACAAAAAAAGTTGATTTTAGTCTGAGTTTCATGTTTAACACAATAACGTCATGAGATGAAATTAAAAAAAAAAAATACATGTTTTGCATTGTGTCTTCGGCGATTGGTCAATTCCGTCTTTCAAAACGGGAGTGGAAGGTGATAATGTACGAACATTAAATTGTATTAGCGCAATATTAACAAGCGGTTTAGACTAAGCAATCAAACAACATCATGGTTTCCGCTTCAACGTTCCCTTACCCTGACTCTAATGTGAATCCCCATTCTACTCTGCCAGGATTCTGAGCACTGCTGGTAGGGTTCATCAGAGGTAACCTTCAGCCCATTCGAAATTGACCTCCTTAATGATCAATTTGAGAGACAAAAAACATATATATAACACGGATCAGTATCATATTAATAAGGAGGCTACTACAGTACATTGATTAAAAAAAAAAATTCCTCCGTATCCTTAGTCCGTTTCTGCATGATCATAACTGCACGACCTTCAAAAGTGGAGGGGGGGTGCGTAAAACGAAAGTATGTGAAAAATTAAATCGTTTGAGTTCAATAGAGTCATAGAATGTTTTGCTATAATACAACGCGGTTACCCATTTTTTTTTTTGCACATTTAGTCTCGTTAGATTTAAGACAGTTGTGTTATTTCTAGTTAATGTGTATTATTTTCTTGTTAACTTTGAAACTTGAACGACAAGAATTAGTTAATGTTAGAAATAGGTACTCATTTCAAATTTGGGGTGTTTTAAAAAAGAGGGAGCGTATTGAATCTTGACGTCATGACGTCAAACAGCTACCTTGACTGAAACCAAAATGTCTTCAAATAGACATAAGTAGAAAGAATAGAAAAAGAAATAGCATTTTATCAGTAAGATATGTGTACATATACAGAGTGTTCTGAATACACACACACACACGCGCGCATACACGCGCGCACACACACACAAACACACACATATACATACATATGTGAAATATATCTATTTATATATAAAATCGCTTTGTGTGTGTGAGTGAGTGAGTGTGTATGTGTGTGTGTGTGTGTGTGTGTTTGTGAGTTCGTTCCCTATGAAATTTCATACAAATAAACTTTATATATCTGGGAGTGTTCTTAGATAGATCACTCTATCAGATTGCGTGTGGTAAGTAGCGAAAATCTTTAATCGATGATAGAAAAATCCAATTAAAACATTGAACAATCCGATTTTAGAACACATTTATCACCTTATAAAACCCAAAATCACAAGTGTATTTAAGAAGTATTATCACCACACAAGCAGAAGGACCTGGAGTATAAAATCAACAGTAGGTTATTTGATAAAACAGGGGTGCGTTAGAAATGAATGCTTCTGCTTAGAGCACAATTGAACCATGATACTTGACTTTTGCATTTTAAACTTTAAATCAAGCTATTATATATAGCAATAACAATACTACATTTATAAAATCAAGAGTAAATTCTTTGTTAAGACGGGTGACCCGTCTTAACAAAGAATTTACTCTTGATTTGATTTTATTATTATTTTGATCTTGATGACTGTTTCTGTTTAGGGCACAATCGAACAATGATTTTAAACTTAAATTCAAGTACTTATATAAAAAAATAATTTGATAAAACCGGCAGTAGGTTCTCTACAGTGCAAGGTAGAATACACTGTATTATGGACTAAGTCACTGCGGGAATGCATGTGAAGTTTCCTTCCGGTGCACCGCATTGGGTTCCCAACTAAAACAATCGATTTGATTGTAAAATGGACGATTTCAATTATTTCAGTGACAATAAAAATATGGTGTGAAACGTTCACTTATCCTCATTTAATTCCGGGCAACATCGGTTAATTACGCTAGTATAATGTACTTGCATTATATTTCTTCAAATCAATCATGACAAGTCTTGAAATGTAGATGAAACGTTGATGAACAGATAAATAATTTGGGTTTGTTCCTTTTTCATTTCTACATATCCTTTGAATATTATTTCTATCATTTTCATTATCTATCTATCTATCTATCTATCTAAATATTTAAATATTTAAATAAAAATATCTCTATAAGTATTTAAATAAAAATATTTAAATAAATGTTTAAATAAAAATACTTAAATAAATATTTAAATAAAAATATTTACATAAATGTTTAATAATAAGTCACCGAAGAGTTTTGAAATTAAATAGATTCTTTATCTTTCTGTAGTTTAAACACAATCCGATTTAGACATTGGAAAATATTTTTTAAGAACTACAAAATTCAAACAATCTTTATTTATAAAAATTAACGTCTTTTCAATTTTGCTCAGTTTCATCTTCGCATATTTGTGCTCTTTCCAAAACATTCATTTCAGATTGCAAAATCTCTGGATTGTGATTAAACTCCCTTATTTCGTTCCGGGTGTTTTCCGTAATTCTCAGAGGGTTTGGGGTTTGTTAACATAGATTCTTTCTCTAAGATATCCCCACAAGAAGAAGTCGTGGTTAGTAAAGTCTGGGGAACGTGGTGGCCATTTGACATTGCCATAGCGAGAGTTAATGTTGTCTTTAAAACATTGCCTGATTTTGGTAAAACAATTTTACAACTTGCCTATGCTTTTCAATGCTATAATTATCTATGACAAATTTCCAAAATATTATCTGTAAAATATCTGAAATTTGAAATAGAGAAAAAAAAAACAATATTAATGGTTAAATAAAAAAGATTTTAAAACATTTAGTTACTTTTTGGACACCATATATATAATTGTTACATCAGTGAAGGGTAATACGATTACTACCGGTGGAGAGATTCGGTTACGAAGCAATCTCTGACTCCATTAGCAAGGAACAAATCTCTAGGCGAATCCCCACCGCGAGGAATATCGTTGACATTTTAACAATTATTTTTTAAATATCCTAACATCCGGCTATATATATATATATATATATATATATATATATATATATATATATATATATATATATATATATATATATATATATAAAGGAGATTAGAACAATAGTCTAAAGAGCTGAATGTATTTTAATGTAACAGTGAAATTACTAGTTTAATTATATATATATATATACATATGTGTGTTTACATATCTATGTGTTTATATATGTATGTGTCTGTGCGCGCATATATATATATATATATATATATATATATATATATATATATATATATATATATATATATATGTTAATGTTAGAAATAAGTACTCATTTCAAATTTGGGGTGTTTTAAAAAAAAGGGAGTGTATTGAATCTTGACGTCATGACGTCAAACAGCTACCTTGACTGAAACCAAAATGTCTTCAAATAGACATAAGTAGAAAGAATAGAAAAAAAAAGCATTTTATCCTATCATAAGTTGCTCGCTTGGTTAGCATTGCTGGATGGCATCGTCCTTTCGAGTTAAAACTCCTACTTGTGAGACATCAGCTTGGGGTTATTAGCTGGTTGGATTACCGCGTCCCTTGTTGAGAAGAAGTAGGTTCATTTCACAGTCGGATTTCGGCGCGGCTTGCTTGATCTGTGTTGGTTAATAGAAATTCTTGTGTGCAGGGCGTTTTCTCAGTTGGTTGAGTGCTTGTCTTGCATGCAAGAGGCTCGCGTTTCGAATCCTGAGTTCGGATGTGTCTAACTGATGTGCCCGAATGAGGGCGAAACTCGAGTCTTGGACTTCCGGTTCTTTGACTGTCATGGCTCTTGTGAGCTGCGACGTTGTTTGGCTGTGGAATTTATTATATACAATCTCTCACATTCTGAAAATCATATATATATATATATATATATATATATATATATATATATATATATATATATATATAGAGAGAGAGAGAGAGAGAGAGAGAGAGAGAGACAGAGAAAATAAAAACGGAACAAATCAAGTTACGTGTTCGTCAATGTTTCGTCTTTATTGCAAAACGTTTGGGTGAATGAAATTCATTAAATCTTTTTTTTTCTTAATTTCATCCACCCAGAAGAAGTCTTACAATAAAGACGAAACGTTGATGAACACATAAAGAAGCACACTTCGTTTGTTCCTTATCTATACCTCTATCTCGTTGGAATACTATTTCCATTATTCTCATCATATATATATATATATATATATATATATATATATATATATATGTATATATATATGTACACACACACACACACACACACATATATATATATATATATCTATATATATATATATATATATATATATATATTAATATATATGTATATATAATCACGCAAAAGAATGAACTTGTTTTTTATTCTCGTTTTCTTTATGTAAAGAAATTGACTTTATGATCGGTTGTCAACGGCAATTGTCGACGCTGTGAAAATGGATGTGTTGTGTCAACGGATGAGAGGGCATGATGTGGGAGGGGAATAATAATAATAATAATAATAATAATAATAATAATAATAAGAAGAAGAAGAAGAAGAAGAAGAAGAAGAAGAAGAAGAAGAAGAGATAAAACATATTACAATAAAGAAGGGAGCAAGCAAATTAAAATGGTATCGGAGAAAAATGACGAACAAAAGTAAATGAAGAATTAAAAGATAGAGAAAGAAAATGACAAAAAAAACCCCCAAAAAACAAAATAGCAAACACACACACACACACACACACACACACACACACACACACACACACACACACACACACACACACACACACACACACACACACACAAGGTTCATGCAATGACTGTTACGTGCACCGCTTCTTTCATCAACGCCTCTATTAGATGATGACTCTGGGTTCAGGCATAGTTTCGGGACCGGGCATAGATATATTAAATTCCCGAAGCAGTGTTTCATGGCAAACAACTGATGATCCCTTAAATTATTATTGGTACTATAATGAATTCAAGAGAGCAAGTTGATGCATTGATTGCTGGTGATTAAATGACTTACTGACTAAATAGTTTTCTAACGAATGATAAAAAATATAAAAAATAAATAAAGTTTTTTTTTTTTTTTTTTCATAGTTTTAAAGGTTAAACACTTCCAAGACTATATATATTCTTGGAAGTTTACTTAAAACCTTAAAAGTTATAACGAAAATAAAGAAATGGAAATGTCCTTTGTTGAAAACTTATTATGTCGGTAAGTCAATCAATTTCCTGCATCGCTACATAGTTCTAATTACATGAACAAACAATTGTACGAATGTTCTTAAAGGGATCATCAGTTGTTTACCATGAAACATTGTTTCGGGGATTTAAAACACACTGGCACACATACACACAGACACACACACATCTATCTATCTATCTATCTATCTATCTATCTATCTATCTATCTATCTATCTATCTATCTATCTATCTCTAGGTAGTTGCCTGTCTAGCCGCACTGATGAGCTGTGAAACAGCGAAACAGTACTGTATGTGGATGACTATAGTGCTGCTCATCTTGAGTTGAGCATATTGAGAAGTGACGCATTACCATTAGCATATAAACGACGCTCTTTGTGTAAACAAATCGAGCTTAGGTATTTCGAACGATGTCAAAACATCGTTTATTCACGACTCACACAGCAGCCGCCGATTAGCGTAATGGTTAGGAGCCTTGACTGTCGTACAGGCGGTCGGGTTTCAATCCTGGCTTGAGGTAGTTGCCTGTCTAGCCGCACTGATGAGCTGCGAAACAGTACTGTACGTGGATGAACACATACACACACACACACACACACACACATATATATTATTATTAAATAAAAGTCACTTTATGTGTGTGTGTGAGTTGCTCCTCATAGGTCCCGAAACGGCGGAGCTTATCTTGTGCAAATTTCACACGAAGGTAATTTATATGTCTGGCAGTGTTCTTAGATATGTTTTATACATAAGTATACTGATAAGTATCGAAAATCGACAAAATCCGATTTAAAAAATAGTCCTTTTCTTATAAATAAAGATGAAGAGTTTTTTTTACACCGGAATATTTTACGGTTCACCGGCCAGTGTTACGTAAAATTTTACTCTGTAAAAATTCTTCATTTTTATGTATAAGAGAAGAAAGACTGTGTTTAAGATCGTCAAGTCCAAATATACAAAATAAATAAATAAATAAAAATAAAACAACAAAAAATAAAATGAAAAAAGCATTTTTTCACCTTCTCAATTGTTCCCCGCAAATAACTCATAGGGCTTAAAAACTATTAGAAAAGAAGTGAGAACTTTCATTTTTCTGTAAAATTATTTAGACAAAATGCCTATTTTACAAAACATATAGTGAAAATCGCTACGGTAATTCTGTTATACTTATATTACAATAGTATGTATTACGTATAGATTTTGGAAGTTATTTTAAGAGTACATGGGCATAGCTTAGAAGTAGTATAAAAATATGTTTATGAAGAATAAGCCACATGGATTAATATATAATGTATATATTATTTTATTTATAATAGTTTCAATTATATGTTGGTGTGCCATTTATACAACCGTCATATAGGGCCATCGGGTTGAATGAATACCAAATTCAGCTCCTTTATATGCGGACTACTAGCATTTAGCGAGCAAACAGGAATTCTTGATTAAATATCAGAAAATTATAAAATATATAGACTCTTCTTAAAATACTATTGACAATCTCTCTCTCTCTCTCTCTCTCTCTCTCTCTCTCTCTCTATATATATATATATATATATATATATATATATATATATATATACTAGCATTTCAGCCCGGCGTTGCCCGGGTGTTTTGGATGTGTATGTTGAGCAAGAAAAAAAAAAGTGGTAGTAGGAAGGCAGGCTCGAACGTGTACCGCAGAGGAGGAAAAGAACGGGGAAAAATCTGACGTCTATGCTATGACTACCGCCAAACCTGAAGTGACAATTTTTTAAAATCAAGGCTAGACAACCGAAAGGAGAGGATGACTTTCGAAAATATCGGCGAAAAAAGCGACCCCTGTAGAAAAGTGCCCAGTTTAAGGTGAAGATATTAATGTTTTTAGCCAATTTTTCGATATTTGTCGTCTGAAAGGTCAAACTTCAAAACGATACTGATCTTGAGAAAATCCGTCGCCTCTGTCGAAAGTGTTGGGCAGACACGCAAACATACATACATACATACATACATACATACATACATACATACATACATACATACATTGGTAACTAAAATTTTTTTACCGAAATCGATTAAAATCTCTATCTCTGAATACCCTTTATGTAAAATTTCCAATGTTTAGACCAGAAATTATCTGAGTAATTTGGTAGAGACAGCAGAGATCAAATGTTTTTAACCTTGATCCCTATTATGACCCCTTAAAATTTATTGTTTTGGGTTCAAATCAAGTTATTAAGTTAGATCCATGTCCAAGGAACCTATATTTAAAATTTCAATGTTTAGACCTAAAATTATCGGAGGAGTTTGCTAGAGTTTTCAAAAGTCAAATCGTTGAACTTTGACCCCTTAACAGCCAAATTTCTGGCCGAAAACCAATCACATCGATTTTCCAAAATCTCAGTACCCTGTATATCAAATTTCGTGTCTGTAGACTAAAAATTGACAGAGTTATTGCGTAGGGAAATGTACACACACAGACACACAGACAGACAGACACTTTCACTTATATATATATATATATATATATATATATATATATATATATATGAGGAAAAAAAATCAAGATTGTAAATTAAAGTTTACAAAGGAAATTTCTGGTTCGACAGAATACTCCCAAAACAATTTTTAATTTAGGATTTACTTCAATAGTTGTTTTTGGAGTATTTTTTGTCGAACAATAAATTTCCTTGCAAATTTTAATTTACAGTCTTCATTTCTTTTCTGTATGGCAAGCTCTACTCCCAAATGTGTTTGTGTTGAATTTTTTATTTGATTGATATATTAATATTAATATTAATATTTATAATTGAGGTAGTTTACACTTGCTTTTATCGGGTAAACTGTTCATTCATATTGCCTGATTTATACACATTTTTATGATCTAAAGACATGTTTCATCTTTACAGAATCTTCTGCATGGAGACATAACGGCCCCACCGGTCGCACAAGTCAAACCCGTGTCACAAGTCAACGTTTTTACTCAAATCAAATCTGTTATTGCGCAATCCGTAACAGCAATACAAATTAAAAAGAAGTAAAGTTTATGATTTGTTGTGTTCGCTTGATAAAAATCAAGCGAACACAACAAATGCAACTGGATTGTTGAACCCGACTTTTAACATTAATTCAGACGCTTATTTTCATTTTCTCTAAAAGGGCGAAGCTGTACAAGGAGCTATTAAACAATTATTTAAAACTAGATATTTTTATATAGCCATTGTGGTCCTGGTTTCCAATTTCGCTAGGACCAGTAATGGCGATGAACTGTATTTATAGTTTTAAATTATTTCCCTTATTGAAAAAATAAATTCTTAAATATTGAGCACTGCCAAGGAAATAAAAAAAAATCTGTCAGCTGGCCTCGGTACGATGTCAGAAGCAATTCTGACATCGTACCGAGGCCAGCTGACAGTTTATTTTATTTTATTTCCCTGACAGTGCTCAGTATTTAAGAATTTATTTTTTCAATAAGGGAAATAATTTAAATAAATACATTATTTTTTCTTGCTCGATCACTATAGACCGTCTTAATTAACGTCAAGCTTTATTAATATTAGACGCTAGAGTAATAACGCTAGAGGAGCCAAGGTGGCTTCGTTACAAAGCTCAAATCATTTAACCAGAGGCAATCCGGGATTCCTGCACTAATGATTGCTGAAGCAGGAAACATTAGTGTTTGTAAGTATAAACATAATTCCTGCTGAAGTAAAAATTGGAAAGCGATAAATATTATATACCTTTATCAAATTTTATATGAATACATGAAATTATATATATATATATATATATATATATATATATATATATATATATATATATATATATATATATATATATATATCTATCTCAAATCGTCTTGCTTGGGCATGTAAACCGTCCATCCGGTTTACGAGTTCCGGTTTGAAAAATTATGCGCATGCATAAATAAACTAAACAAAGCCACAAAAGCTTTTTTTTTTAATCGGCAATTTACGGGGATCTCTTTTTTTTCTTATTTTATTTGTTTTTGTTTTTCTTTTGGTTGATTTTGCAAATACTTCCAACTTAGTTTCATCAGTAGATGCACATATAGTTACATATGTATATCTGTATATATGTTGTAATGTAAAGTTATAAATTATTAAAAAAAACTGTAAATCACATCTTTAAACCATTGTACAATTATTTTAGCTACGTTCTTAACACGTTAAAAACGTATATATTTTTACAGACGAGCCGCTTCACTAGTTCCAAAAATTTTAATGTAATTTTATAAAAAGAAATATTTACAAAAATATCCAGATTTTAAACAAAACAGTAATAAAAAACAACCAAAAGAAAGAACGGATGATAAAGGTATTGAACTTTCTTGCACAGATTTGATCGAGAAATAAGAACGACAAATCGAAAAATTGAAAAATTACAAAAAGCTCATTGAGCAAAAACACTTTGTTCTATTCAATAATAATTGCCTGAAAAATAACACACACACACACACACACACACACACACACACACACACACACACACACACACACACACACACACACACATATAAATTGAGTGAAATGATTCATAATTTTCAGTTGAAAATAAGTTTCCTTTTGAAACTGTTTTTTTCTTTTGAAATTGTTTTTTCCTTTTTGAAACCGTTTTTTCCTTTTTGAAACTGTTTTTTCCTTTTGAAACTGTTTTTTCCCTTTTTGAAACTGTTTTTTTCCTTTTGAAACTGTTTTTTTCCTTTGAAAACTGTTTTTTCCTTTTGAAATTGTTTTTTTTCCTTTTGAAACAGTTTTTTTCTTTTGAAATTGTTTTTTACTTTTTGAAACCGTTTTTTTCCTTTTTGAAACTGTTTTTCCTTTTGAAACTGTTTTTCCCCTTTTTGAAACTGTTTTTTTCCTTTTGAAACTGTTTTTTCCTTTGAAAACTGTTTTTTCCTTTATAAAGTGTTTTTTTTCCTTTTGAAAGTGTTTTTTTCCTTTTAAAACTGTCTTTTCCTTTTGAAATTGTTTTTTTTCCTTTTGAAATTTTTTTTTCCTTTTGAAAGTGTTTTTTTTTCCTTTTAAAACTGTTTTTTCCTTTTGAAATTGTTTTTTTCCTTTTGAAACCGTTTTTTTCCTTTTTGAAACTGTTTTTTCCTTTTGAAACTGTTTTTTTCCTTTTTGAAACTGTTTTTTCCTTTTGAAACTGTTTTTTCCTTTTTGAAACTGTTTTTTCCTTTTTGAAACTGTGTTTTTCCTTTTAAAACTGTTTTTTTCCTTTCGAAACTGATTTTTAATTCCAAATTATGAATTATTTTACTCAAATAATTTTTATCAAATAATTGTTCAAGACATATTGTCCATTTCAATAAAACATTGTTTCCGAAACGATCGTACAATCTATTGATTTTGTTTGTTTTCCTTTTGAAACTGATTTTTAATTCAAAATTATGAATTATTTTACTCAATATTAAAATAGTTCTAAGATATCTATACCTATCAAGCTGATCATATATCTACATTAGAACGAGCACGGTTTTCTTTTAATAGTATTAATATATTTACTAGTACATTGAAATAAACCCTGCTCTTTAGACTCTAGTTTGATTCCCTCAATATATATATATATATATATATATATATATATATATATATATATGTTGTTTCAAAATTATCTTTGATATCAATTTCTTTCCACGCATTGATAATTCAATCACACACACACACACACACACACACACACACACACACACACTATATATATATATATATATATATATATATATATATATATATATATATATATATATATATATATATATATATAGTGTGTGTGTGTGATTGAATTATCAATGCGTGGAAAGAAATTGATATCAAAGATAAATTTGAAACAATATAGTATATATATGCTACTGTATATATGTATATATATATATGTGTGTGTGTACACATCAATTTATTCACTTTATATACATATCTATCTAATTTTATATACATTGTTTTTAGGTTCACAATCATTAATTTTATCTGAGTCAACACTAATATATCTCAAAAGAATGCAACAAGTAACTCCAGAGTTATTTCCCTTCGTCCTTACGTGAAAATGATTTTTTACTGCTACATATGAACATGAATTTAACAGTTAATGGGTTAGTTTTGGCGGCTGAAGCTTCGCTACAGAATTGTATATATGCATATATGTGTCGAGTGAGCCTATTTAATAGCTTAATAAAGAAGATATTTATTTATGTCGCCAATGACAGGCAACGAAAAACATTCAGCTGAACAAATAAGTGGTTTGTATTACAATCCACAGGGGTACGAAAAAGTTGTCAAAAAACAAATATAATGTTATGAAAGGCAAGATAAGTTACATTTCTATATAACTGGATTAGTTTTTAATGTTTTTATTTGATATAAAATGTTTATTAGGTTTGAAAAAACAAGTAATGTTAAACGCTGCCAGAGAAGAAGAAAATATGATCGCGATGTCCTTGAAGACTCCATAATCACTTCAGAATAAGAAATAAAACAAAATGGTGTTAGAAACCCACCCAATAAATGTTGCCGTGGCATTTATTGGGTGGGTTTCTATCACCATTTTATTTTATTTCTTATTCTGAAGTGATTATGGGGTCTTCAAAGATATCACGACCATCTTTTCTTGTTTTTCGAACCGAATAAACATTAAATAAAAAACACTAAAAACTTATCCAGTTAGGTAGAAAAGTAACTTATCTTGCCTTTGGTAACATTTATTTGTTATATATTTTTTTCGACAACTTTTTCGAATTAATGTGCAGAGTAAGACAGACCCAAATAAATAAATAAAAGTAATAATAAGCATAAAAACATGCACTTTTCATAAAAAATACACTTTTTTATTATTTTGTATTTTCTCTTACCGTTTCGTTTACCCTCCCTCCCCGACCCACATTAACTAGTAACTATCATTAACCCCCCCCAAAAAAACAAAACAAAAAAACAAAAACAAATATTATATTGGACCCAATATATAGTAATGATTTAAAATATTAAAATATTTTTAAAAATAACTCCTGCGCCACCACCGAGAATAGAAGCCAAAACATTTAGTTTATGATTTACTTTTTTCTTTGATGTTAATGCCTGAGCTATGAAGACATGTTTGCTGCAAGGTTAAAATTAAAACATGAACCAATAGCTATTGCATTACGCATGCATATTCATAATGTCGCCGTTCGACTTTCACCTGGCAAATTAAATTGTTTTAATTTTCACACTTTTGCACCGATTTTTCCCGACTAAAACACAAATATATAGTTTCGCATATATTAAGTTTCATGTTTGTGGACTTAAAACTGACAGAGGAGTTTAGTAGGCAAAATGTTAAAAAAAAATACGCATACATGAATATATATAGAAAGAGGTTTGTGTATACTATAACTTTTCTACGCAAATATAAATAATATAGAATATCTGCCTTTATGCAGTGACTTAGTTCACAATACATTGTGTTCTACATTGCACTGCAGAGAACCTACAGATAATTTTATAAAAATTATCTTATATATAATGGCTTGAATTATAGTTTAAAATGCAAAAGTCAAGTATCATGCTTGAATTGTGCTCTAACCAAAAACATTAATTTCAAAAGCGCCCTTGTCTCATAAAAAAAAAACTACTGTTGAATTTTGTATGTCGGGCCTTTCTGCTTGTGTGATAATAACACTTCTTTTCACCGTCGTTGACCATGTGTTTATTATTATTGTTCAATACTCACTAGGAATTCTTACATAGGTCATCATCAGTGAGAACTCACTGATAATAAATGGTGATGTTCCCTGGAGTCTGGGTAACAACAAGTATCCCCAGCTTTCCAGTACTCTTCATCTCTTTCGATAACCTTTGGAAATGACTTGGCGTTATCACAATAGCCGTTAACAATTGATTTACCACTATCAACGATCATTATTTTTCTCTGGGGTTGTGGTGGCAACAAGCCTCCGCAAGGTCTCAAGACTCCACACTCTTCTAGTCGAGTTCTGTCTTTTTTATATTTCCATCATCTTTGACCTTCATAATGATTTTGTATCGGCGTTAATTATTATTATTAATTTTCCATTTGGAAATCGCTTGAGACAAAACATTGAGCTAAAAAACATTACTTCAGGATGAGGAACTAGCCAACGATTAGTTTTAGATGAATGGATTTCGAGACAGAAACCAGCAATTGTTCTCTCTTTGTCAGAAACATCGTCCATTGAATGTGAGAATTAAAGGACAAAATATAAGTCCGAGTTACGAGGCTGTCGGAAGTAAACCCAATGTCCACATTTCTAATATCGTATTTGGATAAATTTTGGAATTGATGAAATTTCCAAACGTTCTAGAGTAAAGGCTATATCTATTCCAATCTTTGACAAAATTATAAGCGGATTTACGACACCATTTTAAATTTGATTTATTTTTGTTTTTTTATTTTAACAGGACGAAATGGAAACGCCAGTCGGCAGTGGGTCTCGAGTTGCTTGCCGAAGCCGGTAATTATGCTGCCGTGCAGAAAATAGTGCAATGTAACCCGTACTGGAATCTGCATTATCCACGGACAGCGGCCGGTCTGTTGTCCTCCTCAGCGATGACCGATAATGGATTGGGTACCTCCATCCTGCAAGATGGCCGCACATTAACCACACCCTCTTATCTTCAATCGTCATCATCGTCACCGTCGTCGCCACCGTCATCTATGGACTTGGCCACCGTCGCCGCAGTAGCCGCCGCAGCTGCGGCCGCCGCTGCCGGCACAGGTCACCCAATCTTCCAATCATCATCCAATCCAACACAAAACTATCATTTCTCACCCGGACATCCATCAAGTGTTTGGATACCCACCTCGGTTGGCCTTACGTTGCATTGACCAATAAAGACATTATGGTACAATTTTTGGAATGAAACGTATTGTTAACAAAAAGCTTATCTTTGATAATTCAAAATTTTTCTCTCTTCCTCTAGGTACACCTAAAGTAAAAGCTGGTTGATTTTGAATTACGCAATTTGTAAAATATTGATTATTTGAAAAAAAAAAAAAAAAAAAAAAGAAAAAGAAAATGTAGAGAAGCGATTGAATTGAGTTAAACTGAACAATTATTCGCCGTTTCGATCAGATTGGAATGAAGATATTAACAGTTTTATACAACGAAGCAATAAAGCAAAAATCAAAGCAGAAATAAAACAAAGCAAAAAACAAAAAGAAAACACAAAAAAACAAAAAAGAAGAAACCAAGATATAACTAAAAACAAAAAATAATACAAAGAAAAAACAAAGCATAAAGCAAAAACAACAACAACAACAACAACAACAAAAAGCACAAAAACAAACAAACAAACAAACAAAAACACAATATTGTGTTTTCTGAAGATACGTCCATTTAATCTACGCGTTTCATGATAAAAAAGGTTATTGGAAACCAAAGTGTGACAGACCAACTTCTCATAGAGATGCGTAGATTCATCTAAAATGCTATTTCAAAGCGAAGTGTGACAAACCAACGGTCGAGACGCGCCTCTTTAATTGTACTTAGACTCATTTAAAAACGGTATTTGTAACATAAGCGTGACAGAACGACAAACAGAAACTGTGACAGAAATGCTTGGACACAACTTTTAAAACATAATAGAAATAAAGTAAAATGAAAAATTAAAACAAAAGGTTTTTTTTTTTTGATATCACACAATGACTGGCGTCTTTCATTGTCTGCCCCACCCCCCGCCGGCGCTAGAAATACTACCAGTTTTGACACAATTATCTTTCGCAATGCATATAATTTTTACAATAATTTGTGCCTTGGAAGTAAAACAAAAGAAATAAAGATTTTTAAGAAGAAAAAAAAGTTAAATGATTTTGGTTTCCTGGCGATGTTTGCATATCTTTGAAACATGTTGTCATACAACAGTTTTGCACTTTTTTTTTTTTTTTTACATTATTGCATTATTGAAAGCCGAAGATGCCGGGTAAAGTTAAATGAAGATTAACGAATATTCCACACTGCCAATCCTTTTATTGTCGCCGAAATCGAATCGACTGATTGCCTGCTCTAGTCAGTAACCCACCACGGTGCACGGACAAGGAGCTCCATATGCCTCCACATTGACTTAATCTACAATGCATTGTCGTCTACCTTGCATTGTAAAGAACCTAATATTGATTTTAAAAATGTATTTTTTATATAATGGTTTCGGGTGCAAAAGTAAAGTACTATGTTTCAATTCTCTAAGCAAACATTGATTTCGAACGCACTCCTGTCTTATCAAAGAACCTACTGTTGATTTTATAAGTCACGCTATTTTGCTTTTGCGATGAAAAAAATTCTAAAATGTACTCTCAATGTTAGGCTGTAAAAGGGAGTTAATTTTAATCAAAATTGAACTATTCCTTCTCTAATCAGATTTTTTTGATTATTGATTTTTGATACTTATCAGACGCATTCCAGTACAAAAGCTTGGTGCAAGAAAATGTCGTTTATATATATATATATATATATATATATATATATATATATATATGAACGTCAAAAAGCGACATTATTTTTGTACCAACTTAATATCTAAGGATATGAAATTAAAAAGAAAATTGGTCTAGCCGTTTTGGAGTTCATAAGGAAATTTCTCTCTCTTTCTCACACACACAGGCAAAGTGTCTTTTATATACAAGTAGAGGTTGCGCAATATCTTTAAAGCTGCACCGGTTGGGTAGAAGAGGGCAGACAAGATAGTGTTGCATGGTATGGTTCTCTCCTCCACATTCGCAAATAATTGGATCAGTTTTATATTTCGCATGTATTTAAGTAAATATGGCACCAGAATTAAAATGTAAAAAATATTTTTTTTTTAAATGTTAACTGTTGAAATGCTTTTTATTGATTATCTTTGAAGCATGTGATCATATGACAGTTTTCCAATGTGTTTCACACAGTTCTTTACATTATTATTGTTCTCTGCAACGGTTACCTACTAGAGGGCAGACAAAGCAGTGTTGCATGGTATGGTCATCCCCCTCCACATTCGCAGATAATTGGGTCAGTTTTGTAGCCTCATCTCATCATAACAGCTTTTGGTCGACAAATTCCTGTCCCCAGCCGGTTGAGTGTCTTCCACTGGAGCCATACTGATTTTGAGCTGGAAAGGAGACCCCCCCCCCAAAAAAAGGAGATTCCCATGTCAGTAAGAGGAGACATTTTCTAGCGATTTTATCCACTGCTGTAGTTTGGTCTCTTCCTGAGATGTTGTTAGGGCTTCAACATGGCCGAGGAAGCTTCATCAAGCTGAAACTTCCTTAGCTATTTGACAAAAGGGCGAGTATTTTTTTATGACAAATTTATAAAATTTAAAAGAAATTACACATACTTATGTATTTATTTATTAGTTTTATAATAAGTAATAATTAAAAAAAATAGGTAATTTTCTGTCATATTGACTGCCACTAGAAAAAGAAAAATGTCTCATGCCAGAGACATAAAAACAATATTCTGTTCGCAAATGTTTTTAGTTCTGTAAAGCTAAAGACCCTGAAATGTATCTTGGGAAAATTGACCATATTGAATTTTATGATCCACACTGGACTAAACTGAATTTGTCAGAGGACGCCATCAATTGATTGTGTCTCCTATACCAAACGGTTGTAATTTAAAAAAAAATGTCATATAAACTCTTTTTGAGAGAAATGTTTATGATTATAATTTATTGAGATTTTATGGAACAAATTTAAACAAATAAATATCAAGTAAAAACGAATGTTTTTTTAATTACTGAAAATAATTTGGATAAAAACTCGATTTCTTTTAAAATTCAAATATTTTTAATATGTAATCAATTATATTTCTTTAAAACCGTCTAAATAAATTAAACTTAAAACGTTGTTTACGACCGTTTGGTACAAGGGAAACAGTCCACTGATGGCGGCCTACGATCACACATACAAAGAAGGTTCGCGTGATTAAAAAAATTCAATACAAGCAAATAAGCTTTTAGGAACTGACATTTTCAGAATTAAGGATATATTTCTTTTTTAAAAATCTCAAAAATAATTTTCGTGGCAAGTTAATGTCAAAATCGTTTTAAAACGTTTGGTTTAATTTTGATTATTTTCAAGTTGCGCGCGTCTTTTTGAGTTCCGGTTTCTGCTGAGCATCGGCTTCACGTTGAATGTCCTGTCAAAGTCATTTCTGATTAATGTTTGCTGAATGTTTTCCAGTTTTAAAACGAGCAAACGAACTTCAGAATGGTTTTATTTTTAGTAAGGTATGTGTTATAATAAAAATATATCTTAAAAGCTGTTTACATGAAATAGTTTTTATTTGATTTTTTTCAAATGATATTCTTCTTTATACAATATGTTATGATAAAATATATTTTCTGTTTATTTTGAAATGTGCTTTTAACAAATACTATTTTTATAAATATTAATTTTTATAAATATGTTTGAGTAAACGTAATTTACTTTTATATAAGTATTTTTTCACAAAAAGACTAGTTTACATGAAAAATATGTACTTTGAATTGTTTTTTCTTTCAATATTAAAATAAAAGCGAGATCTTTTTCCAATAAGTGTTTCTAGTAAAAAAAGTGTTTAAAAATCAGCAAAAAAATCTGGATTTCTGAATCTTGATTCAATTGCTTAGTTGTAATTTGTAGTTATTTTACAAAATGAAAAAAAATCGAAAAAAGACCAATTCTTATTATAACATACGTTATTAAAAAATCGCTTGCTTATTTTAAAACTGGAAAATAGTTGGGAGACATTATTCAGAGGGGACTTTTCTTGAGCATACACCGTGAAGCCGAACGTTCAGCAAAAATCAGAACTTAAACAGACATGTGCAACTTAAAAATGACCTCGATTTTTATAGTAGATATTTTAAAAATATTTATTGTTTATAAATTCAACTGTGAATAAAGAGAGTTAACATAACGGGGAGTCTTACATTTGCCGAAAAAGATTCCAATAAAATGATGATGTATTTACAGACATTTGTCTACAGTTTTGCCTTTTATATACGGCACGTTAAGAACAATAGTCCGATTAATCCAAGTCTTAAATTATTTTAATGTTTTTGCTATTATTAGAAAGAAAAACGAAACGAAACGGAATGTGTCTAAATAAAATACCGGTATGAGTTGTCGGTTACCGACACTGCATTCTTGTAAAACATTTATGCTTTTTGAAATGTGCCTAAACTACACCTGATGTCTCCCCTTCAAACAATATTGTTACGGACCGGCTTTGGCGTGTATCATAAGGAAACGCGTTGTTGCCAAATGGGAACAAACAATTGCAGAGATTCAAATGAGAATTAAAGAAAGGTTAAAAAAATAGTTGGTTATCTGTTCTGGAAATCCGATTTAAAATCTAGAAAAATATATCAATAAACACAATGCGCTGAAGAGACGACAGTGACGCAAAACATTCTTAGTGACAAAATAAGGGATCACCTTCCCTCTTTAATTAGTAAATCTGAGTAATCTCTGTCGATTGAGCTGATTAAAAGAAAGTTGTTTACTAACATAACTGGATTTATTAACATCAAATCACAAAGACTTACAAACATTCAATAATTTATAAGAACAAAATCTGTATTCTCACTTTCATTCCGAGAATTAAATGGAGTTTATTTTGGAAAGAATGTCTATCGATCAGGAAATTTTCAAAATATCTAAACCTATTTTTTTTGTATTTGTCTCTCTGTCCTATCTTCGACGTCACGTGTCGACTCTGCTTCAAACGGTTGTATGATAAGTGGATACCGGAAATGGTCACTTCCTCTCTCATCCTAAACGAAACATATTTTTTTTCCTTCGAGATAAACCATAATTCACATCACGATAATTCTTCAAGGTCGTTATATCCCAAATATAATTTCAGAATTCAATCAGCGGGTCAAATTGCTCGAGTTAACTTTTGACATTACGTCACTCCACGTTTTACGAACAGAAGTATTGGCGTAAATCTAAGAGTTTCCATTAGAAAATAATGATTCATAAAGTAAGCATATTTTTTTATTTTCTTCCAAATCGTCGCTTGAGATTCCAGAAGATTATCAACTACATCAAAAGATACCTGAAGACGACCGGAAAGTACTACTGCCGAAAATTTGTGAACAACACAGTATCTAATTGTTTTTGTACAAAAAATATCAATTTCCAAAGAGAAATAAAGCTTAATATCTAAATATTCAAATCTTTAAATTGTGATTTCAAAATTCTACACAAATTCCCGAGTTCGACAGAAAGATTTCCGAGTTCGATAACATTAATCTTCTCAGAAGATCGAAAAATTACATCAGTCGAAACAGTATGCGAACAACATTCAAGATGATAGCAGGCGTTCGAATAATCCACATAATCGAAAATAATCAATCTTAGTTTACAAAAATTCCGAAACATTCAATTAATTTGTTCATTATCTATTTGTATATTGCTTATATTTCAGAGTATTTATTTCAACATGAGTGGGATTAGTAGTTTTATAAAAATATACTAATTGCACAAAATTTAAAAGCTTATCAGGCTTAATCATCATCATCGTCATCATCATTATATTGCATATGAATTATATGCTAAACTTGTTATAACTATCGATTTTGAGACTAAACAAATGACAAAAATGATAAGGACAGAATATTAAGAGACAACCACGAAATTTTGAACCGAAATAAAATCTATCATCATCATTATCATCATCATTGTCGTCGTCGTCGTCGTCGTCGGTTTAATGTCCATTGTAGTTCATGCGTTAAACAGCATTTAGAAATCGACGTCTGAATTAATCTTTAACCATATGTCTTTCAGTTCCATTTCTCTATTTTCCCTGTAAACTGAACTTGCTCTGCCAACTATCGTACATCAACTAACCCAAGAACTTTCACCCATTTTTTCAACGTTGTCAGTCCATCGAAATATATTCTATACACATCTCTCAACACTGTCAAAATTTAACCTTCCTCTCAGATCACCAGAACTAAGCCTACCTTCAAGACTAACATAACAGAGCCAGGTACGCCCCAAAATGGAGTACTGTTGCCACATCTGGCCATGAGCTGTTCGGCGCTCCCTATCCTGTCTTAATAGAGTTCAAAATCGGCTTCAAAACCTAGTAGCTGATGTCTTTTTCTCTTCCCTGCAACCTCTTTCGCACAGAAGAGATGTCCCGAGCCTGTCTCTGCTCTGTCGTTATTTTCATGGCAAGTGCTCGACTGAACTCCAATCTCTGCTAAACTTTCACAAAAAACACTTGACTGGCTACAACCACTATATACGATTCCTCCCACTCTCTATCTGTGCCTAAATCTAAACGCAGATTCGATGAACAAAGCTTTTTTTTCAGAATTGCCCGCTTGTGGAACACTGTTCTACTGGCCTACTTCCTGGTTGAATACAACATAATAGCGTTCTCATCCAATGTAAAAATGTTCTTGATGAACCATCCTCATAAATCATCCAAATTCTGCCCAATTTACACCATTAACGACTATTATACTACCACCTTACATTCAGTAACCCTTATCTTCGAGTAGCTTTCGGGCCTTGATAAGTGGCGACTCCCAAGTACAAAAAAAAGCAGACAAAAAAGAATATGAATCGTATAATTCTCATATCACTTCTCTCCATGAAACACGTGTTTTCAATCCTTATTAGACAGGTTTCACTTCAATACATCAACACGTGTCTTGGTTGGCAATTGTAATAAAAACTCGAAATAACTTTTCAACGAAACAAAATACTAGTTTTTAACCCCTTCAGTTACATGACCCTAAAAAAGGCATATAAATATAAACTGCAAACATGTTTTGCATTGTTTTAATCGGTGTTTAGCGGTATTGAAATCTATTAAAATTAATATTTTAGTACAATTTTTAAATCAGACGAATTAAATAAAATATGTACCTCTCAATTAACGACTACATTGTTGTACAATGTACATACTTCAATTTAAAGCAAATGTATTAATTCTAAAATGTTTACGATGAAACTTTCTATAAATTGGTGCGTATTTTCTTAAAGGTTTAAATGCATTCATAAATCTATGGTTTACCTTATATATATATATATATATATATATATATATATATATATATATATATATATATATATATATATATATATATATATATATATAAAGGTTACTTCCGCTTTTGAATGGAGGTAAGCTTTATCCAGGTCAGCTTTAGCAAATAATTAAAGATGTATTCAATTAAAAATAAATTAAATAAATTAACTTTAAATAAAATACTTAAACACATCATTTAAAACTACTAAAACTAAACTACTAAAAACGATTAATACGATCGGGCTAATCATTAAAATAGATGCTCTCTAGTGTAATATGTAAATGAAGTTACTTATTGAATATATATTTCACTTAAATAAATAGTACATATAGAAATCACGATGGAATAAAGTGTTTAGAAGTCCATTTTCTACATGGAAATTAATTTGTGAAATTCTTTTGTACATATTAATCAAATTGTGAACAAACAAACAAACAAACGGACAGGAATACGACTCTATTATTATGTTCAGCTAACGGGGATACCCGACGTAGCCCGGGATGGAATGATCAACGAATATTCCACACTCCTATAGTTTTATTGTCATCGAAATCCGTGAAATAGCCCCGGAGGAAGGTTTACAAGCCTCCATACAGTAACTTAGCCCAAAATACATGTTATTCTACATTATAATCTAGAGAACATACTGTTTCTGTTATAAAATTATTTTACATAAACTTCTTTCCAGTTACCGAAAAAAAACCCCAGTAAATAAGAAATTTAAGTGCGGAGTTTGAACCTTCATACCACTCCATTCACCCCCCCCCCGCAAACACGTTAATTTTCAAGTCTTATAAAATTATTTGCAGTTAATGAAAAAAAAAAAAAAAATTAAGAAATTTTGTGCGGAGTTTGAACCTATACCCCACGTCATGCAAAAAGAAAAAAATACACTATCAACTTACCCACAGTAGAATTTCCACGGCCTGTTGTTCTATCATTGTTGCTAAGCGATGACGTGGAAAAATGGGTTTACTGATGAGAGATAAATTAGAATAGCAGTTTCGATTATCGGTAATTATCGGAGGTATTTTGAGACAAAACTTAACGAAGATCACTTCCAGGTTTATACACTAAAGTTCTGTAAATTTTAAATAAAATTTGTTCTGTCGTTTTGGAGTCTATAAGAAACGAATTCACACACACACAGACAAAGTTGCATTTATATAATTATAGTGATACGGACCGTGCCACCGTCAGAATTTTCTGGAATTTTCCGGGTAAAACGCCTATAGGTGCCGAAACGTTGAGCCAATAAAATCGCAGAAACCATGGTAATTTACAATTGTCGGTTTATTGCATGAACTAGTAAGCGGAGTTAAAACTTTTTTTGTGTTTTGCTATATAACTTCTTTTCTAATGAGAACATATTCCTTTTTTTAAACACATAGTTTACAAGTTTTTATGTATATTTTGCTTTGTTGCACTATAAAAATAATATTCAAATTTGTAAATGAATAATATTACATATTTCTATTGTGTAGTAGTAGTAAGAAAATATGTTTATGGCAATTACGAGGGGCGTGCAATAAGTAATGCCCATGACCCACTTCCAGTTGTCTGATCTAGCTGAAATTTTGCATGTGCAATGATTTATATCTCTACAGGTTATGTGGCAAATTTAAACACAGGACATCCCTCAATCATTAAGTTGTTTTTTTTCTTCCTAACTACAATAATTATTATTATTTTTTTCTTTCTTCCTCCCTTTTCTTTCTTTATTTATTTATCTATCTAGGTAACCACACATATACACCCGTACACGCGTATACACACGCACACGCCTGCACATACTTACATACTTGGACCAAATCTACTCCTATTCGGCAGTTTAAACACTTACAACTAAATTTCAATAATGGAATTAATTGTCAAGAAAGACAAGTTTCGTTTTTTTTTATATAATTTTTTTTTCTTTCTCTTTCTTTTCTTTAGTTTTAATAAAATTCTCCCACCCACCGTCTATTTAACGGTCTAAATGTCTCACAACTAATCGGTAAATCATTACTTCTTCTTTAAATTTCTTACGATAGCTACTATTCGTTACAAAATTAGAATGGCATCGGTGTACTGCCGGTTTATCTCTCTCTCTGTCTCTGTCTCTCTCTCTCTCTCTCTCTCTCTCTTATATCAGTGACAACATATGCGCGACTGTTCTTAATGCCCCAATACAACAACGTATCAACCCGTTTAAACAAATACATATTTCATTTTCACTTTTTTCTTTGGGGGTGACAAAAAAAATCAACAATACTTTGCAATATTAAGAAAAAAAATCTTTACAGAATACGTAACCAACGAAAAGCACCCTGACAACAGCGCCTAAAAAAATCTGAGCGAAGCAAATAGGAACCAATAAAAATCTGCCCCTACCTTTCTCGTCTGCTTCCTTTCTTTCCATATCTCCACTTCCCTGTCTCGCTGCACATTTTTTTCTGCATTCTGACGGCTATTTATGCCCTCAAAGTTCAATTTCACTCTTTCTTTTCCCTCCGGTACGTTCAATGTCAGTCTTTCTTTTCTCTTCGATAAGTTTTCTTTTCAATCGTTCTTTTTCTCCTATTTTTTTTCCTTTTTTTTTTCTAAACATTTTTCTGTGCTATTTTCCATTTCCTTTATATATATTTTTTTTCAAGAGAACTGAGTTCCAAACGCTTCAAACTGTGTTCGTGGCAACTCGTTCGTGCACATCCCAGATGTGATGATCCTGGTCACGGCACCACGTTGTAACGGGAACGGATGTCCCGGGCCTGCGTCGTCTAGTGGTGGACCCCTCCAGCGTGACCAGACTCGCACTGGTCCCCGGAAAACATACCTCCGCTGCTCAAGGCACGTTAAACGTGTATGACCCCAAGTCCGTGTGGCAACATTGTCCTCTTCGGCCGTCACTCTGGTTTTATGTCTGTGTCATCGTCGTCTGGCGTCAGGGCATACCTGAAATAAACTGCATCTTCACTTATACCGGCAATCGAAAAACAAAGAAAAAACTCTGAGGTCATTTTCGTTTAAACCAAATAAAATAATTATTTGCAATCATTCTACATTTGTTTAAAGTCATGTTTTCGTTATCCGCGCTTCGTGATGCAGGTTGTATACGTGAGATTTCAGGTTAATTCTCTAGCTAAGAACAAGATCTTTTCAAGTTAGTCCTTATCGAGATTTCTGCCCCTGCCTCTCACCCCAGGCGGGGCGAGAGCCGATGTGTACACTTCGCTCGCTGACCAAAGACTGCCAAAACCCTTCTATATCTTTTTCGAGTAGGCGATCGTTGTTTATATCAAAAGCATCTTCCTTCCTTTTCTCCATTATCTTCTATTCCCCCCTCTTTCTTCTCTTGTGAATTTCTTTTTCTATCCCTCTATTTTCTTATTTCTCTATTGTTTTGTGAACATATCTGTCAAACGAGCTTGGTGGTCTCTGAGTTAAAACACCACGGGTCCCCGACTCCGAGCAGACATTTTGGAACCCAATTCTCGAGACTGCCCGAATCAATTACGTTAGTTAAAACTCATTCTCACCAGATCCAACTAGAAAAATAATCTCCTTTTTTCCGCCATTAAAACAGATATCATGTCTCCCGAACATCTCATAAACGCCTGTCTTAATCTTTGACACAGTATCAGCACGCCCCCCCGGCCATAAGCATTCTTATCTTCACCTAGCTGAACGGGACACCCGACATCGTCCGGTGTCCCGTCACAAAATTACAGCTCTGAACTAATTATGGTTTCTGTTTTACAGGTGTTTGAACTGAGTCAGGTGTGAAATGGAGCCTGTTGAATGTCGAACAGTGATCCGGTTTTTGTATTTGAAAGGACGCACACCACAGGAGACTTTTGATGAAATGAAAGAAACTTATGGTGATAATGCCCCATCACATGACCTTGTAAAACGCTGGCATCGTGAATTCAAACATGGCTGGAAGTCTGTGGAAACAGCTCCCAGATCTGGTCACCCCCCCTTCTGGCATTGATGAGGCATCTGTCTGTCAAGTTGAGGCTGCCATTTTGGAAGATCGGCGCATTACTATTCGCCAAATAGCCAAAGATGTCAAGATTAGTACAGAGTCTGTTAAAACTATTTTTCATGACCATTTGCATATGCATAAGGTGTCTGTCAGATGGATTCCCAGGTTGCTCACACCATTCCAGAAGCGAGAACGCGTCGAGAGCTGGAGGATGAATTTGGAGATGTGCCAAGAAGATGAGTCAAAGTTTTTCAAAAGACTGATTACACAGGATGAAATCTGGGTCCATTACTATGATCCAGAGACCAAAGGCCAGTCAATGCAGTGGAAGCACTTGGACTCACCACCTCCAAAGAAGGCAAGGGTGCAGCCTTTCGCTGGCAAGGTCATGCTCACAGTCTTCTGAGTCCAGGACGAAGTAGTGATGACAGATTTCCTGGCAAAGTGTACCACAATTACAGGAGTTTATTATGCTTCCCATTTGAGGAAATTAAGGGAAGCTATCAAAATCAAGAGGCAGGGCAAGATCAGCAAAGGTACCCTCTCCTGTAGGACAACGCTCCGGTCCACAACTCGCATGTCGCCAAATCAGAAGCACGGGTGTGTGATTATGAAATCCTTTTCCATCCTCCCTACTCTGCTTACTTTGCACCCTCTGACTTCTACCTCTTCCCAGCCATGAAGTTGTTTTTGAAAGGAAAGCGTTTCCTAGATGATGCAGCCTTGATTTCTGAAGTCATGTGGTTGGAAGACCAACCTGAAGTGTTCTACAAAAACGGTCTCCAGACCTGCGTCAAACGATGGGGGGAAATGCAGAACTCTGGGTGGTTCCTATGTAGAGAAAGACTAATAACTCTACCAAGTTTCGTTGCTCTACTGCTATGGAAAGTGGGTCAGGGGCATTACTTATTGCACACCCCTCGTAAGCTACACAGTTGCTTCCATACTTATTTCCATCCGGAATTTACGAAGCTATATATATATATATATATATATATATATATATATATATATATATATATATGTATGTATGATATGTATGTATGTATATATATATATATATATATATATATATATATATATATATATATATATATATAATGTGTGTGCGCGCGTGTGTGCTTATATTGTTAGTAGTCCGTCGTGTTCGAAAAAGACTTTCTGCTTGGAAACTCATCTCTCATCTGTGTTTTCGTAGGCGGCTGCACAACTCCGGGCTGGAGGCGCAGGATCTGGAATAGAAAAGGCATCGAAAGTCCTTAGTTTGTTGATACTCTGGCGACAAGCACCCTCAAAGGTAATTAGCTTGTGAACGGTATTTCTCGTCTATCCTGAAGTAGGTGTTTATAATACAGAAACTGTGTTCTGCACATCTGCAGAGGAGCAGCAGTCCGTTATTATTGACTCCTTGTCTCCCAAAAACTCGTTCCCACTCTTGCAATGCAATCCACAAGGATTTCAGTTTGTCATTCTGAATGGTGAAGGTAATGACCTCATCGAATTGGCCATAGAATGTTCTTTTGTCTCATGACGACTAGTGAGTGCGAGCTTACACACTAATGATAGCCCATGGACCATTCACGTTCAGGATTGTGACAACAACTACCAGAGTTCACCTCCACGGTTCGGCATGTACCCACATACTTGAAGTTTTACTTTAACAGGTCGGTGCTAATAATGAGTTTCTAAAACGAACCTTGTGCTTGAATATTTTTATCGTAAGGGGATCGTTGCACAGGGACAGTCTCACTCTCTCAGGCCTGGAAGCCTTGATTCAGAGGCACAGAGAACATATATATATATATATACATAATGCAACGAGAGACTGCCAGACTGCAATGAATGACCAGAACTAGTTAGAATACCATGTCCATGATCTAGAGTGTTCCACGATGCTTACTGCCACCACGTTCACAAGTGTTTGATAACTAAATCATCTCTCTCGCTTGTTCCGTCGGGAGTCAGTGTCCCATGCAGTAGCGCTGGCATTGCTCGTTTTAAAACGAGTCGGAGGATTACATTCCCGACCGGTTACTCTCAAACAGTTTAGCCGGCCCGCCCAAGCTGTGGCCGTGTTGCATGTGCCAGCTTTGTGGAGCCACATGTGAGAAATAGGTGAGGACCAGTGGCCGGCGAGCAGCCTTCAGAAAGACATGGTGGCCCCTTACCGCTAAACCTACTACCGCTACTTGTCACCCGTAACCCCTCCCTCTTCTTTCTCCCAAAAGTTATATTGTTTATTCCGCCCGAATGGATCAAAGGGGATTGCAGATTGCATTGCAATGATGACTAGACTTACGCATACATGATCTGAAAGTTTCATCTCTCTGTTATAGATATTGACGATGTGAAACTCTAAGAATGCAACCCTAGGCATGGACATACGTCAGAAACAGAGATGTATCATTAAATTCATGGGAAAAATGCATTGAGATTGGTGGTGACTCTTAGAAAAATTAATTCCGAAGCACCAAAAGTCGCCCGTTTTAATGATACCACTCCCGTCTTCGAGTGTTTGAGTTAAAAATAGCAAAATTTACTTTTAGAATGACCCTCGTATGATACGTATGCGATTCAGTTGCGTATGCACAGTATTCGTTCATCGCCAGCAAATGTGCATTGAGAATGGCGATGACAATATAGAAAAATAGATCATGTAGCATGAAAGTTTGCTCGTTTTAATATTTTTAACTCGAGTGTTCGTAGCTTTTAATTTTTTTCTAATCTTCGTTAAGCACCCTTGAATTTCCAGTTCGTCACGAATAATTGCATGTACAGTTACCACACTGACAGCAAACTGTGCAGTTATTATCTCTATAGACATAGACGATCCTTATCCATGAAATTCTTTATTTGGTTAATAAACTCTGGTGTTTTGACATCCAAACTTCCCCCCGACACCTCTCATCACTCAATGCTTTCCTTTAAACTCTTATACAACTCAAGATGATCCAAAAGCAGTCTGAAGAATTCGATACATTTCTGTGGCGTTTTGGCCAAGTTTAAAACAGACTTCTCTTGTATATCGTTCTTGTAAAGTGTCCTCATGCAAATGTATTGCTAAAACATGTTGAATTTTCAAGTGTCTACGACAATTTTAAATTACTTTACAAAAAGTCCGAACACTTATTAGAGATAACTCATACACACATATATATATATATATATATATATATATATATATATATATTTAATTTTATCATTTAAATTAATATACGAAAGTATTATTTTATGCGTGAAATTTAACTATTTATTTATACAGTTCTTAATACATAGGAAGAGCTAGGTAGTAAATTATAAAAATATATATGGCAATTAAGCTACACAGAATATTCCACATGAGCCTGACGAATCCTAGCGTGCGGAATATTCTGTGTAGCTTAACTGCCATATATATCTTTATACCTTAATATATATATATATATATACATATATATATATATAGGTATATATATGCATACGTATATATGTATATGTTTATATATGTGTGTGTATATATATGTATATATATATGTATATGCATATATATGTATGTATATGTATATATATGTATATGTATATATATATGTATATATAGAGATGCCTTACTTTTATGCACGTAGTAATTATTAATTAATAATTAATAAATAATATATATATATATATATATATGTATATAGATATGTATATGTATATATATGCCTATAATATATACATGTATGTAGATGTATATATATATATGTATATATACATGTATGTATATGTATATATATATGTATATATTTATATATATATGTATATATTTATATATATGTATATATATATGTATATGCATATATATGTATATGCATATATATGTATATGTCTATATATGTATATATATGTATATATATATGCATATGTATGTGCATGTACATATGTATATGTATGTTTATGTAATTATGTATGTGTATATACATATGTATATGTATATATATATGTGCATATATATGCATATATGTATATATGTATATGTTTATGTATATATATATATATATGTATATGTATATATATATATAGGTATATTTATATATACATATGTATATATCTGTATATGTATATATGCATATGTATATGTATATATATGTATATGTATGCATATATATATGTATATGCATATATTTGTATATGTATGTATATATATGTATATGTATATATTTTTATATGTAAAAATTAAATAATATTTTTATATGTATATATATGACCATGTATATATATGTATATATATACGTATATGTATATAGATGTATATATATATATATATGTATATATATATATTCATTTATATATATATATGCATATGTCTCTATATATGTGTATATATGTATATGTCTATATATACGTGTATATATAAGTATATGTATATATATATGCATATGTATATATTTAAACAAATGTTTCGTGGTACACAATTTTAATATTTCTTTGAAAAGTATGAATGTAGTCATTGTGGGGGAAAAAAGAGGAACGGGAAATTGTATAGAGACAGATCGACTAAAAAGAATTATAGGTAAAAAAAAAAACATCGAATAAAAAAGGATCCATACGAAATTACGTGTAAAAAAAAATTAAGGGATCTAGAGGTTTACCTTTCGACCGACCCTTTTCAATAGATCTCGTCGGTAAGTTGCATTAAATTAACGAATGAGAATGGAAAAAGGGGAGGAGATGAAGTCGAGAAAAAAAATATATAATTAAGAAAATCCGTTGTCTACAAGTAAGTATAGACAAAACAGAAAAACCAGCGTACATGTAGATTTTTTTTTTTTTTTTTTTTTTTAATTCTTTAAATAACTCTAATTTATGTGAAAGTTCTTTTTGTCTACATAAAGCTGGTTTGCGCATCAGCACACTGACGGCCTCCAAGATGTTGAGGTGCTGTTTGTTCCGGGCTTTATGTAAAATGCGGAAGCATTCATCAGAATATGCTTGGCCACAAGTTTTATTTTCGTACAAATGAACACCAATTGACGATTCGAGAATTGGTGGTCGTCCGGATGTATTCCGTAAAGTCCCGGATGTATTCCTTAAAGACCCGGATGATATAAAAAGCTTGCGTATATACCCAGGAACGTGTTGTGCCACTCTGACCCCTAAACGTTGAAAAGTTCGACCCACGTAGTCAGCATCGCACCGACATCTAAACTCATATATTATTAAACTATTTTGTAGCGTGGGAAGTACATCTTTTTTAAACGCTGGGAAGGCAGTTTTGGTACACAGCACTACTCGGGGTTGCACCGCGTAAAAACAGTAGGAAACAACCGAAGTGATCTTGCTAACAAAACCCCTACTAATTGAACCTATGTAGGGGAGCTTCAAATAAATCGGACATTTAGCCGGACCGAAAAGAGACTGAGTGTTAAAACTAATAAGTTTTTGGCGAATATGCTTAGAAATTATACCACCAGGGAAACCAATTTTTTATAAGCATGTCCGTTATTTTCTTAAGTTCCTCCTCAAGTTTGCTTGGCGAGCATATCATGAGTGCACGGTGGACCAAGGTCTTTATTAAACTTATTTTCCTGTTCATAGGGGCAAAGGAATCCCAACTGATATACAACCCTGTGAAGGTAGATTTCCTGTGTATAGTTGTATTAAACCGATTCCCTATCCTTTCTACGTCCAAAAAGGGTAAAGAGTAATTCTGCTCTTCCTCCATAGTAAACTTAAGTGCCGGGTGGAGACTGTTAAATTTCAGAAAAAAGTCACTTACTTCATGGCGGCACTTGAAAATGACAAAAGTGTCATCTACATACCGCCAATAACGAACAGGTCTAGAAACTTGAGTAAACAGTAAGGATTCCTGAAAGCCTAGGAAAATATTGGCCAGGATAGGACCCAAAGGACTACCCATGGCCACACCATCTACCTGTTGATACATTACGCCATTAAAGCTAAAACAGACCGACTTGGTAACTAGTGCCATGAATTCAAGGAAAATATTCTCCGGAAATTCCGGAGGGGTTAATGTGTTACGATAGAGCATATCCGAACAAATTTGAATAGTTTCATCAAGGGGTATATTAGTGAAAAGATTGGTAACGTCGAAAGAACATAGGAAAGTTGTTTCTGAATTAAAATCAAGTTCACGCATAGTGGCAGCGAAACGAAAAGAATCCGCAATGCAGTTACCCGAGAATTCCTTTAGTACAGGCTCAAGAATCTCGGACAACCATTTTGCCACTTCATGCTGGGGTGAACCGATCATGGAAAGAATGGGTCTTAAAGGGACCTCGTTCTTGTGGATCTTTGGTAGCCCGTACATTCTGGGTCGTTGTGAACCCACGGGCTGGATTCTATCATAAGTATCTTTACTAATAAATTTCCTCCTATGTATTTGAAGAAACCGTTTCTGGAGTTTTACGTCAGTGTTCGAAGTGCTATCAACAGAAGATGTGTCGCCAAGCCTTTTAAATTTGGATTTATCATTTAAAATATCCAACATTTTTCCGATATAATCATTCGTATTAAGGATAACGACACCCGCACCTTTATCCGGCTTAGTGATGTAAATATCCTTATTAGTTTTAAGGAGTTTGGCGGCTTGATGGTGGATTTTAGTCCATACAAATTCACGAACATTGATAGAGGAGTTCGTGAACTTGTGCGCCAGTTCAGCTAACCTAGCCTTCATATACAAAAATTCATCGTTGGAACGAGGCTCATGATGTTTAAGCTGTGAGTTTAATATTTCGAATTCAGCAAAGGTACTTTCCCTACCAATCATTCGGGGGGGAATGCCGACATCCAACCCTCTGGCTAATACAACTTTTTCATTATGGGAAAGAGTGACACCTGAGAAGTTGAACACATGACGGTCTACTGTAATCCCTTCACCGTGCCTGGTGCGAATAAGTGCGAACAAACATCTCTGGTTGTTCGAACGAGCTTTGTTGCTGCGAAAATTATCAGTAGTTGATAAAAATTTCGAAAACCGTAGTCTATCAAAAAAGGTAAGATTGGACCACGCAACCGACCATAAACGACGATATTTAGCAACAGTGAAAACAAGGATGCGTTCAAAGTACAAACATTCATCCTTGATAAATGCGCGTTCCAAGTCGAGAATATTTCTGGCTTTGATTTTGGCAATACGGCCAGAAATATATCCTGGGGCAACATAATTATACAAACAGGATTTAAGAAATTCTATCTTGGTTCGAAGTGATATGATCTTACCCCTAATTCGAATGATGTCATTTAATTCATCTCTGACGGATTTTGAGTACCTACTCCTAAAATATTTAAACAAATGTTTCGTGGTACACAATTTTAATATTGCTTTGAAAAGTATGAATGGAGTCATTATGGGGGAAAAAAAAGAAGAGAAACGGGAAATTGTATAGAGCCTGCTGTCTTTAAATGTGTTATAAGAATTCAGGATGATAGTGTTAGAGAAATTGCGATAGGAACTAAAGTGAACTGTATATGGCGGGTACTTCAAAAAGAATTTTTTCACATAGGCATCACCACTTATCAAGGCCAAGATGCCACTCGAGGATAATGGTTAAAGAGTGTACAGTAGAAATTGGACAATATACTAACCGTTAGTAATGGAGATTCGGTATATTTGTTAACTTATACGGAATAGCTCATCAAAACCTTGTTTACGTTAGACTTGAAGACAACCATATTGTAGTCAACTGGATAGCAGAAAAACGGAAGACAATTCCATAGTCGTGCAGTTCTAAGAAAGAAGCTTTGCTCATGGAATCTACGTTTAGGTTTAGGCACAGAAAAAGAGTGGGGGAAACTAGTGATAGTGTTTTCTGCTAGACGGGTGTTTCTTGTGAAAGTTTGGCGCGGAGGGACCATAGAATTGAGCTCACCCGAGCACTTGCCATGAAAATAACGATAAAACAGAGACAACATCACTTCTGTGAGAACGAGGTTGCAGGGAAGAGAAAGGACATCTCCCACAAGGCTACGAAGTCTCTTTTGAACTATATCAAGGCAGGATAAGTCCTTTCTAGCAGCCTCAACCCAGATGTGGCAACAGTACACCATGCTTGGACGTACGTTCTGTCAAAAGCTAGTTTTGTTACTCATATGAAATCACACAATCGCAGACATGGACGACAGTCTAATGAAGAAGTTTCTAATGTTTACCTGGCAACGCTAAGTTGTCATATGTGTGGTCTAACCTCCAAATCTAAAAGTGGTCTGACAAGGAATTCAAGAATTCGCAATATTACCAATGCGATTACTTTTACCAGAAGAAAAAATTTTATGCCACATTTGTGAACTTTTATGTAGGTCTAAATTTGGATTGAAGAGTCATCTACGTGCACACGGACGCAAAAACACTGAAAGAGGACATGGCAAACTTCTGTCAACTTGTAGCAATCATCATGTATGTATCTATCTATCTATCTCTCTCTCTCTCTATATATATATATATATAATATAAAGCTGAATGTGTGTGTGTGTGTGTGTGTCTGGTCACGAATAGGCTCCTGTATGGTAGATACTGATTACATATAATGATAGAAGATGTATCGAGACACAGGAATGGGTATGTTTGATCTGGCAGAACGGTGGTTCATTAAAATTGTGGGGTCTGCGTTCACGCCTGGTCCACAAAGTATGGAAATAAAAAATTTAAAAATTAAGAAAAACGTTTACAAGTGTTTTTGATATAGGTGTACATAAGAATACTTTGATAAGTATGTTTTAACTTAAATAGGGATGGTATAATAAAATTGTGGGGTCTGCGTTCGCGCCTGGCCTCCATAGAATGGAAACAGGCACACACTTTAATAAAGACTTTTCATATCTATCTGCGTAAGTATACTTTGATAATTATGTTTAAATTTGAAGAAATATGGTATAATAAAATTATGGGGTGTTCGTTCACACCTGACCTCCATAGAGTGGAAATATGTCACAAAGTTTAACAAGATTTTTTTTTAATATGGATCCATAGAATATTGTGGTAAGTGTTTCAGTGTGAACAGATATGGCATAATAAATTATGTGGTTTATCCATTTTATTTTTACTTTCATCATATTTTGCTTTGGTTTTGATATCTCCAAATTCAACCCAAATTTACAACACTTCCTTTTCATAACCTATCATACTTTCATTAATCAGAGTCCATTTTCTGTAGGCTGTTTTTGAACCCAGTCAACGACGGGTACTTTTGCTAGTATGTATATATATGTGTGTATATATATGTATGCATATATATATGTATATATGTGTATATGTATGTATATATATTATATATATGCATGTATATATATGTATATATACATGTATGTATACATATATGTATATATATGTATGTATATATATGTATATATGTATGTATATATGTATGTATATACATGTATGCATATATATGTATGTATATATATATGTATGCATATATATATAGGTATGTATATATATGAATATATATATATAGGTACGTATATAAGTATGTGTATATATGTATGTATATATATATATATGTATGTATATGTATATTTATATATATATGCATATACATATAGATATATGTATATATACATATATATATGTATATATACGTATATATATATATATATATATATATATATATATATATATATATATATATATATTTAGGCAGCGTTTTATCATTCAAGCAAATATTATTAAATGCAACGAAGGTACTTTGCTTTATAATTCTTTTTCATTTTTTTCGATTTTCAGTATAATCTTTTTTTCATATCAAAATCGAAAATATTAATGAAGGTTCCATAATTATTACTGTCACGAGCGCTTTCGATTCGTCCACGAATCATCTTCAGGTGTCGAGGAAGTAAAAGTGCGAAGAAGCGAAAATGGAAAGTGAAAAGCAAAACATACATTAAACCGCATTAGGTGATGGTAAGTTAAAATATATAAAATCGATGAGAAATCGATTAAAACATAGATCGATTAAAAATTAGAATATTAAGATTAGCAATTTCGTGGGCACTACTGGCAAACGTCCATTACGTGCGATGCAAGACATTTTAACACATTGATGCTTTTCTCGAATGCAATATTATTTATAATCGGTCATGAATTCTAATGTACGCCGCTTCAAGAATTTTTTATTTTTTAAGATTATTTTCACGTTGTATAATTTTTGTATTGTCGATGAGGATAAAAAAAGATGCTTGAATATATATATATATATATATATATATATATATATATATATATATATATATATATATGTATGTGTGTGTGAGTGTGTGTGTGTGTGCGGAGGTGTATGTGTATATAATAATTATCGAATTATGAAGATATATATGACAATTAAGTTGTACATAATTTTCCGTGTTTCATCCACTTAAGGATTCGTCAGGCTAAGTGCCCATTAGATTTACAGTTACTTACGGGGCTGAAACACGGAAAATGTTATATCTCCACATAACATTTTGTACAAATATATTCAATAATATATATATACTAGCAAAAGTACCCATCGTTGACTGGGTTCAAAACAGCCTACAGAAAATGAACTCTGATTTATGAAAGTGTGATAGGTTATGAAAAGGAAGGGTTGTAAAGAGATAGCTTCGAATTTGGGTGTATCAAAATCAAGGCAAAATATGATGAAAGTAAAAATAAAAAACCTTGTTAAACTTTGTGACATATTCCCATTCTATGGAGGTCAGGCGCGAACAAACACCTCATAATTTTATTACACCATATTTCTTCAAACTGAAACATAATTATCAAAGTATACTTACTCAGATAGATATGAAAAGTCTTTATTAAAATCTTTATTAAAGTTTGTGCCTATTTCTATTCTATGGAGGCCAAGCGCGAACGCAGACCCCACAATTTTATTATACCATCCCTATTTAAGTTAAAAACATACTTATCAAATATTATTATGTACATCTATATCAAAAACACTTGTAAACGTTTTTCTTTCTTAATTTTGAAATTTTTTATTTCAATACTTTATGGACCAGGCGCGAACGCAGACCCCCACAATTTTAATGAACTACCATTCTGCCAGATCAAACATACCCATTCCTGTGTCTCGATACATCTTCTATCATTATATGTAATCAGTTTTTAAAGTAGTCAACCATACAGGAGCCTATTCGTGACCAAACACACACACACACACGCACGCACACACACACACATTCAGCTTTATATATATATATATATATATATAATTATTTTTTTTTACTATAATAATTTTTCAGTAACTCATAACAACAACACAATATGCCATTCCAAAGAGTGCTCAATGCATGAAACAGAGCAATATATTGATTGTTGGAGAGCTATTGGCTACACATTAGCAAACGTGTTTCAATGACCCCCTAGCAGGGAAAATCACCTCATCAGGCCAAAAACCATCCATGGTTTTTGGCCTGATGAGGTGATTTTCCCTGCACACACACTCATATATATGAGTAACATTATATACAAGTCAAGGTTTTATGAACTTATATCTAAGTTTTCCTTAAAAATTTGAATATAACAGAAATATATCAACACTTAATATACAATAGTTATCACTACTTAATAGTTACTTAATACTTAACAAGACATAATACTTATTAATACTTATTAATACTTATTAATACTTATATAACAGAGATACTATCGTAACAAACAAGAACGCGCACACCTTTGAGTGTATGCGTGTTCGTGCATGGAGTTATATGTATGTTATGAACTTAATTATGCGTATGTGGACGTACGTACGTGTGTTCATACGCGCACGTGTGTGTGTGTGTGTGTGTGTGCATGTGTTTTTGTAGAAATGAGTGTCTGCTGCATCGCAATCGAGAATTTCACCAACTTCTTTCCACGTTTCATACCTGAATGAATGTCGCTTACAGCAGCATTGAACGTCCCAAGGGAGGCAACTTCGAACACCTTATAAATCCCTGAACAGGAAAATAAAAGAAAAACCTGTTATAACCGAATGCGCTTGACCCAAAGGACGAATGGGTGGAGTCGATTCGCTCACAACGGTCAGCAGCTGTAGAATCATGATGGCAATAGAGAGAGAGAGAGAGAGAGAGAGAGAGAGAGAGAGAGAAAGAGAGAGAGAGAGAGAGAGGGGGGGGGGGTGATATGATAATTACGATAGGGGTTAGGCAAAAAGTAGAGCAGACTTGAAAACAAGATGGCCAGAGTGAAGGGAAACTTATTTCCGTTGTCTTCACAATTTCTGTCCCTTGTTACACTGTGCAGAAATAAAGTTTAAAAGTTTTGGGCAAAAATAAAGCAAACAAAACCAAACAAAAATCAAACAAGCAAACAAAAAATACATAGAAGTGAAAAAAAAAAAAAAAAATCCTCGTTTTAGCGCTTTCTTCTTCATTTTTTAATTTTTATTTTTCTATTAATCAATTCCTTGTTTTTCTTCTTTCTTCTTCCTTTCTTTCTTCCTTTCTTTCTTGCACCATACTCAAACTAGCAGCCCATGTGGAAATTCGACGTTTCTTTTTGTATCAATTATTATAACTTACTACTACTACTACTACTACTACTACTACTACTACTACTACTACTACTACTACTACTACTACTAATAATAATAATAATAATAATAATATGCAATGATGAAAACTGAAACTGAATAATTGTAAGTTAACCCTCCTGAGTCCCTGCCTTCTCCCCCAACCATTTTTGTGCGTGCATGTGTATGTCACCACAAATTGCCGCTACACCAAATAAGTAAGGGAAATCAAGGAGAATGGAAAGACTAATGGGAGAAAGTACTAACCAGACCTCCGTTGGATGATTGTGATGACGATTTGGGACCTTGGGGAGGCTTATTGCTACCCAGATCTCAGTGAAACCACTGGTCGTTACCTGTCCCAGCCTTTTTTTGTGTGTGCATATTCACGATAAACTAGCACCACGCCAAATAAGTAAGGAGGGTCAAGGAGGATGGAAAGACCAAGGAGTGAAAGCACTAGCTAGATCTACGCGAGTTGAGTGCAAAGAGGATTGAGACCTTGGGGAGTCTTATTGCCACCCAAATTCCAGTGAAGATCAATGGTCACTTTCAAGGAGACATCAATGGTAAGCGGCTGTTACGATAATGCAAATTCAACTGCAAAGATTATCGAAAGAGGTGAGGAGTACTAGAAATATGAGGAGATTTGTTGTCACGCAGACTTCAGAGAATGCCATAAATTCTTCCCAAAGAGAAATCTTTGATGATGGTCTGTGTGAGTACCCCTAGTGAGTAAATAATAATAATAATAATAATAATAATAATAATAATAATAATAATAATAATAATAATAATAATAATTCTACAAGCATAAACCCGCAACAGTACTCGAAAATGAGAACCACAAAATCCTATGGGACATGGACATACAGACGGACAAACACATCCAAGCAAGAAGACGTAATTTAAAAAAAAAATTTTTTATTACATTTTCACCCCAAACAAGGCACATTGCCACTTTGGTGTAGGGGGCTACTATCTGGGGGGGGGGCAACTACTGGGTTACTATGTAGGGATTTGGGCAGCAAGATGTCGGTTCACATTGCACTTGAACTTATGCATGTCAGTACAGTTGGGGAAGCAGGGACCTGGAATGGAATTCCAAAGTCTAGCGGTTCTGGGGAAGAAACTACTGGAGTAGAAAGATCTTTTACATCTAGGGATCTCTACAGTGTGGGGTGTGATTTTGCAGCCTGTCGGGTTTGTCGAAGGTGTTCACGTCGTGGGGGCACAAGTGCTTGCAGTTCGTCAGAGCATTCACCATTAAAAACTTGTAGAACAGGCAGAGGGATGCAACGTTTCGTCGATGAGACAGAGGCTGAAGCTTAGATGCCAGTTCAGGGCCTATCAGATTTGCGACTCTCTTTTGAACCTTGTCTAGGAGCGAGAGACTAGTAGCAGATGCACCAGTCCAAATATGACAGCAATACTCCATAAATGGGCGAATGGTGGCCTTATAGAGGTACAGGATACTTTCGGGTGTTAGTAGTTTTCTAGCACGGTAGATAGAACCCACCTTCCTTGCAGCGGCCCTGGCAATGCCTTCAATGTAATTGTTCCAACTCATGTTTCCTGTGAACGTTAGGCCAAGGAGTTTGAAAGATCTACTCTCAGATAAAGAGTCGTTGGCCATTGCTATAGGTGGTAGAGAGTCGTTGGCCATTACTATAGGTGGTAGAGAAGGTTGAATGAAACTAGTTTAGTCTTGGCGGCATTGAACGTGACCATCCATTTTTATCCCCATTCCACTACAAATTGGAGGTCATCCTCTATTGTTTCTGCCATTTCTTTAGATATGTGTTCATTTGTTTTCCTGTCGTACCTGTTATATAGTGTGGTGTCGTAATAATTAACAAGAAAGAAAAATCCTGTCAAATCGTAGATTTTGCTGTCCCAGCTGACCACGGGGTGAGTATGAAAGAAAAAGAGAAACGGAGCAAATACACAGAGCTAGCCAGAGAGTTAAAAGGGATTTGGATGATGAAGAAAATCAAAATAATACCGATAATAGTAGGAGCACTAGGAACAATTCCGAAAATCTTTGAAAAAGAATGGGAGAAATTGAGAACAGAGGAATGGCTAACTAACGATAATGAAAACGGCTGAAATATTAAGGAAAACCCTTGAATGCGGAGAATAATACAAGAATACAATATAATGAAGAAGCGTTACAGGGAATGAAGAACACCGAAGCTGCATATCTACAAGTTCTACATCCCCATCACGCAGCCCCCTCCCATTGTCTTATCACCGCCCCCCCCCACAAAAAAAGTGATACCAAAGAACCGAGAAGGGTCAAGGAGGATGGAAAGACCAAGAAGAGAACGCTGACTAGACCTCCGCTGGAACTGGGATTTTGGGGAGGCTTAGTGCCACTCAAATTCCAGTATAGGCCAATGGCCGCTACCGGCGAGAAATCAATGGTAAGCGGCTGTTGCGATGACGCAAATTTATTTGCAAATGCTATCGAAGGAGGTGGAGATAGCTGGACGTCTGGGGAGACTTGTTGTCACTCAGCTTCCAGATAACATCACAGGTTTCCAATCCGATCTTTGATGACTTGTGTGAAAGCTCCATGTGACCCAATAATAATAATAATGATGATGATTATAATAATGTTAATGATAATGATAATAGTAATAAAATGATAAACATAAAAATGATAAACATAAAAAATAATAATAAAATAATAAGAGTAAAATAATGATAATAATAATAATAAACTCTTTACCCTTATTTTCTTCCATAAAAATCCTTGCTACAATCAGTTAAATATTATATACTAGCATTTCACCCCGGCGTTGCCCGGGTGTTTGGAAATATATGTTGAGCAAAAAAAAAAAAAAAAAAAAAATGGTCAATTTTTTAAAATTTGACCCCTATTATGATCCCTTAACATTTATTGTTTTGGGCTCAAATCAAGTTATTAAATTAGATCCGTGTCCAAGGAACCTATATCTAAAATTTCAAGTGTTTGGACCCAAAATTGTCGGAGGAGTTTGGTTTGACCCCTTAACAGACAAGTTTCTGGCCGAAAACGGATCAAAAAGATATTCGCAAATCTCAGGCACCTGTATATCAAATTTCGAGTCTGTAGACTTAAAATTGACAAAATTATTGCGTAGAGAAATGTACACACACAGGCAGACACACACACAGATACATAAACACGTTCACTTTTATATATATATATATATATATATATATATATATATATATATATATATATATATATATATATATGTAAGAATAAATAAAACGAATATGTTTATTTTATTTCTTTTCTAAAATGACAGCAAATTAATTCGTTTTAAAACAATAAGATTTTCTGTCTTCTTACCAGAAAAAATAATTGTAATTATAATTCTAGCTAAATATTCTTCAAATCAATAAAACGAATGCTACTTTTAGAAATGCATTCATTTAAAAGTATACTGCTTAGTTGATGGGATGAGATAATCTGATTTCTGAACAGTTCATTTTGAAATTAGTAAAATCGAAAGTATTTATTTCATATACATCTCCAATCACTTGCCGATCTCGTTTGCATGTGTCTGAAAGCTCATAGCGTATGTACAAGTACGAAGTGAGTTAGCATATCTATCTATCTATCTATCTATCTATCTATCTATCTATCTATCTATCTATTCCTTTGTCTCTCTCCTTTTCGATTCACTCTCTCCACCCTCCCACACACACACATACGCAAACACACACACGCATATATGTATATAATAAAATTTATAAAGATAAAGATATCTTTAAACAAATAAACCTACCCAGATAGCAAAAGCTCTACACAGAAAAGTGGAGCAATTAATATAAAAATAAAAAATGAGAATTTTAACTTAAATAAAACTTTGTTATATGATCAAATCAATAAAGAAAAACGACAAAAAAGAACAAAAACACTTTAGGCCATGGCATTTCAAAAGCCAAAGCTTCTCATCAAAGATGTAGTGTACATTGCACTGTAGAGAACCTACTGTTAATTTCGTAAAATTATATTTATATAATGGCTTGAATTAAAGTTTAAAATGCAGCAATCAAATACCATGGTTTAATTATGTTCTGAATAGAAACATTTATGTGTTATCAAAGAACCGACCGTTGATTTCCTGTGCTTGTTAGGCTGCATAAAGGTGTTAACTTTGGTTGAAATGGAACTGTTCCTTCTTAAATCAAACTTTTTCATTTATTGATTTTTCTATACTTATCAGAGACATTCCGATACAAAACCTATCAAAGAACACCCAAACACACATAAAGCATAACAGCACAGCAGTTTCGGAGTTCATTGGGAATGAACCCATACAGACACATGACATGTACACCTACAGAGACAAAATTATATATATATATATATATATATATATATATATATATATATATATATACGTTTTATTTTTTATTATCGTATCTTTCTGTTAAGTTACATTATTGTTTCAGCTACTTGGCCGTTATTTTGGCCGTCTACGGTAATAAAAAATAAAACGCATATTTGCTCTACAACGGTATTGAGCACTTTCTTCAGTTTTTATTAATTACCATTTCCACTATATATATATATATATATATATATATATATATATATATATATATATATATATATATATATATATATATATATACTAGCAAGGGGTGCACATCTTTGCCCGGTCGTAAAATACGCTTAAATATGATATTTTAATTTGTCTAGATTTCGTATATATTATTATAGAGTAGTAATTTCAAAAGTAAAAAAAAAAAAAAAAAAGAAAAAAAGGATTTGGGTACCATCAGCTAAAACTGACACCGAAAGCAAAACTGTAGCATTTAAAGCTGGTGACGTTACCATTATACGAACGTTACCATTATACGAACGTTACCATTATACGAACGTTACACGCACATGAACTGATTAAAAATAAACTAAGGTGAATGTACAAAATGTTTAAAGACTTTTTCAATTTTCACCGTTTTTGACCCCTTAAAACTATTTTAACCGGTTAAAAACCCATAAAAGAACGGTTCATGAAAAATCCAATCAATTTGAGGCCCCTAGCACCGTCTGCGACTTTTAGTTTCGGGTGGGAGAGAATTTGAAAATATGGAAACAGATTGACAGACAGACAGACAGACAGTTAGTTTTATAAATCTAATATATAAAAGGCTATAGTCACATCCTGTCTTACAAATACGTTGACGCATCTAACAATTAAAAAAATTCTGCCAAAAGTTAAAATAACAAAATCATAATAAGGATGAAAATAAATTGGACAAGAATTTAAGTGAATAAAATAAAAGATAATAAATAACTAGACATTATATCTATACATGAAAAAAGAAAACGAGACCCCCACCCCTAAAAAAAAACGTGTCGAGCAAATCCGAAAATAGCAAAATGGCCGATACATTAGCTTAAATTTAATTATTGTTTTTTTTTTGTCTTCTTTTCTGTGATTCAAACATTTTAGTTTTCATATTTGTGTCTTTTCCAGCATTCAATTTTCCTCCGGTCACCTCGGCCAACCTGAATGCCCACCTCCACCAAATGGCTTTTTATTTTCCAGGCGTTCCATTTTCAACAAAATTCCAACTATTTGGGTTTTTTTTTTTGGAAGTCGTTCATTATTTCACTCAATTTCGTTGACGGCTTTTAGCTTCTTGAAGCGAAAATAATCAACTCTCTACTCCCTCTCTAATTCTCTTTTATCTTTCCCTTATATTTATCCATCTTTATGTCTCTCAATCTTTATTTATTTATTTATTTTATCTCTTTCTGTATACTTCTCTTCCTCCCCATTTCTTCCCTTCTCTTTGTTTGGATGTATGATTTCATTTGTGTATGTATATATCATTCTCTTTAATTTTGCATCAGCATCGTTTTCTTGCTGTCCTATCTCCCCCACCCCCTCGCATTCTTTTCTTTATTTCTCATTTTTCTCTTTTTCTTTTGAATCCATTTTCTCTATCTACAATAGTCTACAATAACACACACACACACACACACACACACACACACACACACACACACACACACACACACACACACACACACATATATATTGGTCGGATTAAACAAAATAATGAAGGATTCTTTAAATGGAGACATATCAATATATAAGAAGCTCAACCTGTAAGGTGGAGCTTCAGTATACTATGAAAATTATTTGCAATGCAAAATATATACTGGTGTTTTTCTCATCTTCTGGTCATAAGCCAGGTCCTGGATATGACCTTAAACTATATCCAGTGGTGAGGCAGCAGCTTGTGGGCTTTGGGGAGTGTGGAGCCACCCTTTAATTACCATTGCTCCCAGGTCCACTCTGACCCGGAATTGTACTACCTATTAGGGTCCCAACTATGGGTTAAATAGAAACCGACTTGAAAACAACAAATATATTCTATTAAAAAGATTTTCTTCAAAATCTTTGGATTCGGTATTAAATAACCTGAAAAGGGTTGATATGCCGTAAAAAAAAACAACCAACCTGATCATAAGCATTAGTCTTCAGAATGCCTAGCTATAAAAGCATCTATAAACTCTCATCACATCGATGCCATGTTTTTATTTGAAATTATTTATAGACACTAGTGTCCATTTTGTATTGTCAATAATCTTCTTTATATATATAATGTGTATGTGTGTGTCCGTGTGTGCATTATGATTGTATACAGACCGTGCTTATTTTAAAGACTGATAAAACATGAAAAGAATGAAAGGGCTAGATAACTGGTTTCGAACCTCGCTCAACAGAGCAAATCGAGGTTAGAATTGCAATTAATAAGAGTATGGAATTGAGATTATACTGGGGAAAAAGCCGAAAAAGAACCCACGTTTAGTCTAAGGAGATTTTCTTTTTGTTTACAAAGAGAAGGTCCCCAAAACTTAAGTTCATAGAATTTAAAAACCTACTGAGAATGGAGAATAAATCGACACCAAAATTAGAGGTACAAGAACAGTTATTTATAAAATGCTCACTAATGGACTAACCACAAATATTGTTTAAAACATCTGATGTTAAATAATTGTAATAATTGTAAATAATAATTGTTAGGACATATTGTTCCACCAGGATGGCCACTCTTTACGACGTCCTCCCTATGTAATGCAAACTGCAACGACTTTTCAAAAAGTAATTAAGATACTTGTGTATGTGTATGTGTATGCGTGTGTGTGTGTGTGCGCCCACGCGCGCGCGTGCGTGTGTGTGTGTGGAGAGAGAGAGAGAGAGAGAGAGAGAGAGAGAGAGAGAGAGAGAGAGAGAGAGAGAGAGAGAGAGAGAGAGAGAAACGTCTTTTCAAACTGGATTCTGGATATGACCTTAAACTATATCCGATGGTGAGGCTCCAGTTTGCGAGCTTTGGGGAGTGTGGAGCCATCCTTTAATTGCCATTGCTCCCAGGTCCACTCTGACTCGGAGTGATAGTACCTGTTAGGGTTCCAAACTATGGGTTAAATAGAAACCGACTTGAGAAAAAAATACATTCTATTTAAAAATGTCTTCAATCACTGGATTCGGCATTAAATAACCTGAAAAGGGTTGATATGCTGTAAAACAAAAATAAACAACCAACTTTTCAAACTGAAGTCAGAATATGCTTAGTGGTAAAAAACTAGAAAGAACTATAGTATTCCAAAATAGGTTCTTAAATAGTGGTCATCCATTTGGCTGCCTTACATCGAGAGGATTCTATTATAAAAATATGCATCTGAACGGTACTCCGTCCTTATGGGGTTCTGTGTGAGTAGATTTCTTTATGTTTGGAAGCCCTATTTCGAGCCAGAAGCAATGCAGAAGTTTCGCACTGTCGCACTAATTGCCGTTTTTTTTTTTTTTGCTGATTTATTTTTTGTCGGACGAATACTATTGTCATTTTATACACGTCGTCTATCTAGTTTAGAAACAAATAAACAAATCATGAATAATACATATCATTACAAGTTTCCTAAATCAAGCCAGGAGCTTCAAAGATCAAGGGATTTTCTTAAGGATAACTAGTGGTACATACAATAGTAGAGGTCTGAAGGCCGCCCCAAAACATCGGGGATTCGTATTTTTTTTTCAAATGTCCTTTCAGACGACTTGATACCACACCTAGCGTACCAACTACGAACGGGATGATGATGATGATGATGATGATGATAATAATAATAATAATAATAATAATAATAATAACAACAATAACAACAACAACAACAACAACAACAACAACAACAACAACAATAATAATAACAATACTACTACTACTAATAATAATACTACTAATAATAATTCTGATTTCGCTTATGAACGTCTCTCTGGAAAGGGATGGGATTCATTTCCAGAGGATTTCCCTTAATCCATGCTTCAACCCAGGAGCTTCAAAGATCAAGGGTTTTCCTAAGGATGTTGGTGGTATCTACAATTGCAGAGGTTTGAAGGCCGACTAAAACATCGGTGATTTGTAGTTTTTTCAATTGTCCTTCCAGACGACTTGATACTACTCCTAGTGTACAAACTACGACCGAGATTATTTGTGTTTTAACCCCGTGTATACGCCTTATCTCCAAGGCCAATGGAGCATAATTGCTCCACTTCTCATTCTCCTTCTCTCTCACATTCCTGTTCCAGGGTACTGAGAAGTCTACAATCTGCTAGTTTTTTTAGACCTCATCAATAACGACCAAATCCGGACGATTATGTTCCAATTGCTTGGTCGTTATGACACTTTTGTCCCACCATGCCTTTACCTTGCCATCCTCACTTGTTCTCACTTCATCAGTCACCTCCTCAAACCATTTTCCAGCACACTTCATCACACCTCCCAATATATCCTGAGTCCCATGCGATCGTGTCTTTTGCGGTACTCTCTCTGGGCCAGTCCACTACACCCTGCTGCAAGATGCGCAATTGATTCTGAGGTCTTACCACAAATCCGGCACTTTGCAGCAATTTCCTCTCCTAGAACCACGTTTTTGAACAATCGTGTTCCTAATGCCTGCTCTTGTGCTGCACAAACAAAATCTTTAATACTCTTAGCCAGATACCCAGCTCTAAGCCATTGCCATGATCTTTCATCAGCCACTGCTGCTATATCCTAGAAGAACCTTCCATGCATTTTCTTCCTAGCCAGTTCCTCTGCCCTTTCTCTATCCATACGTTTAACATAATCAGCCTTGGTCTCACATACCTCCACTTCATTGGCCACAACCTTAAGCATCCACTCCCCACTTCTAACCACATGATCCTTCAACGACATCTCCTCGGTTCTAACACAATCTTTTACACTTTTGAATCCTCTCCCACCGTGTTTCCTCTTTTGATACAGCCTTGCTACGCTACTTCGAATGTGAAATATACCAAACATTGCTAAAACTTTTCTTGTTTTGATATCCATGGCTTTCAAATCCTTGTCAGACCATTCTAAAATTCCTGCACTGTATCTCAAAACACTGACTGCCCATGCATTTACTGCTTTCATTAGATTTCCTCCATACAGTTTCGACTTTGCAATTAGTTTCACTCTTCCAAGATACTCCTTCCTGACTTTTTCTTTCATTTCTCTGTTCATAATGCCTACACCCACCAGCACTCCTAAATACTTATATCCTGTATCTTCTATTTCTTTCATGATTTCTCCATTTGGCACCACTATTCCATTCGAATGAACCTTTACTCCTCTTTTCATCACCACATTTACTAATCTCAAACTCCATCCCAATGTCTTCTGAGTATGTCCCCACAAGTTCTACCAGTTTCTCCATTTCCTTTTCATTTCTACCGAATATTTTAAAATCATCCATAAACAGTAGATGGTTGAGGCGTCTGTCACCAGATCCAAAGTTATACACCAGTGTTTCTCTCTTCAAGATGATGCTCAGTGGCATCATTATCATTACAAAAAGAAGTGGCGATAACGAATCTCCTTGAAATATCCCACGTTTAATGCCAACCTGCCCCATCTCCTCTCTGTTTGCTGTCAGCACCGTTTTCCATTGAGCCATACTTGTCTCCAAAAGCCCTACCACATTCTCAGCAACCTTCATCATCAATTGTATTTCACGTATCCATGAATGAGGAACCATGTCATAAGCCTTTCTGTAATCGATCCATGCTACGCTCAGATTTCTCTTCTTCTTCGCATCCTGCATTATTGCTTTATCAATTAGTAGTTGCTCTTTAGTACCTCTCGAGACTTTCCGGCACCCCTTTTGTTCATCAGGAAAAACACCATTACTCTCTAGATGTTCATAAATTTTCTCCGCAAATATTCCAGTCAACAGTTTCCACATCAATGGCAGATGTAATTGGTCTATAATTATTGGTATCTGTTCCTTTTGCAGGATCTTTCCTAATCAGTGTTGTTCTTCCCTTCACAAGCCAATCAGGGACATCTCCCGACTCTACAACCCTTTGCAGAGCAGCAGCTATAGGTGGATAAAGGCATGGGAACTGTTAAACCAGAAGCCCATCACTCCATCCGGACCAGGTGCCTTTCAGTTTGTCATCCTTCGTATGTTAGCTTTAACGTCATCGATGGTTATGTCAACATTCTTCTTCTTCTTCTTCTTCTTCTTCTTCTTCTTCATAATAATAATAATAATAATAATAATAATAATAATAATAATAATAATAATAATAATAATAATAATAGTAATGTTGTGACCATAGGAAAGGACCTTAAAGATCCGAACGAGAGGTTTAAGTGGAAACGAATATATTCTACAAGAAAGTGACTACAAATTCCTTACAAGAATATTAGGTTCGAGGTTTTAGGGCGATTAGAAGTGTCCATTACGAGTGAATGGCTAAGTCGCCATAATACATCTTCAATCCGCAAGGGGTACTAGTACCTTTTCCGTTTTGGATCAATAGTTAAAGGATTCCTGAACTTTCTTTTCCCCTCACAATCAATAGTTTCTACTTCTGCATGACTGCGTAGAATTTAAAAACAAGAACACTTTAGAATACAAAAATATTTATCATATAATCTATAAAAAGTGATAATGTGTGTGTATAAGGACACTTCTCAACCTATATACTCGACGAATTTTTTATCTACAGACTTGAAATTTGCTATATATGTTATTCAGACGCGTGGAAAACTTTTTAATCGGTTTTCCTCCGGAAAAAGTTCTGCCAAGACGTCAAAATTGAAAAATTGGTACGTGTGAGGCCATCGAATTTTATCTGTTTTCAACTGTTTCACAACTGCACATGCGCGGTCGTAAAACTTCCTTATGTTAAGTCTGAGTTGGTTTTAAAACAAACTCTGGAAGTTATGCCAAGCTGGCATATAGTCATTGTACTTGGCTCATTGTCTTTAGGTCTCGGTTTCGATCTCAGCTGAACTATTTAGAAAAAAAACAACATAATATACACATGTCTCGGCTTATTTTTATCAATTTTCTTTTTTTTTTTTTTTTTAAAGAATTGAACGTTATGTTTACTATCGGGCAATATGACATTATAAGTGTGTGTTTGTGTGAAAACTATCTACCACTCTTCTCTGAATATTTAGTTGAAATATGACATATATTTAAACCTGTAGCACACATTTAATTTGGATTTTAGCCTGCAATAATTGCTGCTAAGGGGTCAAAATTGAAACCAAATAAACAAACAAAACAATTGACCATGGCAGGATAAGTCGAATAAAACATTACACCTCCTGTTTATTTTGAGCGTGCTGAAAATTAAATATTGACAGCTCGAAGTCGCTTAATTTTTAACCTTCGTATCCATTTGTCCGTCGCTCAGATAGTAACGATGTTGGAGAGTGAAAAAATGATTAAGGCTGGGCCGCTAAACGTTCTAGCGGATGGTATCCAACACATATTTTATTTTATAACTTTTTAAATCATTACTATATATTGGATAATGATCAATAGAGAATTGGTTCTATAATAATAAGAAATCTGCATGAATTAAAATATAATATTTATGCGCGTTTTATGACCGGCCAATGCTGGACGTCCAATATATATATATATATATATATATATATATATATATATATATATATATATATATATATATATATATATATATATATACATGCATATATATATATATATATGTGTGTGTGTGTGTGTGTGTGTGTGTGTGTATAGATATGATACTATATATATATATATAGTAATCGTGACACCCTGCACTGAAGAATCCCGAAAGGATGAAACACTAGTGTCTGTAGGTATTTAATTATTATAGTAAAAAAATAATTATGACAGCCCCTTTAAGAAATTCGTTTCTTATCGTTGAGCACTTTCAGTTGAATTAAAAGTCGGTCAATTTAGCTCTTATGCGTAGATCATCGTATAACGATTTGATCACTGTCTGTCTGACGTAATGAACATTTAAATTAAAATGTTTAAAATTCAACGCTATTTCACACGGTTAATGGTAGCCGAATGGATACGGTCTTTGCTAATCGAGCCAGAGATGTCTCGTGTCGCGGGGTTCGAATCGTTCGACTGGTAGTAATCATGACACCCTGCACTGAAGAATTCCGAAAGGATGAAACACTAGTGTCTGTAGGTATTTAATTATTATAGTAAAAAAAATAATATATATATATATATATATATATATATATATATATATATATATATATATATATATATATGTATATTTAGAGGTAGAGAATTTAAATAAAGTTTTAAATATAATGGGCGGAAGTCTCTCGAGAGCTCTTTCAGCTATCATCTCATCAGGAGAAAATCGATAGCGTAAAAATAATAATACTATGTCGAAAGTAAAGAGTTCTGATGGGGAACTATTGAATGTGCCAAAAATTACGGGGACACTAAAATAAAGTTTTGTAATAATGGCACAACGAGGGGGAAAAAAACGGGAGAAAAGATTCACAGTTTCCCAAAGAGAAACAATACGTTAGATGTTTCTTTCTGCCGGCACAAAGAAGGTTTCCGCAATATATATATATATATATATATATATATATATATATATATATGATGATGAACCCGCCCGTCGATTTCGACGTATGAATTCTACCACCAAAACTAAGTTGTTCGGAAATCCACAGATGATTAGATTATAGTGGTGAAGGCTTTGTGCAGAACCAACCATCCCTTTTGGTACAATCATCGTCGGTGCAATGGCTGCCACGAAACAGAGTATACAGTAGATGTCGGGGTTACATCAGAGTTTACCTTTTTTTAAGTGCATGTCTTAAGGAAGACTGAGAGTGCATCTCTCTCAGTGAATTAAGTACGCCTCCAGATACCTACCTAGTAATTACTACGTCTCGGCGCGGTACATATTGTGCCTAGCCACCCAAATAGTCCTCCATCTGGTACTGGCCAGGCTCATTCTTCCTTAATTTCGGTGATCTGGTGAGAATCGACGGGTCAAAGTTATTGTACTCCCCCCCCCCCTCTCTCTCTCTCTCTCTCTCTCTCTCTCTATATATATATATATATATATATATATATATATATATATATATATATATATATATATATAATGTTCTTAAAATTAGGAGAAAGTATATGCTCGCTAATTGTCACATTACTTAGCTTAATTAAAGTGAATTTCACCGTCAGAGCATTATCATTCAAAAATCCAAAAATCGGTTCACATACGTAAACAGATAGTTAGAAACAAATATTGATCGATCACATTAATTGTTATCGATCACAAGCTTCGAAAACCCCATCCAGGTATCTTTATATATCTGATCACACGCGACACATATTATTAAACTGTCTCTTTACTTGAATCCACGTACCTTATAACGTCTTCTTTGTTATTAATATTTTATGTATATATTTCCATCATTATTTATCTTTATATTTATTAGTTTTTAAGATATGTATAAAAATTAAAAATTATATATATATATATATATATATATATATATATATATATATATATATATATATATATATATATATATATATGAGCTGCGACGTTGTTTGCCTGTGGAATTAATTATATACAGTCTCTCACATTCTGAACATCCTATCATAAGTTGCTCGCTTGGTTAGCATTGCTGGATGGCATCGTCATTTCGAGTTAAAAAACTCCTACTTGTGAGACATCGGCTTGTGGTTATTAGCTGGTTGGATGACCGCGTCCCTTGTCGAGACGAAGTAGGTTCATTTCACAGTCGGATTTCGGCGCGGTTTGCTTGATCTGTGTTGGTTAATAGAAATTCTCGTGTGCGGGGCGTTTGTTCAGTTGGTAAAGTGCTTGCCTCGCATGCAGGAGGCTCGGGTTTCAAATCCTGAGTTCGGATGTGTCTAACTGATGAGTGCAAATGAGGACGAAACTCGAGTCTTGGACTTCCGGTTCGTTGACTGTCATGGCTCTTGTGGTCTGCGACCTTGTTTCGCTGTGGAATTTATTATATACACACAATGAAGAAGCTCCATTTTGGAGAAACTGGGGCTTCTACATTAATAAACCTTATATCTAACTTGGGACTGACTGGTTTTGGGGAGGCGAGAAAGAAAGGTGTTATTATTGAAAGAAAAACATGACGGCCCCAATAACTGATGTCAATCAGAAATGCTTCGAACCAAAAGTAACAGTTGTTTATTCAACCAAGTACAAAACAATGTATCATATTTGAAAGATCAAACACAAAAGAACTCGCCATAAATGCCTACAACAACTTAATAATGTTCAAACGTTATTTATGTATGTCTCTCTTTCTCTCTTTTTCAGCCTTTCCTTCTCTTTCTCTCTTTCTTTTTTTTCTTCCACTATATTTATCTCTTCCAATAAAAAAGGAGAGGAGAATTGAATTATGATTATATTGTTTTTAAACAGTCGAAGCGTGGATCTTGTGCGCGACAGACGCACATAGTAGTTTAGCTGCACGCGTCGGGTCTCCACAGGTCTTGACTAAATATACTCCTCCAGTGTTAACTAAAAGAATGATATTCTCATAAAAATGCCTCCGCTATTCATAAAAGTGTTCTATCTGAAACAACAGAATTTATTTCAGGAAAGCGGCCCCTGCCATTTATTACTGACGATGCTCGTAACGATGCAAGAAGACTCAAGAAGAGACCCATACTAGCCGGTTATAGTCGACGCTATATCGACTCGTTGATTCTTCTATCGTCCATGTGATATCGTTTGATCGTGTTGGACCCTCGGGGAGCTAGTTACTGCCCCCAGGACATTTCTCAACCAAGTAACGCTCCCCGGCTCCCTGGCAAACGATCGCTTTCATACACGAGATTTTTTTTATTATACACGCACATATATCTATTTAATATTTTATGTATTTACATAAAAAGTTTTATGCAAATATTTTCAGTATTTACTTCGGTAGTGTTCAATATGTAAGTAGAGTTAGGTAGTAAGTTTTGAAAATATATATGAAAATTAAGCTAAACAATATTTTGCCCGTTTAATCCTCGTGAGGATTTGTCAGGCTATTGCATTGGATTGATGTTGCTTCATCTTTACATATATCCCCTTCGTACTGGGTTTGCTAGTGAGCCAACCAGATTCTTATTTATTTATACACCCATTTATTGTAGCTAATGAATATGCGCGCACCTGTTTCCTTGTTGTTTTAGCGTGGATTTTTTCTTCATTTCTTTGTGATCGGAGATGACCTAGTTTTAATTTGGATGTTTATTTATATTTTATACTCGAGTATTTTTATGCACTTGTTTATTACTTATTATAATTATGTTATCGTTGTCAGTTATTTAATTATTAATAGTTTATCATTTTTTTCGTTATTCTAAGGTAAAGTTTATTTGTGTATACATCTGTTCGCTATTTCACTTCTGTTTTGTTTTATTTTACTTCAGTCGAAGTTCTCATAAATCAAGTGGCCCACAACCTGGGATTAACCCTTGAACTCTATATGAGATACATTGATATTCAAATGTTCCATTAAAGTTCTTTATCTCTCAAACACTGAGTTAGCAAAGAAATTGAGAACATAATTTTCCTCTCTCCATTTAACCATTTTCATATGTTGTAGTATATCTTTTGTTTTTGTCTCTTGGTCTTACTGGATTCAAGGACAAGAATTTATCTAGTCTGGTGGAGTATCCAGCTTTGTTCTATTACTTGAGGTAACGTCACTTGGAGAAGGTGCACCATTCATCGTAAAAGCTAATATAAGTTAGCCATTGCGAGGAGATCTTATTTGGGCAGCGAATACAAAATGTGATTTTGAATATTTGGTCAGGGTTTACTTCTATGGAAAAAGTATCCTCATGCCAGGTTGTTCTGACAAACCCTTATACAGAGAGACCTTAGACACTCGAGGACAGTGTCTAGTAGGCATTCAAGTTCTCTCGAGCATGCATTCAAGTTCTTTCCAGTAGGCATTCAAGTTCTCTCCCTTCTGCAGTGTAATAAATGTTGTGGTTCTTTAAAGTTGAGGTTCCCATTAAAACATAATCGACACGTGCCGTCTAAGTTTCTACATGTGCTGACTTGCCGTACTATTTTCCACTCTACTATCGGTGATCGTCCACTTTTTTGAGCTCCCAGTAGTTGTTCACTAATGCTGTTTTTAATCGACGTCTTTTGTGTTTGTGTGTATATATATATATATATATATATATATATATATATATATGCATATATATATATATATATATATATGCATATATATATATATATATAGAGTCTCAATTTTTTTTTAATCTAGAAAACTATATATAAAACTTTTTTTATTAAAATTTTATTTTTTAGTCCTTTGTTGTAAAATTATTTCGTCAGTAAGTCATTTAATCTCCTTCAATCGCTGAATAAACCTGCTTTCTAGAACTCACAATAGTCCTAAGTTTTCAAGGATCATCACTTGTTTACTATGAAACACTTTTCCGGGATATAATGCATTTATACATTTAATATATATATATATATATATATATATATATATATATATATATATATATATATATATATATATATGTATATATATATAAAATAACATATTTTTTTAATTTATTCAAATTTTCATAAAAGACAAAACAAGCAAAAAAAAAAAAAACATTATAAACTTCTAAGGAAAATTTTGATTATCCGACAAGAAAAATCTTATTCCATTAAGTTTCGAAAAATGCAATTCTTCTTATCAGAAGAAAAGGTTCGCAAAATATACAATAAATTTTGATGTTTAATGTAAACAAATAAATATGAAATTAAGTTGTTTAACAGTTAGTAACAGTGAAGGGGCAGATAGAGAATCATCCTTCTAAATCTATTTTAGAACAGAATAATATAGGTCAGTTGAGGTCAATTTGACCCAGACAGGAACATAATTGAGTAAATACGATAGTTCAGATTTATTTATTTTAAATTTAAAAAGAAGTTAAAATGGGTGACGGGTTTACTGATCATAAGTAATAGTTAAATAAATTAATGTATAACTATAATTGCACGCATATAGAAAAAATAATATAATATATATATATATATATATATATATATATATATAATGGGAAAGAGAGAAAGAGAGAGTGTGTGTATGTAATAAAGAGAGATGGGGAGATGTAGAAGTTTTAATATAAAGATAGTACACACACTATTTAACTTCTTTTATTTAGTATTTGGCTCTGGGCACCGCCTGGCAGCCATATTTGAAACAGTTCAAAACCGGCTTCTAAACCCAGTAGGTGATGCCTTTTTTCTTCCCTCCAATCTCTTTCGCATAGAAGAGAGGCCACGAGCCTGTCTCTGCTCTATCATTATTTTCATAGCAAGTGCTCGTCTTAACCTCAATCTATGTTCTCCTTCTTGCCAAACCTTTACAAAAGACACTCGACTAGTTACAACCACTATATATGATTTTTCCTCACTCTCTATGAGTGCCTAAATGTAGACACAGATTCCCTGAATAAAGCTTCGTTCCCATAACTGCCTGCATTTGGAACACTGTTCCTCTGGCATGCTTCCCGGTTAAATACAACATGGTAGTTTTCAAGTCTAATGTAAACAAGTTCCTCTTAAGTTGTCCTCATAAATAATCAAATTTCACCCAATTTACATCATTAACGATTACTTCACTACCACTTTACATTCATTAACACCTATCCTCGAGCGAACTTCGGGCCTTGATAAGTGATGACCCCTTAAAGTAAAAAAAAGTATAAACGTGTAGACTGAATAAGTGTTTTTTTTTGTTTTTTTTAAACGAATATTGGTTTGTCTTTGAAGTAGACAAATATGAATTTCTAAAGCACCCAATAAAGAAGGAAGGAAAAGAGCTAACTTCAATAGTTTGCGTCGTGTGTAGCTTAAGATATATTTCTATTTCATTTGAAATACGGAATTATTTAACATGTTGGAATTAAATTTCTCGGTTATTATCGTTCGTCAAAAAAAAAAAAAAAAAAAAAATAAATTAAAAAAATAAAATAACAAATAAAGACAAACAAACAAAAAACAACAACAACAAAAACAATGACAACAGATCTAGCAGATTAATTTGTAAGGATTTTTCATTTCCTTTTTTTTACTTTGTCTTTTTTGTTGGGGATTTTTGTCTTTCTTATCAAGGCGATTCTTTGAAATATGGAGACGATTACTTGCACATACACACACAAACACACGAACACATACACATACAAACATGTGTGCACGTGGGGGCTCTCATTAATATGCATGATCACGACCGGCTACTTCGTCCTTTTTCTCTCGTATAGGTTATATAGAATGCTTTCTTTTCGCCAGTCTTCGTCATTAGTCACGTCTGTTTCCCATCACCCCCTCGCCTAACTGGATTCTGCTGTCAGCAAAGGCACTTCTAGATCTACATGTGCTGTTTACTCTTGTTTAGATCGTAGGATGTCTTTTTCATCTTCTAAAACCCTAGATATATCCCCCCCCTCACCCTGTCATCCTTTTGTCTTCGCTTTGATCTCCTCCGCCCATTTCAATACTTTATCTACCACCCACCCTCTCTATATTCTTTTCTTTCTCTCTTACTTGATATGATAATCTCTCTTTCATTTGGATTCGATTAAATAGAGTTTTCAAAAATTTTTAGAGCATCAATATAAATATGTAGCATCTATTACCGCGCTTGTACATTTTTGTACATCTCTTTTTCAATTTTTAGAAGAATTAGCATGGTAACGCCATATATATATATATATATATATATATATATATATATATATATATATATATATATATATATATATATACGTACATGACTGCCGACTGTCAACACGACGGTTCTAGGTTCAATCCTTGGCTTGGGAGAGATGCTAGTCTAGCGGCACTGATGAGTTGTGATACAACGAAACAGGACTGTATGTCGATGACTACAAATATATATATATATATATACATACATATATATACACTGGGAGATGGAGTGAGAAAGTTAGGAATATATTGAGAAATTTTCACTTTTAATCGCTGAATGATACACCCCATAATAATCAGCTTTATACGGTATATATATATATATATATATATATATATATATATATATATATATATATATATATATATATATATATATATTTATATATATATATACTAGACTACCCGTGACCCGTTGGGCCAGTATATTATATTAGCTATGGAATTCATGTATGAGCGTGACACTTATGACGTAAAGAAAATAGTTTTTTTTACATAACAGAAACATTTCTATTAAAGTATATTAAAATGAAAAAAGAATATAGATAGATTTCTATGAGTCGTTCTGTTTATTATAATTGATTATTTTTGAAAAAAAAAACATTTTACAGTTACTGAATTATAAGTGGTTGGCCATACTTATAGGTAAATGTGCACTGAACAGATACCATAATACTTATTATAGTCAAATTCAAATTTCGATATATCTGCTTTTTTTTTACATCGTTCATTACCTTTTACGTATTACGTTTTAGTTATTTTAACCCCAACTCTTCCAATGCTAAATAATAATTTCGAAATAATAACGTTAATATTTCAGTGCGCAGGTCATGCGCGCATGCGCAGCCGGATTTCGTAAACAGGAAAGTGGGTTACATATATCGTTACAAAGTCATTTGAGTTTTATGATTATATATATATGTATATATATGTATATATATGTATATATGCATATGTATATATATATATGTATATATATAAAGATTTCATAGTTCAGGTAAATATATATAAGAATCAATTTTTAAAGCAAATGCACACACCAATAAACACACACACATATAAATATATCCATATACACACGACCATAGACACATACATCTTTCATACACACGTATGCATACGGATACAAACACACTCAACACAATTTTTCGCCATGCAATGACTGATGTTTAGTAAACTTAATTTGCAAGTAGGTTTGCTTGTTTTATTGCGACCTTTTGGCAGACTAACCTAGTCTAATTTAATGGCGACAATAAGTGTAACTGATGTTGTTCTAGTTCTGCAAGAAATGTTGAATTGGGAAGTAAAAATTATACCTATATTTTATAGCAGCCACGCACGTATATAAAAGACTCGTACCCATTGAGATCGGATTACCTTGTTTGAATTAGAAAAAAAAAAAAAAGCAATCAGCAATAAACCACCCTCCCGAAAAAGGATGCAAGGCATGGGATGATGGACAATTTAAAAGCTCATTTTGATGGGATGTCTCCTAGCGGCTTCGGCTGCAGGGAGACAGGGTAGTACCAGTCAAGGATTCGTCACTTGACACTCAGCCCAACAGGTGAGGGGCCGGGAACCGGCCCAGCACCTGTTGGACTGAGGTACACCGCCTGGGTAATACCTAGGAGGTCCACCCTCCCAGGCCTTGCCACCAGGCTTTCCGGTGGGGCAAGTTTATTGCTTGCTGCCTGAGGCGCCCCGACCGGGGAATGCCGACTGGGTTACTCAGGCAATTTTTAAAATTGCAGGAGTGCCCCTCCTTTAGGGGAGCCTGCGGGTATCCCACTTTCTAGGCCTTGTGCCAAATAATGCTGATGTTGGCAGCATTTAAATAAATAAACCGTAAGTTAATATGAAAAAAAAAAAAAAATAGGGATCAGATCCTGTGCAAATAAGACCCAAGAATGAGAATGTGCTAAAGATTCTTCGGCTGCAAAGAACAGAAGTTCCTGCGAATGCTCTTTATTCATATGCCTCACACGGCAACAAGATGTGACACAAGTTCAGTTTAATATAGGGAAAATCAGTTCATAAAGACATTTTAGAGGAGTACAGCAACAGCTTGTAGGTATTTCCAATATAGCATCCTCAGGCTAAATTAAAGCATATCACACACACACACACACACACACACACACACACACACACACACACACACACACACACACACACACACACACACACACACACATATATATATATAAATCATAGTAAGAACAAAACTGTAAAAGTTTGCAGTTAGTTTATATTATTCGGCAGAATACTCCAAAACTTAACCCGCGAAGTCTCAAAGAATGCTTATTCTTCTCATCAGAGGAAAACTGTTATCAAAATAATCAGATAGGAATGCTGGATATTAGCAGTTCTATGCATTTGCTGGTTAGTGCATCAGATGAAACTAATAATTTTATGAGTTTTTGTCATAAAATATGGAAAAAAATAAGACTATAAATATAAATAGAGAAACAATTCATGCGAAGAGCATTTTTCATAAATATTTTGATCAAAAAGTACATCAGATGCTAATAGGCATATATTCAACTGGAACAAGTGTTTAGACCCCAAATTGTCGGAGGAGTTTGGTAGAGTTCTCAAAGGTAAAATTGTTGAACTTCGACCCCTTAATAGCCAAATTTCTGTCCGAAAACCGATCACATAGATTTTCCCAAATCTCAGTATCCTGTATATCAAATTTCGAGTCTGTGGACTAAAAATTGACAGAGTTATTGCACAGGGAAATGTACACAGACAGACACACACAGACACTTTCACTTTTATTTATATACTAGCAATGGGTGCCCGACGTCGCCCGTGTGTTTGGAGGTGTATGCTGAGCAAAAAACAAAAAAACAAAAACGGTAAATTTTTAAAACTTTGCACCCTATTAAGACCCCTTAATATTAATTGTTTTGGGCTCAAATCAAGTTATTAAGTTAGATCCATGTCCAAGGAACCAATATCTAAAATGTCAAGTGTTTAGACTAGGTACCGCCAAAACTGGGGGGGGGGGCAGGTAAGTACTTTTTGACGGACCGTCTTTTTAAAAATTTACCAAAAATCTGGTAATTATCCAATTAATACGAAATTTTCAGAGATTATTAAGATAAGAATGAACTTTATAACAGTGTACTTATTTTTCATAAACGATATATATATATATATATATATATATATATATATATATATATATTGCTTACAAAACCCCTCCTTGTTTTGAGGGAGTTCCAAATATGCTTAAAATAATCATCTGAAACTGAACAAAACATATTGTCTTGTTGTAAGGGACAGGATTATAGATTTAAAAAAAAACTTGTTTGTATACCTTATTTGGACGTCTAAATATCAGAAATTCGATTGTGTTTAATTATTGCGCTTTTGAGTTTTGAAGTGTGAAATTCAGTGAATATGTTAAATAAAATAATTAATTTAAGTTAAGCAAAACAAAAAAAATTTTTTTAAAATATTTATACGAAAAAAGCCATTTTAAAATCTTTGCTAAATAAATTAACATTTTTTTTTAGCGAGCCGAATAATTATTAAACAGGAAATGCTTTAAAGAATCAATACAAAAAAAAAATTTGATAAATATTGTGCCCTTTTTGTTAAAAATATCATCATTTTTTCGATCCCGTTTGAAAACGTTTGCCGCCTTTCGACTACGGTGGACCAAACGCGCTGAAATAATTTTTTTTTATTCTGCTTTAAATTGCGCCCCCCCATATATATATATATATATATATATATATATATATATATATATATATATATATATATATATATATATACTATCATGGGTGCCCGGCGTTGCCCGGATGTTTGGAGGTGTATGCTGAGCAAAAAAAAAAAAAAAAAAGAAAAAGGGTAAGTTTTTTTTTAACTTTCTCTCGTATTATGACCCCTTAACATTTATTGCTTAGGGCTCAAATCAAGTTATTAAGTTAGATCCATGTCCAAGGAATCTATATATAAAATTTCAAGTGTTTAGTCCCAAAATTGTCGGAGGCGTTTGGTAGAGTTCTCAAAGGTCAAATCGCTCAACTTTGACCCTTTAATCACAAAATTTCTGTCCGAAAACCAATCATATAGATTTTCCCAAGTCTCAGTACCATGTATATCAAATTTCAAGTCTGTAGACTAAAAACTGACAGAGTTATTGCGTATGGAATTGTACACAGACACACACACACGCAGAAACATTCACTTTTATAGATACACAAGCAATGGGTGCCAGGCGTTGCCCGGGTGTTTGGGGGCGTATACTGAGCAAAAAAAAAAAAAACAAAAAACAAAAAACAAAAAAAAAAAAACGGTAATTTTTTAAAAGTTTGACCCCTATTACGACCCCATAATATTTATTGTTTTGGGCTCAAATCAAGTTATTAAGTTAGATCTATGTCCAAGGAACCAATATATAAAATGTCAAGGGTTTTAGACCCAAAATTGTTGGAGAAGTTTGGTAGAGTTCTCAAAGGTCAAATCGTTGAACTTTGACCCCTTAATCGCCAAATTTCTGGCCGGAAACCGATCACATCAATTTTCCCAAATCTCAGTACCCTGTATATCAAATTTCGAGTATGTAGACTAAAAATTGACAGAGTTATTGCGTAGGGAAATGTACACAGACACACACACTCACACACAAACACACACACACACTCACACACAGACACACACAGACGCGTTAACTTTTATAGATATATAGATATATATAATATAAAGCTGAACGTCTGTGTGTGTGTCTGGTCACGAATAGCCTCCTATATGGCTGACTATTATAGAAAACTGATCACATATAATGATAGAAGATGTATCGAGACACAGGAATGTGTATGTTTGATCTGGCATAATGATGATTCATTAAAATTGTGGGGTCTGCGTACGCGCCTGGTTCAATTCAAGTATGGAAATAAAAAAACAAAAAACAAAACGTTTACAAATGTTTTTGATATAGATGTACATAAGAATACTTTGATAAGTATGTTTTAACTTAAATAGGGATGGTACAATAAAATTGTGGGGGTCTGCGTTCGCGCCTGGTCCCCAAAGAATAGAAATAGGCACACACTTTAATAAAGACTTTTCATATCTATCTGCGTAAGTATACTTTGATAATTATGTTTCAGTTTGAAGAAATATGGTATAATAAAATTATGAGGTGTTCGTTCACGCCTGACCTCCATAGAATGGAAATATGTCACAAAGTTTAACAAGGGTTTTTAATATAGATCCACAGAATATTGTGATAAGTGTTTCAGTGTGAACAGGTATGGTATAATAAATTATGGGGTTTATCTATTTTATTTTTACTTTCATCATATTTTGCTTTGGTTTTGATACACCCAAATTCGGAGCTATCTCTTTACAACCCTTCCTTTTCATAACCTATGATACTTTCATAAATCAGAGTCCATTTTCTGTAGGCTGTTTTTGAACCCAGTCAACGACGGGTACTTTTGCTTGTGTATATATATATATATATATATATATATATATATATATATATATATATATATATATATATATATATATATATATTATTTGAGAAGGAAAACCGAGAATTAATAAAATAGTAATCAACGTTTTGTTCTTACTTCATTAACACAGTATCTTTTAATCATAGTCTTGATCTTCTAATCCAAATTATACAAACCGATAAGTTTACTTCTCATGCTGATACATAATTTTATACTTTGTACTTATTATTGGAAGGGGAATTATCTCCTATTTTTTTCAGCTTTACAAAGCAGAAACATTATTTAAGTAGATAATTAATATGTATTGTTTATATCTATATTTATTAGTGATGGGACGATTTCCAAAATTTTCCCCGTTCTGATACAATAACATATTCTGTTCTAAATTCCCTATTCTGATACATTTACCGGTTCCGATTCTTAAAAAAAAAGTTTAATATTTAATTAGAGATTTGTCACTTGAAAGAATTCATTGCTGTAAAACTCAGTGGCATGTTGGTGTTTATTTTCGCAAAACGTAAACTCTACACTGGGGGCTAAGGATAAAAATTACAACCAGGACAGTAGCAGAAACTCGCCATAAAGCAAGCGAACAGCAAAAGATGTTGTATTTTAGAAGAAACAGCTTACCTCATAGGCTTGTATATAATGGTGTTTATCAGCTGTTTTTAGCTGTGTTTCGGATAAAGTTAATATCAGTTGTCAAGAGAGAAAACGCGCCTTTATAGGGCTTTCCTCATCTTATTTTTTTTTTTACTTGTATAGAATGATGTTTATCATTTTGGTTTCTTGGGGTTTTCATTGCATTTCTTAGTTTATTCTATCGTAAACTTGTATATAGTCATGTTTTTTGGGGTGTATTTAATCTTACAGCTAAGGACATAATAATTCCTTCGAAATTGGAACAGATACATTGAGAGCATTGCCAATGCTGCTGCGAAGAAGATGGGATCTCTCTACCATGCTAGAAAGCTACTTATGCCTGAAAGTATCCTGTACCTCTATAAGGCCACCATTCGCCCATGTATGGAGTATTGCTGTCACATCTGGGCTGGTGCATCTGCTACTAGTCTCTCACTCTTGGACAGGGTTCAAAAAGAGTCGCCAATCTGATAGGTCCTGAACTGTCATTTAAGCTTCAGCCTCTGTCCCATCAACGAAATGTTGCATCCCTCTGCCTATTCTACAAGTATTTGAATGGTGAATGCTCTGACGAACTACAAGCACTTGTAACCCCGAAAATACCTCCGTACCCTTAAATATCCCGACAAACCCGACAAGCAGTTAAATCCCACCCATACACAGCAGAGATCCCTATGTGTAAGAAAGCCTTATACTCCAATAGTTTCTTCCGTAGAAGTGCTAGACTTTGGAACTCCCTTCCGGGATTCTGTTTTTCCAACTGGACTGACATGCAAAACTTCAAATGTAATGTGAACAGACATCTTGCTACTTATCTTCCTCCATTATATCCCTTCAACTTATTTCCCGATGGTAACCCCTTATTTCAAATTGGCACTGTACCTTGTTTGGGGTGAAAATGGAATAATAATTTTTTTTTTCAAATATTTTCCTTATAATTGATTAAAAGTTGTGAAACAACTCCAGATTTATATATATATATATATATATATATATATATATATATATATATATATATATATATATATATATATATAAACGATTTGCAAAGTTAGTCCTTAATGTTATTTGAATTTCTATTATAAACAATTGAAAATAATGCACAATGTGTATGCACAATCAGACACTATAGAAAATACTTTTCTTAATAATAATATTACTATTTAGAAAACGATTCTTAACATGGAGATAGCGGTGAGGGATTGTTAACTATGCTGTGAATTCTTCTGTTAAAGAATGTTCATATTTTTTATTCTAATTATATAGTTTTAGTAATAATAAACACTTATACGTTTATTGATTTGTTTTAATGTAAAAAGAAAAACATAGTACAGAAAATGGATCAAAACTTTAGGTTCCATTACCCCCCCCCCCACCAAATAGTTTTACTTTTTTTTTTTTAGAAGATTACGTTGAAAGATTTGAACAAACTCTCGCGGCTTGTTTTCCATTTCTTGTCGCCAATTTGCAATGATTTTTTTTGTTGTGAAAAAAATAAAGTCTTCGCTCAAATTCGTCGGTTTATAATTCACAGGCAACATGAATTGTGCAAACACACTGAAGTCATTGCCAAAGCCGCTGCAAAGAAGGTAGGCTGTCTCTACCTTGCTGGAAGGTTACTCACACATGACAGTATCCTGTACCACTACAAAGCCGCTATTCGCTTATGCCACATCTGAGTTGGCACATCTGCCATTAGTCTTTTGCTCTTGGAAAAGGTTAAAAAAATCACTATCCTAATAGGTTCTGTACTAGCAACCAAACTGCAACCATTGTCCAATCGCCGAAATGTTGCATCTATGTGCCTGTTTTTACAATTATTTTAATGGAATGTGCTCTGACAAAATCAAAACACTTGCACCACCCTCGACGTAAAAACTCTCGACTAACCCGGCTAGCAGCAAAGTCCCACCTCTTTACTCTAGAGATCCCTAGATGCCGGCAAATCTTCTACTCAAGATGTTTCTTTCTTTCGAACTGCTAGACTTTCGAATTCCCCCCCTGGGTCCCCTCCTTAACTGTACTGGCATAAAAAAGTTCAAGTGTAATGTGAACAGACATCTTGCTGCTCAAATCCCTGCAACCTGTAAATTTAATCCCAAATAGTAGTCTTCTTGCCTCAAAGTCACACTGTGCCTTATGTAGTGTGAAATAACAGTAAAAACAAACTATTTGATGTACATACACGTAACTAAGCAAAAATATAATATTCTAAAAATCACGTAAATGAAGTAGTTTTAGATAAGAAAATCACATTTTATGAGTAACAGACAAGCAGCCATCTTGTCCGTCATTTTGAAAACAATCTAAAAAACAAAGGAAGATAACCCAGTAATACAAAAGACACTTGTAGCATGACGGTCGCCATGCCTTAAATGTAGCAACGTACGTAAATAGCTATATTTTTGCTACGTTGCCAGTACTAATAGTTATGACATTGGGTGTTAATTGTAGCCGCCGCAAATATAGGGTTGTTCTTTTTTTCATTTAATAACAGTTGTGTAATATGTGCGTCTCTGTCGTAATAGTTGTTACCTCATCTCTAATGTATGCGACGATAATGTTTTGACTGCGGTTGCGTACTCAGAACAATAACAGATAATGCTACAAAGTGATCTTTAAGAGGTTTATGCCAGCCTTTGGCAGACGAAAAGCGTTATGTGAAATGAACGGTCGTTTCAATAAGATGCCGCAGCTCTCCACTCTTTAAATTATTTGTTGCAGTACACTTGGGGATCATCTCATTAACAGGAGATTTGATCATCAATTATACAGGGTGGAACAATAAAAGTGTCGCCCTATAGAAAACACTACTGCCTTATTTTAAAACTTTTATTGAAAAAGTCAATTCAGGTAACTTGATTATGTAGTAGAGCTGACATCTATTCAATGTGGTCACCTTCAGCCTTAATCACTGGCTCGATACGAGTTCGGAACTGGGAGCATGACTTTTCCGCAAGCATCGGCAGAAGATGGCAGCAACCAGACTGGCTTTGGTGTTATGGGAGGTCATATTGGTGATGTTCTCGACATATGACCAAACGAAGTAGACCAGTAGGTTCAGGTCGGAGAGGAGTGGGAGAAGGGTACGAAGTCGTAGCACTCCTTCTGAAGCCAAGCCTGGATCTCTTTAAACTTGTGGACCGGCGCAGAGTCCTGCTGCCACACCCAGGGTCTACCAGCGGCCACCTGATTGTACCAGGAGATCACCGCACTTTTCAGCACATCCAGGTACACTTTGGTGTTGTTTTGACTTTCAAGTCGACTTGGAAGATGTGAGGTGGCATGATGTGGTCCTCATTTTAATCAACCAAAACCATAACCATGGCCGGAAACTTCATTGATCTATGCCCTCAAGCGGTGAAACATCCAGATCTGCATTTTGAGGTGGCTGCCAATGGTCCTGTTTTCATAACTTGAATCGGTAGAGAATACAAGTTGTATAGCGACGCATCTTCGATCTCGCTCATTGAACATTGTGTCACTTTCAGACATGATAGAAGGCTTCTATCGTTCTTGGGATTTGTACACAACATGCCAAGTAGTAGATGGTCAGCAACAAAACAAAAAAAAACTGGGTTTCATCAAACGGAAATGGAATCATATCGTCTTTTCTAGGGCGACAATTTTATCGGTCCACTCTGTATTTACACTTAACGTTCTTAACACTCCAGATGTTCATCTGTGAGATTATTACAAAGATAATGTCAGTCGAAACAATTTCCAAACCCTTTAGAAACTGAAGAAATATTTCATAGCCCAAACTAGTTGAGTAAAATATACTTTCGAACTTTGGTAGAGCAACTAGTCTAGGAGAAAACAGCATCCTTATTTTTACACTAGTTTAATATTTCTTCCAGTTATCTTGTATTTTGAATAGTCAGTGGGGTGTTAGCAGTTGCCGGTAAGGGACGTGCGGTTGTGATTGCGCATTTCTCTTTTCACTTTTTCCAGAGGTCATCTATTGTTTTAAGAGACAGGAAACAATAGTAAAATCATGCGTCAGATGTTTCAATGGTGATTGTCTTTGTCAAGTAGTAATAGCTTTTATTGAAGCCAAATGGCGACTTTTGTATTTTTCGAGCTGCATAAGTAAACAAATCTTATTATAAAGTTTCCTAATGTTTGTCTGTGGGTCTGTGTGTGTGTGTGTGTGTGTGTGTGTGGCGCGGTTTTTCTCAGCCTACAGGCAGTCTGCCCAGGCAAGTAAGGTATCGAAATGAGACTTATGACCCAGCGGACGTTTTAGTGATATTTTTATCCATGTTTGGTGTATCGAAATGCAAAAAAGAAGCAAAAAAATGCAAAAAAAAAAAAAAATAAAATAAAAAATAAATAACGATTTACTAAACAACGTTTTATTTACTGATTTTCCGGTATTCACCGCAAGTTATTATTTCCCTTAGTAAGTTCGATTTTCTGTGTGCGTGTGTGTGTGTGTTTGTGTGTGTGTGTGTGTGTGTGTGACGCGGTTTATCTCAGCCTACCGGCAACCCACATAGGCAAGTAATGTACCGAAATGAAGCTTGTGACCCAGCGGATGTTTTAGTGATATTTATATCCATGTTTGGTGTATAGAAATATGCAAAAAAAAAAAAAAAATAATAATAATAATAATAATAATAATAAATAAAAAAATAAATAAATAAAAATAACGATTTAATAAACAACGTTTTTTTTTTCTGGATATTTTTTCGGTACAAAGACTCAAGTTTGCCCAGCTGGGTAAACTTGGGTTCTTGTATATATAAATAAATAAGAAATGGCAAATTTTGCCTTTCATGAGTTTTAATCTTAAATCTTTCCGTCTTCGTTAAAATTGAAAAAAAGTCTTCCTGCTTATTTTGTAACCTCTGTTTTTACTGTGATGCTACGGATGTGTTTACGAGTCTTTAGGTTTAGCACTAAAAAGACCCCTACGTGACTACGTGCAATCTCTCGTAATCACACACCGAGATGAGACTTTGGTGATGCTTGCTTGTTTAGCCAGCGTTGAAATCAAAAGTCAGTAGTGAAGATCGACCTTCCGACCTTTTCCATATCAATGGCAAAATCCATAAAATCAGATATGCAATTGGAGAGCTTTAAAAGTACCGAGCAAAACGTTAGGCGAACACCGGCGGTTTTTGTTTATTCAGTATGTGTTTGCGTGTGTATGAACATCTGTGTGTTTTTGTGTGTGAGCATGTGCTTGCACACGTGTGTGCTTGCTGATGCATGTGTGTGTGTCTGTGTGTGTGCGAGAGACAGAAGAAGGTAGCGTTTGCGTAGTGAAGGGGAAAGGCGACTCAGCCTAGCGTGTTCAAGCATTATCTCTTCCATGTCACATTTTCATTAGAGAAATTGAAATTTAATGAATCTTGCTTAATTAATGTCTAATGAGTATGGATACAATTCAATACAAACCCAAAATATTTGAATTTTCAAATGGGAAATTATACTCCCAATAACCACAAAAAATATTTTAAATACGCCCAAAAACATAGGAATCTATAAAATATTCTACTTGTATCATTCCTTAGTTAGTTCGTGCGTTACATTTTGAAAAGAAAAAGAATCCAAATACGATCTTTGAAGGCCAAACTGACTCAGAAAATATCATTCGTGAAAATTTTGCTTTAATAATTCAATCTGGACAACCCTGAACAAGAATAGGGAAGTGATCTCTCTTTTTTTTTTTTTTTTTTACACGGTGGTCACCACTTATCAAGGCCCGGAAGCCACTCAGGGATAAGGGTTGTATCTCTCATACGTAACCTCTTTTTCGAATATCATTTTGATAATATATGATTATTGTAATAGCGAAAGGAACTCATAGTAATTCCGACGTGCAGTCAGCGAAACTTTACGAAAAAGGGAACTTCGGAAAAAACAAACGCATAAAAAGAACATTGTCTTCCACATTGTACTAGACTGAAGGAATAAATTCAAAATTGTCTCTTACAACATGATTTTATTATTTGTATTGAACTATGTAGCACAATATTACTTTCTTGGTATTTATTGGTACTTATTGATTTATCTCATTTGTGTCAGTTCTATATTTGAAATAGAAATGTTAATAGACTACTAGTGCTGCGTGTTAGTAGTTTATGTGTAAAAAAAACAAATTTCTTGCACTATTCAGAAAAATATCAGCTTAATAAAAATAAATTTTTTATTAAATATATTTCTCATTCTGTGTAATTTCCACAGGTTCAGCTAGTAATTATTGATTCATATTTAATAATACTAGTCTACCCGTGACCCGTTGGGTCAGTATGTTATATTAGCTATGGAATTCATGTATGAGCGTGACACTTGTGACGTAAAGAAAATATTTTTTTTGACATAACAGAAACATTTCTATGAAAGTATATTAAAATGAAAAAAGAATATAGATAGATTTCTATGAATCGTTCTGTTTATTATAATTGATTATTTAAAAAAAAAAAAATACAGTTACGGAATTATAAATGGTTGGCCATACATATAGGAAAATGTGCACTGAACAGATACCATAATACTTATTATAGTTAAATTCAAATTTTGATATATCTTCTTTTTTTTTACATCGTTCATTTCTGTATTACCTTTAAGTTACTTTAAACCCCACTCTTCCTATGTTAAATAATAATTACGAAATAATAACTTTAATATTTCAGCGTCCCAATTGTTCTTTTGTTTTTTTTTTCGCGTTCAAATTATGCAAATGAACAATTGTTAATACTGTCTACTTTTTTTTTACATCGTTTATTTCTGTATTACGTTTAAGTTATTTTAAACCCCACTCTTCCCATGTTAAATAATAATTTCGAAATAATAACGTTAATATTTCAGTGCGCAGGCCATGCGCGCATGCGCAACCGGATTTCGTAAACCGGAATGTGGGTTACATACATGGTTACAATTTCATTTGAGTTTTATAATTATAAAGATTGATATAATTTAGCAAAAATCGGAATTTTCACTAAAGGCTTTCACCACTTCCTTTGTGTAAAACTAAATGTTGTCCGGGATGGAATGAGGATCAACAAACGTTTCACCATCCCATACATTTTTTTTCATCGAAATCGCTTTTTTTAATCAAATCAATTGCCTGCCTGCTCTAGTTGAGGACCCTCTACTCACAGTGTACCGGAAAGAAGTTTCGCATGCATCACGACATTGACTCAATTCACAATATATTGTAGTCTACATTGCACTGTAGAAAATCTACTGGTAATTATAATAAAATGGAAATAATGGCTTCATTTAAAGTTTAAAATGCAAAAGTCAAGTATCATGGTTCACTTGTGCTCTAAACAGAAACATTCATTTCGGACGCAGACCTGTTTTATCAAAGAATCTACAGGTGATTTCATAGGCCATGCCTGACTGTACTTGTGATGTTGGGTTGTATAAAAGTGTTAACTTTGATCAAAATCAAACATTTTTCTTTAATCGAATTTTTTCAATTATCGATTTTCAATACTTATCAGACGCGTTCCGATTGAAAACCTAGGAAAAAAACACCCGATACACATCAAGTAACTTGGTGTAAAATTTCAAAGAAATCGGTGCAGTCGTTTCCGAGCCTTTATGGAACGAATTCAAAACACATACGCAAAGTTCCTTTTATATAATAGTAGATATATACGTATATATGCACACACACACACACACACACACACACACACACACACACACACACACACACACACATATATATATATTAATGTGGAAATATTTTTTCACTTATATTTCATCTTTTATTCACATGAATCCTTCAATGTAATTACAGACCATATACAAATAAATGACAAAAGCCAATATTCCAAATCTAAAGATGGCCATCTTACAATTTATTCCTTTAAGTATGTTTACATACACAGTTATAACCAGGTGGGTCAGACAAAACCCGAATATTCAACTAAATGGAAGTCCTATGTGTCCACACAGTTACAAGTGTAGTCCTAGATGGTTCAGCTGGAACATTTACAGTGGTCTTGCCTCTTAGTCTCTTTCACGAAGACATGGTTGGTAGGTGCAGCAATTTGCCTACCCTTCTCTTCTTCTGCCGAAAAAGATCATTCAACTTGGTTGTTTTTCTTCAAGTTCACTTGCAACTACTACTACTACTACTACTACTACTACTACTACTACTACTACTACTACTACTATTACTACTACTACTACTACTACTACTAACAATAATAATAATAATCGACGCTGACGTTGGTTGTAGTTTAGTATATAATTAATTGCTCACAAGAAGAGAAAAATGAAAATGACTATGTACAGTTTTTCACAGGAGAAAAAATAAAAAGAAAAAATGTCGATTATAATTTCTCTTTCTGATAGTTCGGTAGTATTCAAACAGAGCTCTTTTTTTCCTATTCTTTCAACTGATTCCTTGCTTATCGGACGAGTGTTTTCGCACGGTAGTGTGGGTGGTGGACAGTCTCCCTCCGAGTTCAACCGAACCCGAAACGAGCACAAATTGATTTTCTCTGTCTGGCGGGTTGATGTGCATCGGAGCGACATGGGTTTTATATCTAACCAACCTCCGCTCGTTTCGTCACACTCTTCTTCACCCTGATTGGGTAATAAGCCACATCCTCCATACATTCCAATCAGGTTACTTTCCACAGAACAAAGGTTCTCATTGACAATATTTTCATGCACCTGGCGGCTTCAGTTGACCCCCCCCGACCAACCCTTTAGCCATAACAATCGGCTAGATATCTCCAAATAACCACCTTTACAGCAATATTGTTTCACGTTTTCGACTTTGTTTTATTCATTACAAAGAAAACGTATTTCATATCGGCGACTACGCCATCACTCTTCCTAGCTGGCAAGGTTACCTACTATCCTCCGGGAACTACCATTAAAATAAAAAAAGGCTTTAATTAATTTCTCGCTGGCCTCCTTTTCGAGAAAATTTCAATTATATAGCTCTAAATCAGCTCTCCTTAACCTCCTTCTGAAGGAAGGGGGGGGTTAAGAAGCGCTGAATTAGAGATATTAATGAAAAGGAAAGCTCTTACTATCATAGCTGGTTGGATCATACAGTTCTTGAAAACATATGTTTTGTAGCTCAAAAAATCCATTTAATTATTACATCAATCAATGAATCTATTCTGTCCTTAACTCATCAGAAAAAAAGCACCTATCAATTCTTGGAAAATAAAATAAATGCATTTGGGCATGATTTCAAAATCTGAAATCTGGGGGAGGGGAGTTGCAATTGCCTTTAATTATTTCTTTTATTACGCCATGTTTAATTTTTTTTAATCAGTTGATAAGTACTTTTTCTTTTGATGAAGGGCAGAATATATTTATTGATTGCTATAATAATTAAATGAATAATTTTGCGCTACGAAAGAGGTGCCGTCAAGAATTGTGCATGTAATATATATATATATATATATATATATATATATATATATATATATATATATATACGTATTGTATATTATATATATGTATAAAGAGAGAGAGAGAGAGAGAGAGAGAGGGAGATAGATAGATAGATAGATAGATAGATAGATGAATTAAAGATGGAACAGAAGACCAAAATGCTCAATGTTTAGACCATTGTTTCTGGAGCTTTTGCAAAAGTGAATAGCCAAAAGTGGTCTTACCTTTCCATTTTAAATTCATATCGCCAAATGTTTATCTTGTTATTATCACATAGAAACATATACACACAGACACATATATGTATACATAAATATGCATATATACATACATATATATATATACGTACATATGTATACATATGCATATATATGCATACATATATATATATACATATATAAACATAGCTTAGTACGTTAGAAGAAAAGAGTGAGCTTAATTCAATAAGAGGAGACTTACCAAGACACTATAAAGCTAAACAAGTATCCTTGGAGCTTTAATAGGAGAACAATAGGAATAGGAAATGAACTCACAAAAACTATATATTGGTAAATATAGGTTGGTTCATTTATTCAATAAGGGAATACAAACAAATAGTGTGGGGATAGAAGAATCTGATGAGAAGCATTAGGCTTCGAAATGCCTTGGCATAAAGAGTCCCTTCTACCCACCAACTAATTGTTTGTATTCCCTTATTGAATAAATGAACCAATCTATATTTACCAATAGATAGTTTTTGTGACTTAATTTTCCATTCCTATTGTTCTCCTATATATATATATATATATATATATAGAGAGAGAGAGAGAGAGAGAGAGGGAGAGAGAGGGAGAGAGAGGGAGAGAGATAAAGGAACAAACCGTGTTATGTGTTTATCAACGTTTCGTCTTTATTTCGAGACTTCCTCTGGATGAATGAGATTAAGACACAAAAACACCAGTACAAATATCTAGAAATTAAGTTAGAAAAAAGGCTCAATGAACATAAAAGAGATATAAAAAAATAGCAATTCTCTAAATGCATTATTCTCTCATTCATTGCAGCATAATCACACCTTTGACTTTAAACAAGCAAAAATAGTTAAATTTATTTCAAATAAACCGCTCCAGAGACTTCTTGAATCAGCGATTATCGCTAATTCAAGCACAATTAAACAACATGCCGGTTTCTATAATGTAGTGCCATTAATAAGTAAACCTTTATTAAAAGAATATAATTTAATTGTAGACACCGGTTAACTTTCTTACACCATAGAAACACCCCCTGTAATAATTAATTCATATAATCTCAATCATTAAATTATATAACAAAAACACACTCATTTTATTTCTGTTACACACCTATATTTGAATTTTAACAGACATATTTTTCCAGAAAGAATATTAACTGTGTACATATCTTTTAAAAACATATTAACGACTATATAACGTTATGAAAAATCTATCTCCCTTTAACAGCGCATGCTCCCCTCCTTTTTTGAATTTTCAACGTCTTTTTCCGTTTCTGAAATAGAACAGTGTCACACTTTGAACATCAAACCTTTTCAAATATTTGTACTGGAGTTTTTGTTCTTTAATCTCATTCATCCAGAAGAAGTCTCCAAATGAGGACGAAACATTGATGAACACATAACACGGTTTATTCCTTTTTATTTCTCTCTCTCTCCCCCCCTCTCTCTCTGTATATATATATATATATATATATATATATATATATACATATATATATATATATATACATATATATATATATATATATATATATCATATGTTATATCTCCTCTCTTTTGTAAATAAGGTAAGATTATGAATATCTCCAGTATCAAATAATCCTTATACACTGTGAAATTTACTTTATGTATGAAAACCAAAGAGGAGAGATATATTATGAAATCACGTCTCCCCTAGCTGTTATTTCAGATCATTTGAAACGATAGCAGCAAGTTTTAGTTTGTCTTCCATGAAGACTAGAGGTTTTGGGGAAACATCAAAACCTACTACACAATTCAAGTCATTACATCTCTAACGAGTCTTCATTTATTAAATTCTGATCAAAAGTCGCGTAGATTTGGAATATATTTAATTGCCAAAAAAGTTGTATATCCCTCTGTATATACATGGATATATCTATACTCATAGCCAAATTGAATGTTGAAATGCTCATATCTTTATTTCTATGGGACGAAAAGTTGCAGGAATTTTGAAGATAATAATACTGTTCTATGGTTAAAATTTTATGACAATTGATTAAAAAAGGAATCTATATTTTCAAATCAATAAAATATGCCAAAGTTTTCCCACATTTGCATATATAGTATCCTAGCAGGTCAGCTTCAGTTTTGCTGCTTCAGTTATCTTGTCAAGCCACTAATATATGCGCGTGCGCGTGTGTGTGTATGTATGTGTGTATGTATGTATGTATGTATATCTTGAGAAGAAGGCATTGGTGGTAGAGAAATACAAATACAGAAAGATAACGAGGATCACATAAAAGAAAAAAGTAAAGAATTCAAAATACAGTACCATAGTTTGAGTAAATTGACTTTTTCTTCCGTCGTATTCGAAGCCCTAGTATTACTTCCCGTTAAAACTCAAACCGAATCACCTCATACACCTTTATCCTCTTAATCCAAGACTCCTGCCCATCAGCTTTCGATACTTCCAAGCTTTCGGGGCTAAATCTTACTTAATCGTTCTGCCTATTTACCCGCCAAATGAAGTGATCACCAATTTTCCCATTTAGTTGTCGACCTGAAATTTCAAATTCGATTTCGTTTGTACGTAATCTACTTGACAAACGACTCAATTTTCTGTTTGCAAACAAATCGATATTGGCGGAGATTTTCCATTGTTTTCTTATAACTTATTAATTGATTAATTTTGTTTGCTTGTGGTTGTCTAACAAATCGAACGCAAATGAATCCTTTTTTTTTGTTCAGCGCCTTTCATCGACTTCGATGATAACTAAATACTTCTTTTTTTTTGACTCGTTGTTTTTCCAACTCCACGTCGCCATTTTGGGATTTTTGTGTTTTTGTTTTTTATTAATTCATACCTGCTTCCACCAAACCTCTTGTGGCTTTCAGTGCACATTGAGTCTTCTTAAATCTTCGAGACGTTTCTCAGTTACTAATCTAATACAAACCATTTTCTCTTCGGAAACCCCAGCACCTGGGAGGCGGTAGTGACTAAATGGCTAACGACATGAACCAGAAAGATATCCGAAACGAATGCCAACAACAATCATCGGGTTCATAAGAAAATGTATAAACAACTCAACTAAAATTGATTTTTTAATAGGCGGTCACCGCTTATCAAGGCCCAAGGGCCACTCAATGATAAAGATCTTTTCCAATAATCTCCGTTTCAGAGAATCTAATAATAACCATTGTTTCTTGGGAAAAATCAGAACCTTCCTCGTTATCTTTATACATTCGAGATACGTTATATATCCGACAGCAAAAGTGACATCGACTGACAACCTGGGTGTACCAAGTTCGAATCCATTTCGTTACGCAGAAACGTTTTCTCTTAGGAATATGGACAATCTTCACGTGGTTCCAGCCACCAATACCCGAAGACATTTTTCTAGAGAGAATTCTATCCAGAAAGATATCGTGAAAAACGAACGTCCCCCCCCCAAAAAAAAAGAAAGAAAAGTCATCTGATTTATACAGAAAAGTAAGAAGGGTGCTCCACAACAACAGCATCACCTTCCTTGGTGCCGTTTGTATTTTCTAGATACGTTATAATTCCGGAAAAAATCCAAATCTATCGCAGAATTTTAAATGTTTAATCCTGTATGTGAAAGGAAGTTTCTTAACCTGTTGAGTATTAATTTAAGTGTTAGTAGAATATTGTGTACATTTTGAACACATGTTGTGTTGTTCTTGACTTTCGTTCGCATCTATAAATATTGAATGAGGAATATCTATTAACCAAGACCACGTGCCATTCTATATCGTTACTTAGCTTCCAATACAATATTGTTTTTTATTTTGTGTTACGGGTAGTGTAGGGAGAAAGCGCCTATCACAGAGTCGACGATTCTGACCAGGGGATAATTACTTCCTTTCCCAACTTGTTACAATATATATATATATAGGTCCAACTTTGTCAACTAAGCTCCAACCTCTGCCCCATCGCCGCAATGTTGCATCTTTTGGTCATCCACGCCTCTCACGTGATTTCGAACGAGTTTTCCGTTTCTAACGTGATATCATTTACGCGATAAATAAATCTACTGCTCTCCTACCGACACAGTTACCTCCATTTTTTTTTAGCATTTACTGGTGAAAGTCAGAGGGTGCAAGGTCAGGAGAGTAGGGAGGATATGGTAGGATTTCATAACCACACGCTCGTGCTTCTGATCTGGCGACATGCGAGTTGTGGACCGAAGCGTTGTCCTGCAGGAGGAGGGTACCTTTGCTGATCTTAACCCGCCTCTGGATTTTGATAGCTTCCCTTAATTTCCTCAAAAGTGAAGCATAATAGACTCCCGTATTTGTGGTGCCCTTTGCCAAAAAATCTGTCATCACCACTCCGTCCTGGTCCCAGAAGACTCTCAGCATGACCTTGCAAGCGGAGGACCCCACCCTTGCCTTCTTTGGAGGTGATGAGTCCAAGTGCTTCCACTGCATTGACTGGGCTTTGGTCTCTGGATCATAGTGATGGACCCAGGTTTCATCCTGCGTAATCAGTTTTTTGAAAAACTTTGATTCATCTTCTTGGCACATCTCCAAATTCATCCTCGAGCACTCGACGCGTTCTCGCTTCTGGAATGGTGTGAGCAACCTGGGAATCCATCTGACAGACACCTTATGCATATGCAAATGGTCATGAAAAATAGTTTCCACAGATCCTGTACTAATCTTGACATCTTGGGCTATTTGGCGAATAGTAATGCGCCGATCTTCCAAAATGATAGCCTCAACTTGACGGACAGATGCCTCATCAATGACAGAAGGGGGGGGGGCGACCAGGTCTGGGAGCTGTTTCCACAGACTCTCGGCCATGTTTGAACTCACGATGCCAGCGCTTCACAAGGTCATATGATGGGGCATTATCACCATAAGTTTCTTTTATTTCATCAAAAGTCTTATGTGATGCGCGTCCTTTCAAATACAAAAACCGGATCACTGCTCGACATTTAACAGGCTCCATTTCACACCTAATTCAGTTCAAACACATGTAAAACAAAAACCAAAATTAGTTCAGAGCTGTAATTTGCCACATAACCCGTAGAGATATAAATCATTGCACATGCAAAATTTCAGCTAGATCAGACAACTGAAATGATTCAAATTTTAGTATGTTATTATCGATGATAACTCTACCAGTTGTCAAAATTTCAGCTTTTCACAGTTGTTATTTCTAACAAATATTAGGTTTTAAAATTTTGTCCCTTAATTTTGGATGCTACTGTATATATATATATATATATATATATATATATATATATGTGTAAAAAAAGATAATTTAATTTGAAAAATATAATTTAATGTAAGAAAGATAATTTAATGTAAAAAAATATAATTTAATGTAAAAAATATATAATTTAATGTAAAACATATAATTTAATGCAAAAAAAGATAATTTAATGTAAAAAATATTATTTAACGCAAAAAATATCATTTATTGTAAAAAGAAAGAAGATAATTTTATGTAAAATGAAAAACAAGATAAACACATTTGCTGTAGTAGTCGTCTTTTAACCTAAGACGCTTGAGTCGTATTTTCAAAGAGGCAAGATGACATTAAAAAAAGACTTCTTTTCGTTTCATATAAATATTAGTTTTTATACATTAAATCTAAACTTCATTCAACTCATCCGATCAAATAAATCACGGTTTAATAGATTGACAAGTGGAGACACAAAACTAACAGGTTTTTAGAATTAATCACATTTGAAAATGTTTTATAAAAGCTAAAGTGTTTCATCTTTGCCGGTCCGGATATTGATTTAGGGTGGAATTAATCTAATTTAATCCACGTAAAGAAGTTTTTTCTTTCTTTTTTCCTTCTTAAGAAGAAAAACGAAAACGTATTACTTACACGTATTTTGTGTTTGCACACAAGAGAGAACATGAATACCTAGTGGATAAAACTTGAATACCTAGTGGATAAAACTTGAATACCTAGTGGATAAAACTTGAATACCTAGTGGATAAAACATGAATACCTAGTGGATAAAACTTGAATACCTAGTGGAGGTAACTTGAATGCCTTTCTGAGGGAACTTGAATGCCTACTAGACTCTGTCCTCGAGTTTCTAAGGTCTAAGATGTAAAGGGGTTTGTTAGAACAACCCGAAACGAAGATACCTTTTCCCTAGAAGTAAACCATGACTAAATATTTAAAATTACATTGTATTCGCAGCCCAAATATCTCCTAGGCATGACCAACCTACACTAGCTTTTACGAGGAATGGTGCATATTTTTCAAGTGATGTTACCTCAGATAATAGCACGAAGCTAGATACTTCACCAGATTAGATGGATTCTTTACCTGGATTCCAGTAAGACCACAAGAAATCTATAGTACTAGACTACCCGTGACTCGTTGGGTCAGTATCTTAGATTAGCTATGGAATTAATGTATGAGCGTGACACTTCTGATGTAAAGAAAATAGTTTTTTGGAACATAATTGAAACATTTCTGTGAAAGTATATTGAAATGAAAAAAGAATATAGATAGATTTCTATTAGTCGTTTCGTTTATAATTGTTTATTTTTGAAAAAAATATACAGCCATTGAATTATAAGTGGTTTGCCATACTTATAGGTAAATGTGCACTAAACAGATACCGTAATACTTCAAGTTAAATTCAAATTTTGATATATCTTTTTTAAATGAAATTGTTAGGTGAAAGTACAGAATAGTTAAAACACTCCCTCCATGTTAAGAATGGCTTTTTAAATAGAAAATCAAAATAAAATGTAACTTTTTTCATTTATTTTAAACAAACATTCATGACTCATTGGGTCAAATATTTTATTTACGTTGATAATAAGGTCAATAAAACTAATTAAGACAACGTGGAAATGAACGATGTAAAAAAAAAAGCAGAAAGTATCAATTATTTATTTGGATAATTTAAACACAAAAAAGAAAAAAAATGGACGCTGAAAACGTACACAGTAAAACAATACGTTTTATTGTGTTGATTATTTATTTGTAAAAAAAACAACATTTTCAGGGTTATTTATTTATGTTGAACAGAAAATGTGTGAATGTTTTTAAGAAAGGTGTATTAAAAAATGGAGAATACATTAAAAAAAAAAAGGAAGAACGTGGGTAAATCGCCGTTGTAAAATGCTCTTATAGTTGTCAACAGGTCAAAGTTGATTTATTTGTAAGAAAATTGCGACAGTATAGTTGTAATACAGAATAGTTGCAAAACATCCCCACCCTTCCCATGTTAAAGAATAATTTCTAAATAATAACGCTAATATTTCAGTCCGCAGGTCAAATTCTGCAAAAGTAGCACTTTGTGTTTATTTGTTTACGCTGTTATGGGTTTATGTTTATGTACACATGCGCAACCGGAAGTCGTAAACCGCATATATGGTTACAACACTCATTACAAGGTCATTTGAGTTTTATAATTATATAGATATATACATGTTTAAATGGTCAATTGTGGTGAGGAAATTTTGTTTCTATTAACACAGTGTTTTAGAGATAACGAATAGAATGGAATATTGGAATATCTATGTATTTCATAATGGAATATTGGAATATCTATGTATTTCATATAGAGACCATGTGTTCACCTCAGTAAAAGAGCCCTTTGATTTATGAGAATTTCGACGAAAGTAAAATGAAACAAAAAAGTTAATTCAACAAAATACCTTTTTCATATCAATTGCTTTAAAGTCCATAAGCACATGTTGCCACTTGGTACGTAACGGACTACTAGTTGGAATCATGCCTAACAGGGTACTGTGGTAATTTGAGCAATGATATAGCTGTTCACATTACATGTAAATATTTGCAGTCAGGAAAGCAAGTAACAAGGAGGGATTTCCAAAATATAGCAGTTCGAGGGAAGAAACTATTAGAGTAGAAGACGTCTTTCGGGGATCTAGAGACCTCAACAATGAAAGGGCGAGATTTTGCTGCTTGTTGGGTTAGTCGCTGATATGTACGTCGAGGGGGTACAAGTGCTATGAATTCATCAAAGCACTTTCAATTAAAATATATGTAAAACAGGCACAGAGATGCGACATTGCAGCGATGGGACAGAGGTTGGAGCTTAGTAGATAGTGCTGGACCTATTAGATTTTAGATTTTTTTGTACCCTGTCTGAGAGTGAGAGACTACTAGTAGATGCATCATTTCAGATGTGGCAACAATACTCCATGCATAATGCATTGGCGAATTGTGACTTTGTATATTATTTGGTGTGAGTAATTATTATAACGGACACTTGTTAAAATCAGCAATTAAGATTTAATTAATTTTTATTATTTACCATTAGTTTTTCTTCCGCCTATCTTATCTTTCTTTACTTTTTTGTTTCTTTTATTGCCTTTTCGTTTATCTTCTTGGTTCATGTGTACGAGTGGTGCCCCTACTATACTTTTTTTATTTTCATCTTTAAACAATATTTTTCAGCGGATTATTATACAATGAACACAAAAACAAAATGCAAAAAAAAAAAAAGTCAATATTAAAATATTTTCAGGGGTTATCCATTTCTAATGCAACGTTCTAATAAATCGACCACCCATTTTAGAACCACTCGACGTTTTGGAGCCAAATTTCACGAATTCAGATTTTTCAAAGCCGTTTGGCCAATTAAAAAAAAAATTTGCCTCATTTCCAATTATCTTTTTTATAAAACTCACTATGTCTGTCTGTCTCCATTTTTTTTTCAAACTCTATCTCTTCCGTAACAAATATTCGACCGTTAGTGGTCTTTAGTCAGTAAAAATATTTGTTAAGAGGTCAAAAATGGGATCAAAATTGAAAGAATACACAACTTGTTAATCATTCTACGCATACGCAAACGCTTATACATTAAATAAGACTTGCACGTTAATTTAAGTTTATTTTCAGCTTTTTAACTATAATATGTTCCAACAATGAAAAAATAGATAAGAAAATTAAGAGGGTGAGTTAGAAATCAGCCGGAGTTCTGTAGGGTCCACGGCATACCGGTTCAAGGACAGATTCCGTAACCATATGGCATCATTAAAATACCCATTTTAAATAATAAAAGACAACACCATTAGTTAAAAGAGTAAGGGAACTAAAAATCAATAACAGAATATAAATTGAAATGCTCTATAATAGGAAGCGCTAGTAAATGTTAAGTAAATCTGGACATTCCAATCTTTGCACCCGATAGAATAATATCATATAAGGATGTCTAAAGAAAATGGAGTATTTCCCTAGTAATAATAAGGATACTCTAACTTAACATCAAAATCTGACCCCCAAGATCGCCATGGTCATGGAATATGTGCATACATTAAAGATAGCTTTCCATATCGTAGGGATATATCCAGAGAAAACCCTAAATTACCCTATATGTGCTTCCGAGTTGCACTTGCTCACACTACTGCGTTTATATTTGCCCTTTATCACACCCACAATAGCGGAGTTACTATCTTTAAGAGCATATCTGAGAAAATTGACCACGTCTTGTCTGCTCATTCTTCGGCTAACATTCATGTCTGTGGAGACTTTAATGTACACAATGTCGAATGGTTAACCCACTCAAACAAGACAAATGATGAGGGGAGGTTCTGTCACGATTTCTCAATTGTTCACATAACAAGTACCTGTGTGCTCGACGCTAACGATCAGCATGCAAGTCTCTTAGACCTTTTTCTCACAACTTGTCCGGAACTATGTTAATCTTCCGGTCTGTCTCCACTGGGATCTTCCAGCCACTCGGTTGTCTCAGTTAAGATGAAACAAAATGTAATAAGTCCTCAAACGTACCTCTCCATCGTACAATATATCGATACTCTGTGGCTGACTGGAATAGCTTCGGTACATTTATATGAGATCTACCCCTGCGTTCCATAGTTAAAAAGAACGTGTCCTCTATAATATCACACCTGACAAAATGATTAATTGTAGGGATAGACCGATTCATACCCTCCAAAAAAATCCAGCAAAAACCTAACAGCCAATCGTGGTTCTCTCATGAATGTGCTGCTGTCATTGCGCACAGAAATCACTTTTTCTATTGCTTCCAATAAATGTACTGCCACTAAAGCCGTCTTTAGGACTGGCAGCAACCACTGTGAAAGTTTAATAAAGAACGCGAGAGAGTTGGATGCCCAGTCAATCAAGTCCCAAACAGCTGAACAGCGGTTTGGTTCCCACCAGTTTTGGCAAATAACAAACAGGGCCCTGAACAAAGGCGTGCACTCTATCCCAACCATTATCAATGGGCATAAGGTAATCTCGTCAGCACCGGACAAAGATAAACACTTTGTCAAGAACTTTGCACCTAATTCTACCATATTCGATAAAGGCCACCAACCCGCTGTATTTCCTATTGTATCTGAAAACATGTTATGTAACATACACATATCTGTACGTGATGTTGACAAGCTAATCAAAAACATTGATTCCAGTAAAGTAACTGGCCCTGAAAGGAAAAAAAAGAGCTTCAAACCCGAACTAGCTTCCATACTTACAAAGTTGTTTAAGCGTTGTCTTAAGATGAATTTCTTCCCAACACCTTGAAAACTTCATCAGTCTGTCTTGTATTAAAAATCCAGTCATCTCCCTCTCAGTACAGACTAATAAGTTTCATGTGTATCATGATTAAGTTACTGAAATCTGTGTTAAATAAGGAAGTAATCAACCACCTCAGCAAAAATAACCTTCCTGTGACATGCAATATGGTTTCCATTCTGCTAGATCTACAGCAGCTGTGCTAACAGTTATATCTCATAGGATTAGTGAATCTCTTGATGGAAGCTTCCTTTCTAGAACAATTGCTCTTGACATATCAAAGGCCTTTGATAGGGTGTGGCAAAAAGGTCTACTCCATTAGATATCCAGCATGGTATTGCTGGAAATGTTTTCTCTATTATTAAATCAATTCTCTCCGATAGGGGCATAAGAGTAACAGTTGATGGGCAGAAATCAGAAGCTAACAGTATTAATACTGTAGTCCCTCAAGGGTCTATCCTGGCCCCAACTCTTTTCCTGATCTACATCATTGATCTCCCAAACCACATCCTAAGATCATTCGTAGACATTTATGCTGACGCTAAGATCTATGGCAACACTTCAAAGGCAAATGACTATGTTCTCTCTGATTCTCTCTCCTCTGATCTTGAGCAAGTGATGCAATGAGGAAAGACGTGGGTGGTTAGACGAAATGCATCTAAAACCAAACTTCTATCTTTACATCATCAACGTCCCCTATCCCCGTCTTGTATCAACTGAAATGAATGGGTCTCGCGTTGGAGAAGCTCTACGTTTTGATAAGCTTCTGTGTCTCACCTGTACTTCTGATTTAAAATGGAACACGTAATCAAATCAGTTTTCCAAGGTTCTAATGATAGCATAATTGTTCCTGAACATGTAATTGTGACGCTATACATTTATAAAATAAATTTGAATAAGTAATTTATTGTTATTAAATAGTATGTTTTAAGATATATATAATTATAGATTTGATATATTCAAGTTAAGTACATTATGTTATTCCATATATATTTGTTTGAAGCTAAATATAATTTTTATGGTCACATTCAATGCTGCCAAGACTAAGCTTGTTTCTTTCAATAATTACAAGAAACCTTCTTTACCACCAATAGCAATAGCCAAGAACACATTACCTGAAAGTACATTCTTTAAACTCCTCGGCCTAACGTTTACAGGGAACATGAACTGGAATAGATACATTGAGAGCATTGCCAATGCTGCTGCAAAGAAGGTGGGCTCTCCCTACCGTGCTAGAAAATTACTTACGCCTGAAAGTATCCTGTGCCTCTATAAGGCCACCATTCGCCCACGTATGAAGTACTGTTGTCACATTTGGGCTGGTTTATCTGCTACTAGTCTCTCACTCCTGGAGAGGGTTTAAAAAAAGAGTCGCCAATCTGACAGGTCTTGAACTGCCATCTAAGCTTAAGCCTCTGTCTCATCGACGAAATGTTGTATCCTCTGCCTGTTCTACAAGTACTTTAATGGTGAATGCTCTGACAAACTACAAGCACTTGTACCCGCTCGACTTAAATTCCTCCGACAAACCCGACAAGTAGGTAAATCCCACCCCTACACAGTAAAGATCCTTAGATGTAAGAAAGCCTTCTACTCGAATAGTTTCTTCGCCAGAACTGCTAGACTCTGGAAGTCCCTTCCGGGATTCTGCTTTCGCAACTGTAATGACATGCAGAAGTTCAAGTGCAATGTGAACATACATCCTACTGCTCATCTCCCTTCATAATACCCCTGAAACTTAGGCCCCCGATAGTAGCCCCCTACTTCAAAGTGACACTGTGCCTTGTTTGGGGTGAAAATTCAATAATAAAAAAAAAGCATTTATACTCTCTGCCGCTTGCCTATTTCCCACCTGACTACAACTTGGACGTCTTCAAATCCAACATAAACAAACTCCTGACAAACCGCCCCTCTATCAAAACCCCCAATACTAATGATTACTACAATACTATCTCATTGATTACTGTACACGCAATAACCCTTATCCCTGAGTGGCCTTCGGGGCTTGATAAGTGGTGACCCCCATGTAAAAAATAGATGGTAGTTATGGGGATAAAATAACCATTTTAAAGCTTATAATCAAGATAATTAATAAAAAAAACACGTATATAAATATATAATAGCTTACACTGAAATTGCTTTAATAAATTTAAAAAAAAATTGGAGAAGCAATTTGAAATAAAATGTCAATAGAATTCAATTACATAGCCCAAATATATTAACAGCATGTTTGCTACAAAATAGATAATTGTTATTATAAACATTGATTAAATGGAATTGAATAAGGGACATATTAAACATAATTGAATTGTTGAGGATAAATAATGTATTTATAGAAATACATAAGTATAACCTTAATGTATACACGTTCATTACACTGCATAAGAAGTTGTGTGTTCGTTTGTAGATAAATGTATTCTCGAAAAAATTGTTTAAACTCGGTAATTAATGGGTTGAAATCTAATAAACACTGAGTTTATGTTTTGAAAACTAAAAAGGTATATACATGAATATACAATTGTTCACGTAGGTGTCTAACTCTGTCCCGTGGGGAGGCATTGTAAATAGGGACACCCATCATATGTGCTGCTTCTTTGAGTCGGCTTACTTTTCACCGTTCTTCTCTCTATATAACTTATACTTTGTTTCATAAAGGTAGATGGGTTTTTTAAAAGAAAATAACACTCAATATAAGTAACAGCAGTTCGAAGAATCCAAATAATATGCATAATCAATCTTCATCCAAAAAATTCAGAAAAGGAAAAAAAGACGCGGAATAAAAAAAAATATAGACGCGCGCAAAAAGGACGCATGTTAGAGTAGAATAGTTAAACCCATGAGTATTGCGATTATGTCATAAATATTTTTCAAAGTTTTTCATATTCGAGGTATTTTAAAGGGGGTTTACGATGTATAATACTGGCACCGTTTGAAGATTCAAATATATTAAATGTACATTAAATTTAACCCATGCAATAAACACTAAGCAAAATTCGCTAAATTAAAAATTTTCTTTACACATCTTAAGCTTAAACATTCATTGTAAATATTTTCTAGAATAAAAAATAATGTAATGTAATTTGATTAAAATTAGAATAAGGATTCTAAACATAAAGCTTTGTGATTGTAATATATATATATATATATATATTTGCTTACCGTATTTTGGGGAAAGAGTTCCGACAAAGTGCTCTATTACAAAGAAAAACTTTTTCGATATAAGAGCTAAATATTTATTTATTAGTTTTACAGAAGTTCAGAAAAACATTGGTACCGTCGGTTTCAAGTCCAAACACAACGGGAAACCGTTAATGGTAACACGTAAATAATGTTCGGCTCTCGTCAGCCATCTTGTTTTCGGTCCCCGTTGTGTTTGGACTTGAAACCGACGGTACCAATGTTTTTCTGAACTTCTGTAAAACTAATATATATATATATATATATACATATATATATATATATATATATATATATATATATATATATATATATATATATATATATATATAAAAGTGAGAATGTATGTGTGAGGACACTTCCCAACTTATATGCTGAACGGATTGTTTTATCTACAATTTGAAATTTGGTATATAGTATATTAAAATATGTGGAAAACTTTTAAATCAGTTTTTATAAAGAGAAAATGGCTGCTAAGGGGTCAGCATTGAAAAATTAGTGTGTGGGAGTCATCATATTTTTATCTGTTTACTTGCTGTTTCTACGACTGCGCATGCGCGAATCGTTTACATTGTTATAAATGAGTAGTTTTGAAACATGTTGTAAAGATCGTGTAACGCTGACTTACTGGTTATCGTACACCACTTACTGTTTTTTGTTTTCGGTTTCGATATCATTTCGAGAATTTTGTATTTTACTTAGAAAAAGTGAACTGTTTAGAAAAACACTCGCATGTACATGTTTCAATTTCTTTTTTTTTTCATTTTCGAAATCAATTTAACGTTACTTTTAATACCGGGCAACGCTGGGTACACACACACACACACACACACACACACACACACACACACACACACATATATATATATATATATATATATATATAAAGTGACAGTATAATATTCTGATCATGTAATTAATCTTACCCTCCCTGGAACGTGTATACTCCTAGTATAACGCTTGCTTATGCGTAAAAAAAATCAACAAGAAAAAATCATTCTCAATATATTTTGGGTTATCTTCCCTGTTTTATGATTTGGGATATAAAATCTTTTGCGAAAGCTTAATACGTATAAATGCATATATATATATATATATATATATATATATATATATATATATATATATATATAACATAAAAAAACAATAAAATAAATAAATAAATAAAAACGAAAAACATAATATTTGAAAAAGGACGGAAGAAAAAAAATGATCACCATAAAACTCACTTCATTAAAAAGCGTATGCTTCAAATCGTTTAAATCTCGTCGTTTCTTTCTATTTCTACCTATTTGCAATTTTAGCCGACGTTTTCTTTCTTCTATCTGTTTGATGTCCCTTTTTTCCGGTCAATATAGAAGACCTCTTAACTCGCCCGCTTTCCGTTCATTTGTTTAACCCAGATGAGACCGTTCTGTAAACACACAGTTACCGGACTTGATATCAAAGATGGCCGTCTGTTTTTTCTCTTTGCCTTGTCTTTCAATTCAATTCTATTCGTCCGACACACGTTCTGTCACGAAGATGTGAAATGAAACAAAACTGTGTCACTTCCTTCTAAATTTGTATAAAACGAAGCTTTGAAAACTATTTTTTTCGATACGACCTCGTATCTTTGGGAATAGCTTTGTCTGTAGCACGTGGCTGTGTTGATCGGCCATTAATATTCAACTAGCAGGACCTTTGGAAATTCCACGGCGGACTCTTGCATATTGATGTTGGCATTCTGTGAATGTTCAGCTTAAATAGAGACGCCCTGATATTATTGTAGCTCTTTTGTTAAAACTGCCAAAATATTTATCTAAACTAGCAGGGACGCCCAACATATCCCGGTTGTAAGATATGCTTAAATATGATATTTTAATTTATGCAGATTTCGTATATATTATTATAGAGTAAATTTTATATCGATTTTTATATATTATAAAGTTGTAATTTAAAAAAAAAAAAAAAATATATGCTTATGATTTGGACGCATCAGCTTTAATCGAAACTGAAGCAAAAACTTATGAAGAAAAAATATATAGTTCCTTCAGCTATAATCGAAACCGAAAGCAAAAATTATGAATATATCTTGGCAAAATTATTTGTTACAAGAAATGGAAAGTCATAACAATTAAACGGCAGTTACTCAGAAGAAAAAAAGGTGTAAGCGTAATACACAAAAGAACACACACGCTATTGTATTAATATATAGACTAGCGGACGCGTGGAAATTCCACAGGGGACTCATTTATATGTAATATATTAATGTTCGCGTTCTGTAGATGTTCAGTGTAAATGGAGACGCTCTGATATTATTGTAGCTTTTTTGTTAAAACTGCAAAAGTATTTATCTAAGCTAGCACAAACGTCCGGCTGTAAAGTACGCTTAAATATGATATTTTAATTCTTGCAGATTTCGTATATATTCTTATAGAGTTAATGTTCTATCGATTTTTATATATTATAAAGGTGCGATTTAAAAAATAAAAACAAATATATCTATATGATTTAGGATCATTAGCTTGAATCAAAACTGAAATAAAACGTATGAAAAAAATGTATATATATATATATATATATATATATATATATATATATATATATATATATATATCTTCTCTTCTATTCTCTTCTATCTTCTATCTATCTTCTTCTATCTATTCTATCTATATAAATAAAATGAACTCATTTTTTCCCGTCGGATTTTGACCTTAATAGGATTAAAAATCAAGATATTTCATGCAAATATAATATGCACAAACGGCAGAACAATATCTGAGGTGTGTTATAGGCTTATTATTTATCAAATTCCTCGATAATCTTAGATTTCTATACTTTTTCTGCTGAGAAGTCACGGCCAAAATCGGTTAAGATCAATGGAAGTGGTAAAATATTTTCTCTCTAATAAATTCCTCCTCCCCCTGCCACCACTTAACACCGTTTGGGGATCGTTCACAAGGAACAGTTGAGAAGAGAACACCGGTTTGGCTTCGTAGTTCTTTCATGTGAAGTTATTTAAAATCACTAAACTAAGCTGCAGTGCTCTGTGGCGTAGTGGTTAGCGTGCTGGACAATTCACATTATATTTTCACGTTCGCGCCGACCTACCGTAGTCGTTTTTTTTTGTTTTTTTTTCCTAAACAACTGGAATGGACTTTTCTTGGTGGCCGAACTGTTAACGTTGCAGATGTTTTTTTTTTTCATACTTTATTTTCCTACTTTTACTCATGACTCCGGGTTTGATCCTTCCTACTTACCTACCATAACATTTTTTAAAACTCCCCCCCCGTCCCGGAAACAAACACTCGGGCAACGCCGGGTACCCCCGCTAGTATATATATAACTTGAGTTTATTCAGCCGTAATCGAAACCGAAACCGAAACCAAAACTTATGAAAAGTTCTTGATAAAATTAGTTATAAAAAATTAGATTACTGGAGTGCCATCAGTTATAATCGAAACCGAAACCAAAACTTATCAAGAATTCTTGATAAAATTATTTATGAAAAAAAAAAAATGGAAGTACATAACAATCAAACGACCCGGATGCAAGCTTGACACACAAAATAACACACACGCTATCGTATTAATATTTATATTTCAAATAGAGTTTTGGTTGCTATACGCGCAGAGAAGAGAATTTGAATGACTAATAGAAACCATCCTGTAATGTCTTCGGTCTCTCTCTGTACAGAGGTTTATCAGAGACCCTGCATAAGGATACTTCTTATTATAATGAACCGTGACTAAATATTTAAAAAAGATATGCTGCCTGGTCAAGCAATGACGTCTCTCGGGTTGTGAACGAGGGCATCCCCTCTATTAATAGAGAGCAGCTTTTAAAAATAATGCCATAAACAATGAAGAAATCATATAAAAGTATAAATAATAAGCAAAAGAAATACTCAGAGGCTGGCACCCAGGATAAAAGGGTTCCTCATCCCGTTTATACACCAGACGGAAAAGAGGCACTGGAAGTGGCACTCCAGTCATGATAGAGGCCAATCAGGATCATTTATCTGGCTTTGATAAAAGAGAGTCTGGCCCCTATCTCCATCATTTGTAGCAAGAAATGATAAGAATATGAGGCTTAAACGCCCGGTTCTGATGAGTTGCTCAAAACAAGGTGTTGCTGTTTTGCTAGCACCATTCAATGTTTGAAAAAATTGAGCAAAACAGCAAATCAAATCCTTTTTTTTTTCACTCACTTTCATCCCAAGCTAGGCATATCGCCACTTGGACGTAATGGGCTACTAATTTGGACCATGCCTAAGAACGATTAACATGATGCTGGTTTACGTTACATTTGAACTTCCGCATATCAGTACCAGGAAAGCAAATAACTGGAAAGGGAATTACAAAATTTAGCTGTTCGAGGAAAGAATCTGTTAGAGTAGACAGTTTTTTAGGCATTTAGGGACCTCAACAATGCAGGAGTATGGATTTGTTGCTAATCGGGTTTGTCGGATATATGTACGCCAAGGGGGTACACGTGCAATGAGTTCACCAGATCACATTCCATTAAAATATTTGTAGAACAGGCACAGGGATGCAACATTGCAGCGATGGGACAGGGTTTGTAGCCTAGTTGACAAAGCGGGACCTATTAGATTGGGTACATTTTTGAACCCTATCTAAAAAGGAGAGACTAATGGTAGGTGCACCAGCCTAGATGTGGCAACAATACTCCATGCATGGGTGAATGGTGGCCTTGGAGGGGTACAGAATACTCTCAGGTGTGACTAGTTTTTTAGCACGATAGATGGAGCCACTTTCCCTGCAGCAGCCTTCGAAATGTCTTCAATATATTTATTCCAGTTATTATTTGCTATGAATGTTAAGGAGTTTGAAAGAAGAATTCTCTGGTAGGGAGCTATTTCTCATGTATATCGGCGGTTGGAGAGGGTACTTGCAATTGTTAAAAGAGTGCAGCTTAGTCTTACTAGCATGAAATATTACCATCCATTTACGTTCCCATTACAATCCGCTCTGGAGGATATTTTCTAAGGATTAGAACATTAGCTTAGATTTATTTGGCCTAGAAAATAAAAGAAATCGATCTCCATTAAGAAAAAAAAAAAGAAAACAAAAAACAAAAAAAAACACACACACACTAGTTGTCCAAATACGATTATTTGATTCACAGAAAAACAAAAAACAAAACAAAACAAAAAAAAAACGGGCCCCAACTCTAATTAGGCCCCGTTTCTTAGTGTTTTGTCCGAATGAAATGAAACTTTGGTCATAACTAATTTATTATATTCAAAACATCACATCAAAACACTAGGGCCTTTGGCTTTTTTTCTCCGTTCTACAGCATATGTTCTAGATGGCCTCAATTTAGCTTTTGTTTTTTGTTGGGGTCACCCTGTAGTGTATATATGTGTGTGTGTGTACATAAACACATTACACATATATATACATGCATTTTGTGTATGTGTGTGTGTGTGTGCACAGATGCACGCACACATACATATATATATAAATATATATATGAATATCATATTTAAAATCTCTATCACAAAGCTGAACAAAATGATAAGCAAATCTCTATCACAAAGCTGGCCAATGATTTTGGACGACTGACACAAAATAAGCCTGCTACAGAAATAGCCTAAAAGAGTCGCCATGAATACAGCAATCGCAAATAAAAATAAAAGAAAAAACTGGAAAAATGGGCCAACCAACAGCGTACCAATTATTTTCTAAATGAACTAACACATGACTATATTGATTAGAAAGGCTCTATAGACTGGCTGAAAAGATGATCAGTCCTCTATGAACAGAAGAGGATGATGGTGGCCATCTAAGAGCAAGGCTTGATGACCGATGCTTTTAGGAAGATGAGTGGTCTCAGCAATGACAACAATTTCAGTTTATGCCACACAGAAATAGAGAGCATGAGACACCTAACATCCAGTTGTAAGGTTCTTGTAGGGGACGGCAACTATCCAATGCAACACAATTGAGTGCGTAAATATCTCTACTGGACGATCTGGAAAAAGATGCAGAAGCAAGTCCTGGGAATATATAACAGTTGGATATTAAGTCATAATCATTCGCTATGATTGGGCAATTTCTACAACTACGTAACTAGAAAATCTGACATAGTGATATGGGTCAAGAACGAGGAAGAAGCAGCTTTAGTAGAAGATGATGACGGGTAAAATAGAGGTGAAGGGGGAGATAACGAAATACCAAAGTCTGATGTACAATTCGAAAAGAAATTGGAATCCTATGGAAAATCTCTATTACTCCAGTAATTATAAGAGCAACTGGACTCATGAAAAAGAAGTTCAAAAATTACCTGGCAAATATACTCAGTGGACGAAGTGCAAGAGAGATGCAAACGATTGCACTCACAGATACGGTTATAATCTTTAAAAAAATTTCTTGGGTGAAATGTATGAGACAGCAGGTGAATGCCTGGCATTCCCAGCCAAAAAGAAAAAAAAATACAAGAAAATAAAAAATCAAACTTACTGAACCCCTGTTAGTTTTTACATTTATCTCAATACAGGGGCCAGCTTTAGTTAACAACTCGATGGATCGCAAAGTTAGATAACGTTGAGCCTTGCCAGTACCTAATAAGTAACCATATGTGAATAATATGCTCATTGAAAATACTATGCCAATATATATATATATATATATATATATATAAAAATATAAATAAAATGATTTCTTCGTTTATTCACATAAATTAATATACGAAGATATGATTTTATGCGTAAATTTGCAGTATTTATTCGACAGTGCTCAATACATAAGTAATACATAAGTAGAGATTGGTAGTAATTAGTAATGAAATAAGCCTGACTAATTCTCACGAGAATGAAACGCGGAATATTCTGTGTAGCCGAATTGTCATATATATTTTATATATATATATATATATATATATATATATATATATATATATATATTCGTCCTTGAAATTGCCTTTAAAATTACTTTAATGTAACTTGCCACTCTACTGACTTAGGGAATAGGATTTTTGCTTTCTATATCGGATGTTGATTTAAGATAGAACGCGAAGGCTTTTCTCCCAATGTTAAAATTGGGTTTCTGTTGGATAATAATAATCAAGTCAGACATAATCGTGTAGTAAACAAAAACTGTATTAACAAAAGTATGTTACAAAAGTATATGTCTTCATTCTGGGGACCATAATAGTCACGAATTTCTACCAATTAACGTGGTAATTGTAACTATATTTATAGTCTCTGGGTAAGTCCATTATTCCTGAAATAGGTATATCAACTAATCCCATAACAGTTTCTAAATAATAACGTAATTATTAAGAATCCAATTCGTAACGCGATGAGGGCGAAGGTGGCTTTGCCAACTATTCTGTACCTTCAACTGTTTTGACTGGGTGGAATGTGGGTATTTTCAATTTATATTATATTTCTCTTAAGTTGTTTGTCGGTTCTAATTTTTATCGCAAGTACTGGGCAAATATGGCTGAAATTTTGTATGGACATTTCTTATAATCATGTGTAGCGAACTGAGTATTATGGTATACGTTCGATGCACAGCTAAGGATTAATAGGGACTAATAGAAATCACTATTTAAGTTAAACTTTTTTTCCGCAAACTTCTGGGCCGACGTGGCTGAAAATTTCTATGGACCTTTGCTATTATAAGGTGCAGCGAACTAGGTATGGTGGTATCCATTCAATGCATAATTAGAAATTAATAGGGGACTAATAGGGCTTAATAGAGATTTGTATTTAATGCAAAAAACGAGCAGAAATTTAATCATGTTCAATGATTAATTCGACATGAAGGACAAATTGTAAGTCAGCGACGATAAGTTTTGCTCATTTTAAAGACGATGGAAAGTCCTTTTATATTTGCTAGTCAACTGTAAATCTATCGATCTTTTCAATCCTCACTCTCGAATGTTATTTTAGCCTTTATAAATGATGTCACATTAGCATCATCGTTAATCGCGCAGATTAAACGGATGTATGTTAATTATACCCGTTTTAGTTTATCCGTTTGCTTAATGTCCTCCACTAGCTCATATCGTTCTTTCCTCGCCCCATCGTTTTTTTTCCTCTGTCAAGTCGGAGAAGTAACAATTTGATGCGCGTTACGCCCTCGATTTGTGTGGCAAGCTCCTGGACAGGACGGAACGTGTGTAATTGTGCACTAATTCGACAAGATGAAACTTATCATGGCCGCTCTGTGGCCAAGTTGTTTGTATTTCCCCAACGATAAGCGCCATCAGCTACCGGTTTTCTTTGATTTCTCTCGCTCCACGGTGGTGGAGGAAGGGAGAGGGTTTCCTATTAATAATTGATACATGTTATTAAGGAGCGAGGAGGTGTAGGGGGGGGCAAGTGGACCACACAGACGTTTGTAGCCAGGAGATAACGTCTTTACCTGTAGACACATGCGCATATACAGCCCGTCATCATAAAAGGCACACACAATTTGAACGCCTCCACCTCCAAATACAAAACACTAAGATAAATAGAATAACATTGGCACCAAATCGCGCATGCGTCGTCGCACAGATGCATAGCCGCGGTAAATGAAGTTAATGAAGAAAACCTGGATATATTTTATAATTCATAGCTAGTGTTAAACGTTCATATAGGTTCACGCAATTTATGAGAGTCACAATTAATGGTGGGACGATGTGAATACGTTTCCTGATTCCGATACAATTATCGATTCTATTCTAAATTACCGATTTCAATACAATTATCGATTCCGATTCTTTTTAGATTTCTAGATATAGTATTGTTTTCTTTTTTCATTGGGGTGGAGGGGGGCGGAGTCGGATTAGCGAAAACAAAACTGAAATAACATGCATGTTTTATAGCAGGGTGTGTATACATAATCTTAAAACCTACGATAGTGGTCGATACAACCTATTCATCTGGTCTATTTAAATGAAGATCTTGCATGTCTGTATGTTATCGCAGTATCGTCTAGTGTGTCTGTATAGTCTTTACAATGTTTGTACAAATATACCAATTATTTATTATTTATTTATTTGCAATCATTTGAGATGAGGCTTCATAATTTGTGTATTGATTCTTTTTTGGACGGTTACCATCATCTTCATGGTTGTTGTTGCTTCACCACGTTTCGGCTAACCCATCCTCTGGCCTTCGTCAGCTGGCTAACTGCGACGGGATCGGAATGCGGAGTCTTACAACTGTGTCCCTAGTAATTTCTGCCTTCCATGATCGTTGTCTCATCACGTTTTGGTCAACTAATCATTTGACCAGTTTTAGGTAGGATTGAAACCGCTATCTTCAGACAATGCTTACCTGGCAACCGCAGATACTCAATGCTTCTATTCACTGCGCCATGAAGTTGAGCATTGTCAGAAAATAGCGGTTTCAATCTTACTGAAGCAGGCCAGAAGACTGGTTGACTAAAACTTGGCGAGACAATAACAACAACTATGGAAGGCAGTAATTACTACGTATACAGTTACAAGATTAAGTATTCCTATCCCGTTGCGGTTAACCACCCGAAGAAGACAAGAGGATGAGTTGACCAAAACGTCATGAAACAACAACAACAACAACAACAACTTTCTAACTGACACGTGCTTACGTGTATCTATCACAAAATATTTCATTATAAATTACGCACTTTACGTAAACAGGTCAATATTATTGTTTATTGTTTTGCTGAACTAAATTCCAACTCCTTTATTATTGTAATTTCTGTAAATATATTATTGCGACTTGAAATTTGTTATTGTTTGTAACGTTCTTAACTTATGAAAAATTTTGTTGTTTCTAACATTCGTAACTTATGAAATATTTTGTATCTCATTAACAGTGTACATTAGTTCTATTGTCAATTGACATCCGCAGTTTTATAGAAACACTGAAAATCCAACCTGCAGACGTAATATACAATATTTTCACAAACGTACAAATGCATTTGTGAGAGGGATAATCTATAGATTTTAGTTTAAAATCAATAAATATTTACCGTTTCATTATTAATACGAGCCATAGCAAGAGTAAATTTTCTTGATTCCAATATCACAAGATATTCTGATTTTTTAGGTTCCCCGGTTTCGATTAATTGCCCTAACATTAGCCACAATATTGTTTGAAAAAAAAAAAAAAAGATTATCTATACAAGCCAAAAAATGCGTCCTCCTGCAGCATATTTTTACTAATATATTAATATATGACGAACATATACTAAACTTCTCTCAAAGAGAACGCAATTCATAGGGAAGAAGTTTAATGACAACAGGACATATATCACATTATCTCTAAATGAGGAGGTAATGCCTGGAAGTGTTATATTATGGACGGCCGGGCATAGCTAAGTAACCAAGACAATTATTATTATGATCGTTGTTATTAGCAATTTAGATGTTTTGAATGCTAAAAATATAATAGACAATGATGCTGATGAAAAAGAGATTTTGATAAAGTTTGGAAGAATATGCCTGGGAGAATGGTATGATAATCACAGAACAGATACTATACTTCCGCTACTTCAATTCATAATGAAATATAGTACATTAGTCTGAAATAAACAGAATTGATAATTAAAATAATGTAATAGCATAATTTCGTCTTCAGATCTAAAGTGAAGAATATACTTTCGGCTTACCAAAATATAATAGTTACCAAATCTCCATTAGTAATAGATATTATTGGGAAGTGGCATTTTGGTCAGTACAGCGGGAGAGCAATGAATTTTATATTTGTTCTGCTTTTAAATTTCCGAAATGGTTATATGGTAAACATTGAAGGCCTTTTCCACTTCACAACTAATATAGTTGGATAGACTTCGGTATTTTGTGGATTTTACAGCAGTGAAAGTCAGCTTATATAAGTCTGTAATTATTGGATTGAGTTAGTATCCTTAGGATTCTAGACCGTATATTAGCGTTGTCACTCGGATTACGGAAGCCATAACTGCTTCTGTATGGTAAGCAGTGAAAATTGTTTCTGTAAATATAGTTTCTTGTGAGTGGCTGAAACAAACATTTTGGTTGGCATTTATTATTCATCTATACTATTAATAAAATTCTAAATGTTTATATATATATATATATATATATATATATATATATATATATATATAAAATTATTTTCTTTACTATAATAATTAAATACCTACAGACACTAGTATTTCATCCGTTCGGGAATTTTCAGTGCAGGGCGTCACGATTAACACCAGTCGAACGATTCGAACTCGGCAACACGAGACATCTCTGGCTCGATTAGCAAAGACCGTATCCATTCGGCTACCATTAACCGCGCGAAATAACGTTGAATTTAAACATTTTAATTTTAAATGTTCTTTACATCAGTCAGACAATGATGTAATCGTTATACGATGATCTATGTATAAGAGCTAAATTGACCGACTTTAATTCAACTGAAAGTGCTCAACGATAAGAAACGAATTTCTTAAAGGGGCTGTTAGAATTATTTTTTTACTATAATAATAAAATACCTACAGACACTAGTGTTTCATCCTTTCGGGAATCTTCAGTGCAGGGTGTCACGATTATATATATATATATATATATATATATATATATATATATATGTGTGTGTGTGTGTGTGTGTGCATGTGTGTGTGCGTGTGTGTGTATGTATGTATATATACAGTATCGGCCATAATATAACGAACGGAAAAAATTTACAATTATTCATGTATATTTAAAAAATTAGTGCATGGATTTTTCTGAAAACTCAGAATAAATAAATAGAACCAATGTGTATGAACTAGTACCAAAAGAAAAATATTACGATTCAATATTGAGAAATATTTTAGTTTTAAATTATATCTGTGGATTTATCCTGGCCAAAAGTTAAGGAACGAAATAGAAAATTTATTTTTAAGAGACTAAACTTTACATAAAAATAGCTAGTTTTTAATATTGGAACTACTGATAAGCACAACAAAGAAAAATGGCGTCACCGACTCGCAAAACTCTGTCTCTCCAAGAAAAAAAATTAATTTTAGACAATTACAAAGAAAAGAAATCAATTTCAACACTTTCTAATATCGTTCGAAGATCAAAAAGTGTTGTTCATCGTGTGATAGCTCGATATAAGAATAAAAATACATTAGAAGCATCCCCTAAAACCGGCAGACCCCCTAAAACGTCTCAAAGAGAAGATAGGATTATGGTAAGGCAGGCTCTTAGTGACCGATTCAAATCTGCAACATCAATTTCTCGTGATTTTAATGAACAGACTGGGAAAATATATCTAGAAAAATTGTATCTCGACGGTTAGCAGCTGCCGGATTGCATACCAGGGTGCCAGTATCTAAACCCTTGATCTCCAAGAAGAACAAAAATAGCCGTTTGAAGTTTGCCCATGAGCATGTCGTCTGGACTGATGAACAATGGGCTAAGGTCCACTTCAGCGATGAATCCGAGTTCAATTTGTTTGGATCTGATGGAAAGAAGCATGTACGGCGTAAAGCAGGTGAACGATTATCCTCCAAATATGTTTAAAAGACACTTAAATTCGGAGGGGGAAGTGTAATGGTGTGGGGTATGATATCCTCGGAAGGTGTTGGCCCTCTAGTTCGAATCTATGGTAGGGTTAATGCGAAGACTTATAAGCAGCTCCTTCAACAACATGTCATTGAGAGCTTTCGCCTTTCATCTAATCAGCCAAGCATTTTTATGCAAGATAACGCCCCTTGTCATAAAGCTAAAAAAGTGATAAGTTACCTCGAGGAAGAAGAAATAAGAGTAATGGACTGACCAGCGCAGAGTCCGGATCTGAATCCGATAGAAAATGTTTGGAAAATGATTGGAGAAAGAGCACAGACGAGGAATCCCCAAAATCAAAATCATTTGTGGGATTTATTGAAGGGAGAGTGGGAAAAGATAAATCCTGAATTTTGCAAGAAACTAATCCAGTCTTGTGGTCGAAGATGCAGTGAGGTCATAAAGAATAAAGGGATGTTCACTAAATATTGAATGAATTTATTTTTTAAAACATTTGCATTAAAAAAACATAAAGTTTCTATTTCGTTCCTTAACTTTTGGCCAGGATAAATCCACAGATATAATTTAAAACTAAAATATTCCTCAATATTGAATTGTACTTTTTTTTTTTTTGGTACTAGTTTATAGACATTGGTTCTATTTGTTTATTCTGAGTATTTCAGAAAAATCCATGCTCTAATTTTTGAAATATACATGAATAATTGTAATTTTTTTTCCGTTCCTTATATTATGGCCGATATTGTATATAGCAAAATAGTAAACACTTGAAGAAGGTGCTATAATACTATTGCAGAGCAAATAGATATATATTTTTTATTATTAAATGAACTAAATATAAATAATTAGTTAAACTGTTGGAATTTCACTTTTTTTTCATTATTTAACATTTGTTTTATTACAATTTTCTCGTTTATAATGATGCTCTATCCCTAATATTGAACATATCTTTTTAACGCTTTCGGAATATAAACTATTTTAAAATATTATATATATATATATATATATATATATATATATATATATATATATAGAGAGAGAGAGAGAGAGAGAGAGGGGGAGAGAATAAATACGAAATATTTTTTATTTGTCACACCTATATTCTCATCAAAAAGACTTACTTTTATTTCAATCGATAATATATCGTCTGTTACAATATTATATGTACAGAGTGATCGCAAGAAAGGCGGGAAATTTGTCAAACGACCATTTATTTTTACAAAGACTAATTTTTACAAAGTTTTCTAAAGACAAATGTTATATTATACTCATAGATACTCAAAATGTCATCCGTGCACTTCACTGCAAGGTCAAATAACGAATTATTTTTACAAGACTCACACGGCACCAATAAAAAATAGCAATCACGCGTTTTATTCATGATCTAAGTTGACCTTCAATTTTCTAGGTACCACCATGTATATAAATATGAGATAGATAGATAGATAGATAGATAGATAGAGTAAAGTCTCAAATACTTGCCTATTTAATACTTGGTATTATTCATTTGTAATTTTAGTGCGATATTTTCTTGTATATATTCAATAGTTTTTTTGTCGATATTATTAAAAATTATTTGAAGTGATTAAATAATAAAAACGGATAATCTTCCAAACCCTTGCTTAGATAACAGGTATATTAATTTTAACTTTCGTTCTCCAGCTATGGGTTTAAAAGTAACAATATTGTTTATAATAGAATGTTCCAATCTTATTTTTTAGAATGAGATCTATTTGATTAAATAAGAACAGGAAGTAACAACAGAGAATGAAAACGAGTTTGTATATATATACGAGGGACGTTCAATAAGTAATGCCCCTGACCCACTTCCAGTTGTCTGATCTAGCTGAAATTTTGCATGTGCAATGATTTATATCTCTACGGGTCATGTGGCAAATTACAGCTCTGAACTAATTGTGGTTTCTGTTTTACAGGTGTTTGAACTGAGTCAGGTGTGAAATGGAGCCTGTTGAATGTCGAGCAGTAATCCGATTTTTGTATTTGAAAGGACGCACACCACAGGAGACTTTTGATGAAATGAAAGAAACTTATGGTGATAATGCCCTATCATATGACCTTGTAAAACTCTGGCATCGTGAGTTCAAACATGGCCGAGAGTCTGTGGAAACAGCTCCCAGACCTGGTCGCCCACCCCCTCTGCCATTGATGAGGCATATGTCCGTCAAGTTGAAGCTGCCATTTTGGAAGATCGTCGCATTACTATTCGCCAAATAGCCCAAGATGTCAAGATTAGTACAGGGTCTGTGTAAACTAACATTCATGATCATTTGCATATGCATAAAGTGTCTGTCAGATGGATTCCCAGGTTGCTCACACCATTCCAGAAGCGAGAACGCGTCGAGTGCTCGAGGATGAATTTGGAGACGTACCAAGAAGATGAGTCAAAGTTTTCCAAAAGACTGATTACATAGGATGAAACCTGCCTATATATATATATATATATATATATATATATATATATATATATATATATATATATATATATATATATATATATATTTATTTATTTATATATATATACATATATATATACATATATATATATATATATATATATATATATATATATATATATATATATATATATATATCGAGAGACCAAAGCCCAGTCAATGCAGTGGAAGTTAAGTCTTGGACTCACCACCTCCAAAGAAGGCAAGGGCGCAATCCTCCACTGGCATGCTCACAGTCTTCTGAGACCAGGACGGAGTAGTGATGACAGATTTCCTGGCAAATGGTACTACAATTACAGGAGCCTATTATGCTTCACTTTTGAGGAAATTAAGGAAACATATCAAAATCAAGAGGCGGGGCAAGATCAGCAAAGGTACCCTCCTCCTGCAGGACATTTTTTATTCATCAGCTTTCATATACTATGTATGTATGTATGCATGTATGTATACGGCACAATCATGCTGACACACCGGTTCTTGCCAGATCATTGAAGTTAAGCAACGTCGAGCCTGGCAAGTACCAGATCGGTGACCATTTGGGAAGGCGAGGCGCTGTATATACCGCGAGGTAAAATACGAGGTTGAGAAATTGGCGCGCTCTATCCTTCTCCGAGGGTAGATGGGACTCTCTTAAATCGTGGTAGGCACCCCATCTAGTAATGGCATTATGATAAAAAAATACCCCTGATAGTTTTGGCGAAGTATCAAGTATTAAGCTACCGACATGATTTGAACTACACTACAAACTCGAGTAGGGAGTTCAATCTCGGCTACGGCCGCGCTGGGTGGATGGTACATATGTATGCATACATATATATTAAAGGGGCTCTTCGAGAAAAACACATATACATATATTCTACACTAGCGGTTGCACCGTGTCGACACACTCAACGCCGAGTCAAACACAAAATTTAGTACACTCAACATCGTCTTACTATCAACGCTTACCTTGTGAAATCTGAGCATGGAAAATTCCCATATGCACAAAACAAAATCACTGAAAAAACACAAATACCCTAAGTAAGTGTGAGGATAATGGATAAAATGATGGTTAAAATTGTTATAAACTTGCCAGGATTCGAACCTAGAATCTTCAGATCCGAAGTCAGACGCGTTGACCATTGCGACACAAGTCCTGTCCGTATGCTGAAAGATGTTACTGCGACTGTATACAGAGAGTGCTAAATTTCGTTAACATGGGCCGGTAACTTTTTCGACAATTACATGAAATGGCCGCGAAATCCTTATTTCGAGCTTTTTGTGTGACTCGACGTTGTCCGTTACGAACCATATATAGATAAGGACAATCTAGGGACTGACACCTTTCAGAGAAAAAAAGAATTGTTCAATTCGATGCATCCGTTCGAAAGTTTATTGGTATATATATATATATATATATATATATATATATATATATATATATATATATATATATATATATATATTATAAATTATAATTTATAGAAAATTATTTTCTTTTGTAGTAAAGTCGAGATTTTCAAATAAATTATTTCTTTCTACAGAAAAAAAAAACAATTATTTACAAGCTTTGATTTTCATTATCAATTTCCAGAAACGTTTTCACATTTATTGATTTAAATTACCGAAGATGTTTTTATCAAGAAATATAAATTTTTGCTGAAATTATTCAATAAAAAATATATACTATGATATTTACCAGGTGAATTATAATTAAAATAAAATGACAAAGATATTGTATAGAATTTTGGCTTTGTGCTGGAGTTTAGTGAAAAGTGTATTTTAGTTTAAAGGTACCGTAAGGAGGGAAAGGGTTGGGAAACGCTGCTTGAGATTAATTGTTTATTTAGCTGCTTACTGCATTAACAAAAAAGAAAATGCTATTTTGACTCCACCACGCACTGTGAACGAATATCACCACTACGGCACTCAAGCAATGCTTTTCATTTTAGCCCTCACCATCGGCCGTCAATCAAAACCATTGCTGCTTACGATTCATTGGCCATTTTGACTTCATTTGATAGAAAAACAAACAAACAAACAAACAAACAAACAAACAAATAAAAAACAAACAATAAAATCAAACAAACATGGCGTGCCGGAAGCTATTCATAAAAACGGTTTAGTTAAATTTTCTTTTCGTTTTCTTTTTCAAAATGTTTGGAAATTTGCTTTAACCGAATTTGTGTTTGCTAATATAGTGCCGATTGTGACGTGAGCGGACACGTCACTCCTATGTATGCAAATGAGACACGGATCACAGAGGACGTGTCAGACATATTGTTAGAACCGTCACATATAAACAAAGAAAGAGAGAGAGAGAGAGATAGGGACAGAGAAGAGCGAGAGAGGTGGAGAGAGAAAGGGAGGGTGAGAAAGAAATAGAAATAGAGGGAGGGAGAAAAAAAGAACAGAGAAATAATTTGTAAAGTATTTACATCAACAAATAACTTTGTTTGCAGACGTTACGACCATTTTTGTTTTCGTCCAACGACTCCTATTCTTCTCCTGCCGCCGATAGTTATCATACACCGACTTCAAGTCTCACGTTGAAAGCTTTCTTATACGCCATGATGAATATTTGTTGCCTGTTTATTTCGTTTCTTTTCTTATTCAAATATTTCTGAAGTGGTTGTCCCCAATTGTATTTGAAATAAGCACGAACGAAAACAGCTTTTCGATAAGCGTTTCTTGCTTGTCAACGCAGACAACAAACAAGAACCGACAAAAAAACAAAAAAGAACAAAAAAAAAAAACATAAAACAAACAACCAAAAACAAAACAAACACAAATCCAAGTAAACATTAAAAAAAAAAAGAAAATGGCGGGCAAAATGGAAAACGGCTACTTTTTATTTTTTTCTTCTAATCAAAATGCCATCTGCTCATTATATAAACTTTCAATTTTCAAATTTCTTTAAACTTAATCCTTTGTCTAACGGTGGAAGTATTCCTTTTTTATCCTTATCTCTATATTTTATAATTCAAAATTTTGGAGTGAACCCAGAGATGGTACTCAGCATTGATTTTGCCTGAGGAGACGTGACCCCAACCCAGTTAAGACTTCCGGTTAGTGTTAAGAGAGAATAAATAATCCATTTAAGAGTGTTAACTGAAGGAGTTTATTGCGAAACAAGAGTTACGCAACAACTAACCATATCTTGTGCATGATGACAAAGAGAAATCTAAGACAAAAAACTATGCCGGAATAAATAGAGAGCAATTACAATAAAAATATAGCTGTAGTGATTGAATTTATTTTTCAGTGTCCAAAATGAAAATGTTTCAACCTAGTTTTGCGCACATGGCTCGACGCATGCACTCATCTGAATTAGTCATTCAGGTTCTCTGAATTTGTCAAATTTATCGAATGGATAAAAAGACAAATTTTTCCTTCATAAAAAGTTTGAGTCCAAGTCCACGATAGAGTTAACAACTGCTTTACGTCAACTACACTCGCCCCCTCTGTTGGGCGTAGGTAAATAGTTGCTTACCCGCCCACATACACTATACACACATAGGCATAAGCATACGCAACCTGACACTTACACACACACATAAACAATACTCATTAAATATAAACAGAAAAAAGATTCGCTTTTTTTCTTCTTGGCCTTCGGGCCAAGATCTTTTTTTTCTGTTATCAAAGTGTAGTATCTGTTCCGGCAGATACTGCAATCAAAGTAATATGTAGGGGCAACTCCACATATTAGACCATTACTCTTGAGCAATCATTTTTGGTCAATGTAGGGGAAACCGTTTATACCAATTGTCACTATCTAAGCCCCCCTCCCCTTCACTCTCCACATTAAAAAACGGCATTGTACCTAATTTGCTCAGTGGGGAAGCAAATAAATAACTGAACCAAACTCATGAACTCTTTTACATTGTCGTTTGCTCACAAAAAGTCTATAAACTTATTCATTTTCATACTCCTAACGTTTCTTACTGACTTTTCTACAATGAAAGCAAATGAACATTGACTTTTATTAATAACTTTTAATCAAATGTAAATTTTGAGTGGAGAAATTTTGATTACGATGTTTTACGTCGCATGAAAAATTAACGGCCCTTAATTTATTGACTTTTACTTCCTCGATATTTCAGCTTTGTTCTACAAGGTGTTCAAAAAGTCACTGAAGGGTAGAAAATCTTTCTCATTTTACAATTAATGATTATTTTTTCTCTATTTCTTTATTTCAGATATTTTACAGATGACCTTTTGGAAATTAATTAATTATGGATAAGTATAGCAGTGAACAATGTACGCAAGTTGTGAATTTATTTTCCTAAAATAAGGCTCAAATTTAGTGACTTTTCGGACACCCTGTACAAGTACTCTAACATATTAACGAACATTCTATATTTTCATATTTATGTAAACCTCCATTTTGAAACATATACAAGATATCTCATTTTTGAATTTATGCTTTCGAACTCATCATTTTGCTTGTGTTTATCGTAAAACATTCATATCTTTCTCATTTAAATATATCGTTAAAAGTTTTCTTTAAACTGAAATTTCCCCCAAATCAATTCTCCAAACTAAGACCCTAAAAATGGCTCCCACAAAACTGGTGATCCCTAAAATGGTATTATTCCCAAATCATCTTCTAGAATGTTATTCTCAAATAGTCACCCACCTAAAGACTTACCATATAGGTAAAGTGACAGTTATTAAAATAATTTCGGTATATTAATTCTCTTAATCCTTCGAGGGACATCAGGCGTTTACCATGAATGAATGAGGACCCTGGATGCAGATGGTTTCAATCTGAAATCTCACACTACCAGTTCCATTCCTATGTTTTAATTTGTCTAATTTTCAGGTTAGAAATAAAATAAACGATACATATTCCCTTTTTTTTTTTTGAGGGGGGCTGTTCAGCCCAAACGCTGACCCCCCAAATATTATTGTACTTCCTTCGTAAAAAATAAAATCCATCCATCCAAATAGCTGAAGTTATTTAGTTTCATAATGTATATGTTTTTAAAGGTCTATAAAAAAACAAAGACAAAACAAACAAACAATAAAATCAAACAAACATGTCGTGCCGGAAGCAAGTGTTTAGTTCATTTTTTTCGTTTTCTTTTTTCAAAATGTTTGGAAATTCGCTTCGAAATAAAACGGGGGGGGGGGAACAACAACTTTATCATAAACTAACTATTCCCATCCGGATTTTCCGGGGAATTAAGTTAATGTTATTTTAATAATACACGAGGAATAGCAAAGTAATTTAGACACAGAAAAAGTAAAACTTACATTAATAGATTGAAATGGCTGATTTGTTTTCTTATTATCGATTACATGTCTCCTTTACATACTGGCATGTGTTGGACAGCTTGTAGATGTTGACTTCAAAACAGAACTATCCCCAACAAGATCTTTAAATCAGTTTAGTTGTAATAATACAGTAAATTATTTTGTTTGAATAAATTATTTGTTGAAACTTAAGTTATCAAAAGTCGCTTGCCAATTGCATTATAAACGTTTATTCTTGTTTTTTTTTCTTTGCATGAGACGATGTAATAAGTAAAGTGTTTTCTACCTTCTACTATGCTATACAAGTAAGTTGAACACACTAATTGTATACGACATTTCTACTGACGCAACTTCGATTAGAGGGAAAAGTTATGTTCTTTACAATGAAGTCATTGCACTGATTATTTATTATTGTCGTAAAGGATCTACTTTTCGTCACATTTTATTATTTGATCCAAGAATGGATCTTTAGATTTTCAACGAGAGAGAGAATGTAACACAGTGGCAAATGGCGACTGTTTTGATGTTCATTGAACTTATGCTGGATCAATTGTTTCGTTAAAACAATTTGTCAAGATGATCGGACACTATTGAAATGTTAGCATCAAGTGTTTTAGACTTTTTTGTGACACTTTTACGTGAAATATGTATCACAATTATATTTAATAGTTACATTTAACAATTACTATTACCAATTATGTTTAACAGTTATAGTTAACAATCATATTTAAAAGTTATATATAGCAATTATATTTAACAGTTATGATTAAAGATTATATGTAACAGTTTTGTTTAACAATTATATTTAACAGTTATAGTAAACAATTATGTTTTCGAGTAATGTTTAACAATTATATTTAACAGTTATGTTTAACAATTATATTTAACAGTTATGTTTAACAATTACTGTTTATATGTAACAGTTGCTGTAACGTATAACAGTTGCTGTTTATGCTTAACAGTTGCTGTTTATGGTTAACACCCCGGTTTATGGTTAACAGTTGCTGTTTATGGTTAACAGTTGTTGTTTATGGTTAACAATTTCTGTTTATGTTTAACAGTTGCGGTTTATGGTTACCAGTTGCAGTTTATGGTTAACAAGTATATTTAACAATTATATTTCAGAGTTATGTTTCAAATTACTGTTTAGTAGTTATCTTTTACAATTACTGTTTATGGTTAATACTTGCTGTTTATGGTTAACAGTTGCTGTTTATATCATAGAGTTGCTGTTTATGGTTAACACTTGCTGTTTATGTTTAACAGTTGCGGTTTATGGTTAACAGTTGCTGTTTACGGTTGACAAGTATATTTCACAGTTATGTTTAACAATTATATTTAACAGTTATGTTTAAAATTACTGTTAAACAGTTATGTTTTACAATTACTGTTTATGGTTAACACTTGCTGTTTTGGTTAAAACTTGCTGTTTATGATTACCAGTTACTGTTATTTTTAACTCATGCTGTTTATGGTTAACAGTAGCTATTTATGTTCAATACTTGCTGTTTATGTTTAACACTTGCTGTTTATGGTTACCACCTGCTGTTTATGGTTAACAGTTGCTGTTTATGTTTAACAGATGCTGTTTATGGTTAACAGTTGCTGTTTATGTTTCACACTTCCCGCTTATGTTTAACACTTGCTGTTTATGGTTAACAGTTGCTGTTTATGTTTAATACCTGCTGTTTATGTTTTACACCTGCTGTTTATGGTTAACACTTGCTGTTTATGTTTAACATTTGCTGTTTATTGTTAACACTTGCTGTTTATGGTCAACACTTGCTGTTTATGGTTAACAGGTGCTGTCTATGGTTAACACTTGCTGTTTATCTTTAACAGTTGCGGTTTATGGTTAACAGTTGCTGTTTATGGTTGACAAGTATATTTCACAGTTATGTTTAACAATTATATTTATTGGTTATGCTTAAAATTACTGTTACACAGTTATGTTTTACAATTACTGTTTATGGTTAGCACTTGCTGTTTATGGTTAAAACTTGCTGTTTATGGTTACCAGTTACTGTTATTTTTAACACATAATGTTTATGGTTAACAGTAGCTATTTATGTTCAACACTTGCTGTTTATGTTTAACACTTGCTGTTTATGGTTACAACCTGCTGTTTATGGTTAACAGTTGCTGTTTATGTTTAACAGATGCTGTTTATGGTTAACAGTTTCAGTTTATGGTTAACAGTTGCTGTTTATGTTTAACACTTCCTGTTTATGTTTAACACTTGCTGTTTATGGTTAATAGTTGCTGTTTATGTTTAATACCTGCTGTTTATGGTTAAGGGTTGCAGTTTATGGTTAACACTTCCTGTTTATGTTTAACATTTGCTGTTTATTGTTAACAGTTGCTGTTTATGGTTAAAACTTGCTGTTTATGGTTAACAGTTGCTGTTTATGGTTAACATTTGCTGTTTATGTTTTACACCTGCTGTTTATGGTTAACACTTGCTGTTTATGGTTAACAGTTGGTGTTTATGGTTAACACTTGCTGTTCATGTTTAACCCTTGCTGTTTATAATTACCAATTGCTGTTTATATTTAACAGTTGCTGTTTATGTTTTACAGTTTCTGCTTATGGTTAACATTGCTGTTTATGTTTAACAGTAGCTGTTTATATTTAACAGTTGCTGTTTATGTTTAAACCTTGCTGTTTATGTTTAACAGTTGCTGCTATGTTTAAAAATTGCTGTTTATGGTTAACAGTAGCTGATTATGTTTAACAGTTGCCGTTTATGTTTAAACCTTGCTTTTTATGTTTAACAATTGAGGTTTGTGGTTAACAGTTTCTGTTTATATTTAACACTTGCTGTTTATGTTTAACAGTTGCTGTTTATGGTTAACAGTTTCTGCTGATGGTTAACACTTGCTGTTTATGTTTAACAGTTGCTGCTTATGTTTAGCACTTGCTGTTTATGTTTAACGGTTGCTGGTTATGGTTAACAGTTTCTGCTGATGATTTACACTTGCTGTTTATGTTTAACGCGAGCTGTTTATGTTTAACAGTTTGTGCTTATGTTTAACACTTGCTGTTTATGTTTAACAGTTCCTGTTTATGTTTAACACTTGCTGTTCATGTGTAACAGTTGCTGTTTATGTTTAAACCTTGCTTTTTATGTTTAACAGTTGCGGTTTATGTTTAACACTTGCTGTTTATGTTTAAACCTTGCTGTTTATGGTTAACAGTTCGTGTATATGTTTAACACTTACTGCTTATGGTTAACGCTTGCTTTTTATGTTTAACAGTATCTGCTTATAGTAAACACTTGCTGTTTATGTTTAACACTTGCTGTTGATGTTTAACACTTGCTGTTTATGTTTAACAGTTGCTGTTTATGGTTAAAAGTTGCTGTTCATATGTAACCGTTGCAGCTTATGGTTAACACTTCCTGTTTATGTTTAAGACTTGCTGTTTATGTTTAACAGTTTCTGTTTATGTTTAACACTTTCTGTTTATGTTTAACAGTTGCTGTTTATGGTTAACAGTTGCTGTTTTTGTTTAACACTTGCTGTTTCTGTTTAACACGTGCTGTTTATTGTTAACAGTTGCTGCTTATACTTAACACTTACTGTTTATGCGTAACAGTTGTTGTTTATGGTTAACAGTTTTTACTGATGGTTAACACTTGCTGTTTATGTTTAAGGTTAGCTGTTTATGTTTAACAGCTCCTGCTTATGTTTAACACATGCTGTTCATGTATAACAGTTTCTGTTTATGTTTAGACCTTGATTTTTATGTTTAACAGTTGCTGTTTATGTTTAACAGTTGCTGTTTATGTTTAACAATTGCTGTTTATGTTTAACAGTTTCTGCTGATGGTTAACACTTGCTGTTTATGTTTAACGCTAGCTGTTTATGTTTAACAGTTCGTGTTTATGTTTTACACTTGCTGTTCATGTGTAACACTTGCTGTTTATGTTTAACACTTGCTTTTTATGTTTAACAGTTGCGGTTTATGGTTAACACATGCTGTTTATAGTTAACACTTGCTGTTTATGTTTAACAGTTGCTGTTTATGGTTAACGCTAGCTGTTTATGTTGAACAGTTCGTGTTTATGCTTAACACTTGCTGTCAATGTTTAACAGTTCCTGTTTATGTTTAACACTTGCTGTTCATGTGTAACATTTGCTGTTTATCTTTAACAGTCGCTGTTTATGCTTAACTCTTGCTGTTTATGCTTAACACTAGCTGTTTATGTTTAACAGTTACTGTTTATTGTTACACTTGCTGTTAATGTTTAACAGTTGCTGCTTATGGTTAACAGTTGCTGTTTATGTGTAACAGTTGCTGCTTATTGTTAAAAGTTACTGTTTATGGTTAACAGTTACTGGTTATGCTTAACAGTTGCTGTTTATGGTTAACACTTGCTGTTTATGTTTAAAAGTTGCTTTCTTTGGTGAACACTTGCGGTTTATGTTTAATACTTACTGTTTATTGTTAACACTTGCTGTTAATCTTTAACACTCGCTGTTTATGTTTAACCCTTGCTTTTTATGTTTAACTGTTGCTGTTTATTTTTAACACTTGCCTTTTATGTTTAACAGTTGCTGTTTGTGGTTAACACTCGCTGTTTATGTTTAACCCTTGCTTTTTATGTTTAAAAGTTGCTTTTTATGTTTAACAGTTGATTTTTATGATTAACACTTGCTTTTTATGTTTAACACTTGCTTTTTATGTTTAACACTCGCTGTTTATGTTTAACACTTGCTGTTTATTTTTAACAGTTGCTTTTTATGTTTAACATTTGATATTTATGTTTAACACTTGATGACTATGTTTAACAGTTGCTGACTATGGTTAACACATTCTGGTTATGTTTACCACTTGCTGTTCATGTTTAACAGTACATGTTTATGTTTTACAATTGCTATTTATGTTTAAATTTGGTTTTGTTGTTAACACTTGCTGTTTATGTTCAACCCTTGTTTTTTATATTTAACAGTTGCTGTTTATGTTTACACTTGCTCTTACTTTTTAACACGCCTGTTTATGTTTAACACTGGCTGTTCATGGTTAACACTTGCAGTTTATGTTTAACACTTGCTCTTTATGGTTAACAGTTGCTGTTGATTGTTAGCCGTTGCTGTTTATGGTTAACACTTGGTGTTTATGTTTAACACTTACTGTTTATGGTTAACTCTTGCTGTTTCTGTTTAACACTTGCTTTTTTTGTTTAACAGTTGCTGTTCATGTTTAACACTTTTTGTTTATGGTTAAAAGTTGCTGTTTATGTTTAACACTTGCTGTTCATGTTTAACAGTAGATGTTTATCTTTAACAGTTGCTGTATATTGTTAAAAGTTGCTGTTTATGGTTAACAGTTGATGTTTATGTTTAACACTTGCTGTTTATGGTTAACGCTTCCTGTTTATCTTTGAACCTTGCTGTTTACGTCTAACCGTGTTCCACATGCGGGCAGTTCTAGGAAAAAAACTTTGTTCATGGAATCTCCGTTTAGATTTAGGCACAGATAAAGGCTGAGGGACACTTCTAGTCCGAATTTATGGCCGTGGTTCACCCCCAGTGGATTGTTTCCCTTGAATGAAACAGTCAAAAACAGCGTTTTTAGTTGAATTGAAACGGTTTAAAACTTTCATCATTGCACAGGTCAAATATATTTTCTTCATTTTAATTATTTTATTGTTTTAGTAATTAAATAAAAATTATTCGAGTAAATTTTAAATATAAAATTTTACTTATAAGTATTTCATGCGGCGTTTTTATTTTTTTTAATTATGGCCGTTTAGTGCAGAAGAGGCAGTATATTGATGGCGGCTTTCTATTGTGAATTCTAAATAGCGACGTTTAAGTAAAGTACCTAATTGCTTCCAAACGTTGTCAAGAATACACAACAGTTCTTACCGTCGTACATTTCCAGACTCTCATTATTATTACGAGATTTTTTTATCACTTGTTCATTCTTTTCTTCGAACACCTGTCATCCTCATCTTGTTTATTTATTTATTTATATATATATATTATATATATATATACTAGCGGGGGTACCCGGCGTTGCCCGAGTGTTTGTTTCCGGGACGGAGGGGAGTTTTAAAAAATGTTATGGTAGGTAAGTAGGAAGGATCAAACCCGGAGTCATGAGTAAAAGTAGGAAAATAAAGTGTGAAAAAAAAAAAACAAAAAAAAAACATCTGCAACGTTAACAGTTCGGCCACCAAGAAAAGTCTATTCCAGTGGTTTAGGAAAAAAAAAAAACAAAAAAAAAACGACTACGGTAGGTCGGCGCGAACGTGAAAAATAATGTGAATTGTCCAGCACGCTAACCACTACGCCACAGAGCACTGCAGCTTAGTTTAGTGATTTTAAATAACTTCACATGAAAGAACTACGAAGCCAAACCGGTGTTCTCTTCTCAACTGTTCCTTGTGAACGATCCCCAAACGGTGTTAAGTGGTGGCAGGGGGAGGAGGAATTTATTAGAGAGAAAATATTTTACCACTTCCATTGATCTTAACCGATTTTGGCCGTGACTTCTCAGCAGAAAAAGTATAGAAATCTAAGATTATCGAGGAATTTGAGAAAAAGCCTATAACACACCTCAGATATTGTACTGCCGTTTGTGCATATTATATTTGCATGAAATATCTTCATTTTTAATCCTATTAATGTCAAAATTAGACGGAAAAAAATGAGTTCATTATATATATATATATATATATATATAAATATATATATATATATATATTTACAACGGTTCGATTGATGTAATATCGTAACTTCTTAAGGTGTGTCTTGTCGATCTCGGGAATATTTCTGTCAGAATCGGCAATCTGCACGGAACTTTGAGCGGAAACCTTTATTTCATCTACGGCGACAGCATGTTCTCTGCCCGTTTGCCTATACTGGTTAGAAATTCAGAGCTAAAAAAAACAAAACAAAAAAACAAAAAACATTCACGCTTAGAATAGTAGTCCAAATGATTAATCGTCATCTCAAAATAATACAGAATCGTACTACCATCATTTCCTTCCATCTTGTTTTGTCCCTGGCCAAGAGTGGCCATGTAGTATCCAGTTGGATATCGGGATTATCTCTACATTGGCCGTGCTCTAGATCATTTCCATTGCCCCAGGGCCCATTCTAGATGTTCACTTGTTGTCAGTATATCTGAAAAGTGACCGGCAAATCTGTTTTGCCTTTTGTATGATGTTATTTACCCCAGTTTACTGTTTGATGTTTCTTTCATTTAGCCCAATGCATTCTATTCTAGTTAAGTTTTCTACCACTCATTTATTAAGTGCCACTGTTTCTCTACCATATGTCATAATAAGCGTGGCATATTTATTATATATATCATTAAATATACGATTTTTATTAATTCCAAACATTTTCATACCAAATACTTTATATATATATATATAATTGTAATTATCCACTGACACGTGTTTATACACGCACACACACACACACACACACACACACACATATATATATATTTGTAGTCATCGACATACAGTCCTGTTTCGTTATATCATAACTCATCAGTGCCGCTAGACTCGCACCTCTCCCAAGCCAAGGATCGAAACTAGAACTATCGTGTTGACAGTCGGCAGCTCTACCTTCCGACCACAGAAGCGACGCCCGCAAATAACTCGCCCGAATGTCTATTTAAACAAACATCTGTCCGCTACTTGTACAGTGCTCAAATCGCCTGTTTGTAAGCTTCGCATTTTTCAGCCGAGTGAGAATTATTTACGACAGTGCTCTACCCAAATAGGGGGGGGCTTTAAAATATATTTGTAGTGATCGACATACAGTCCTGTTTCGTTGTATCCCAACTCATCAGTGCCGCTAGACTCGCACCTCTCCCAAGCCAAGGATCGAAACTAGAACTATCGTATTGACAATCGGCAGCTCTACCTCTCGACCACGGAAGCGACGCCCGCAAATAACTAGCCCGAGTGTCTATATAAACAAACATCCGTCCACTACTTGTACAGTGCTCAAACCGCCTGTTTGTAAACAAACCACGCGTGAGCTTCGCATTTTTCAGCCAATTAAGTAGCGAGTGAGAATTATTTAGGACAGTGCTCTACCCAAATAGGGGGGCGGGCTTAATATATATATATATATATATATATATATATATATATATATATATATATATATATATATATATATATATAGTGGTTTACAAATAGTTTAACATTCGCTTTTCGTTTCCTACTTTTTCTCATTTGTTATTGCAACATGTTTTTAAGATTTTTGAGATGAGGATTCATAATTTGTTAAGTCTGAATTTTTTGGACTACGGTTCTCAACTTGAGTTTTATTTTAACAACGTTTCGGCCAATATAACCCTAATGTGTATCTTGTCGAACTCGAATATCTGTAGGGAATTTTGAACGGAACCCTTTATTTAATCCATCAGAATAGTATGGTTTCGTTTTGTCAGCCATAGAAATTTTAAACATTTCACCATTGTTTCTAAGTATCACCTGCACTGCGGATTGAACATCCAACCCCCAGAAGAGTGTCACTTAAAACTGAATTTTAATATTAATCTTTCTATTTCTGTTTGCTAAACAAAAGTTGTTTTCGGGTCAACAAAGTGAAAATATTGCATAAAAATATGAATGATGCAATGCACTTTTACTAGCGATATTTGATGGCTGTGCATGATAGTCTGAAGCTCGCTTTGTCATACGAGGGTTATTCCAAAAGTAAAGCTTTCCTATTAACAGGAAAGTTAAAGAGCTACAAAGACAGAAGTAGAATCATAAAAACGTGCTCCAGAATTTTTTTTCTACATTGTCAGTACCATTCCTAATATACTTTGCAATAAATCCAATGGAGCATCTCTGCTTCTGATGCACGCCAATGACAGGAGGTTTCTTTCTTAGAGTCTCACACCGTCAATGTCTGCAGCAGAGAAATGAAACTTTCAGCTCATGAATGCATAAGTTCAGTCATCATAACAATGTTATATGCAATCCCCCTATGATCCATTAGAGCGGAATAAAACAATAGGAGGTATTACGTTTAGAACCCTTCTCATCTACCGCCCCTTTTCTCTCTCTCTCGCGCTCTCTCTCTCTCTCTCTCTCTCTCTCTATATATATATATATATATATATATATATATATAAAATAAAAAATGCATTACTGGTAGCTTACCACATGTTATTACATTTAGAAGCGGTTCATGAAATAATGCTTTCATAGCCACGTAGATGGGAAAAATCCAACATTATCTATGTGCATATCTATCTGCCTCCATATTTTATTGATGTTTATTTCGCCTCTTTGGAGCTATCATGAATGTCTTGGAATATTTCTGGAGAAAACACGACATAATTCCATATTCACAAGCACATGCGTATATATATATATATATATATATATATATATATATCGTCAAAAGGCGAAGTAATCTAACGATACCACGAATTCTGCAAAGACGCCATTTCTGTTATTGTCGCCGCAAGTCGGGTGAACTGTTTCATTGTAAATGGCGCCTGGGAAAAATGAGGAACAATCTTTAAACATGTTGTCGAGTAACACTGTTTCTCATCTATCGCGATCCAAAGCGTGTGAAAGAGATTGGGGTCCTCCTGATCATATGTTGATATGCATTCCATGATGTAAATATATACACAATGTATATATATATATATATATATATATATATATATATATATATATATATATATATATATATATATATATATATATATATAAAAGATATATATATATACATATGTATATACATGTACATATATATATAAAGTTATGAAAATATATATAACAATTAAGCTATACAGAATATTCCGCGTTTCATTTCCGTGAGAATTCGTCAGGCTTATGCCTGACGAATTCCCTGTGTAGCTTAATTGCCATATATATTTTCATAACTTACTACTTAGCTCTACCTATGTATTGCGCACTGTTGAAGTAAATACTGAACAATTTACGCATAAAATTATATCTTCGTATATTTATGTGATTAAATGAAGTAATCATATATATATATATATATATATATATATATATATATATATATATATATATATACATATGCATAATGTATGCGTGTGTACATTAGGGCCATTAAAAAGTCGACTGCACTAGACTCTAGATAGTTGTGTATTAATATAATAACTTTTTATACAAAAATTTGATCTCTTACTTGCACCGTTATTTGAGAAATTGCGATCAAAGACAGTGTACATAAACGATCTTAAAATCTTCATTTTTTAATAAAGTTAACTAACTTAAATTATTTACCAATAATACTTAACAATATGCTTAGAAAAATGACCAATTTCAATATTTAAACAAGAAAGCATTATAATCTCGTTTTATTAAAATATATAAATAAGGTAAAAAAGATTAAAGATAACTAGAAATACTCCCCCCCCTATTACCGCTGAAATGTGATATTCTGAGATATCACATGTCGATGGTAATAACACTGTTATCCTAACAGAATCCCGAACTATTTTACAATTTACGTTCATATTTTGTCAATATTTTGTACGGTGATTTTTCTATGGTAAATTAATATAAATACAGAGATTTGTAAGAGCATCGAGATATATATTTGTAAAAGCATTGGAATTGTCTTATATAAAAATTTTACCTTCATAAATCTGTGATCCAATTCATCTGATTATATATATATATATATATATATAAAGAGAGAGAGAGAGAGAGAGAGAGAGAGAGAGAGGGTGAAGAGAGATAGAGACATAGAAACTTGATCACATTTTTAAAAGATTACTTTAAGTTTAATTTGAAAATTTAAAATCCGAAAACACCTACAGTGTTTCATCCTTTCGCGAATCATCAGTGCAGAGTGTCCCGATTAACATCAGTCGATAGATTCGAACCCGGCGATAGAAGCCATCTCTGGCTTCTTTTGCAAGGATCTAATCCATTCGCCTACCATTTACCGCGGAAAATACTGTTGAATTTAAACATTTATTTTTAAATACTTTTTAACGTCAGTAAGAGTGATCTAATCATTAAAAGATAATCTGCGCATAAGAGCCTAATTGGCCGACTTTAATTCAACTGAAACGAGTTTCTTAAAGGACCGACGTAATTATTTACTATAATAATTATTAAATACTTTCATCCTTTCGGGAATCATCAGTGGAAAGTGTCATGATTAACACCAGTCGATAGATTCAAACCCGGCGACAGAAGCCACCCCTTATATATATATATATATATATATATATATATATATATATATATATATATATATATATATATATATATATAAACTGTTATGATTATATTTATGTATATTTAGGCAGCATTTTTTCTCTGTGATGTGATGTGAAATAGATGTTTTTTTTGTCTATTAATTCTATTTTCGATTCTTTCCAACTTCCGAATAACAATCTTCACTTATGGCAGAAACTGGCTGATATATCCGAGTACTTACCAGTCATTCAGGTTGTATGGTCAGGGCTAAATTAATCTCATTGGTTTTGAACATATTTTGAAGTTTTTTCTTTATCTTTCATTGGTTAATTATTTTACCCTTTTTTTCATTGATTAAAATTAATAACATTACTGTATGTATATATATATATATATATAAATTCCCGTTCACATACACCTTTCAGGATAAAGCTAGAACCCAGAACTAGATAGAATCGAGCAATTGCATCGACAACGAACAACGCCAGACCCAAAGTGGGTTTCGATGTACTGCATCTCATCAGTGACGTGCTCCGACATAGGCGCGAACCCAGGTCGTCGCACTCATGAAGTGCGCAATACTGACGACCTAACGAAATGGGCCAAGGCGCAATCTATTGACTATGCCTCGATTTTTTAAATTCTTATATTTTCATCCAGTTCTACATTCTACGATGTGACGAGCAACGCGTCACATACAACTAAGTTCGCGCCTATGTCGGAGCACGTCACTGATGTGAACGGGAATTTATATATCTATCTATAATCTCCTCTTAATGTCTAATATATATATATATATATATATATATATATATATATATATATAAATAAAATGAACTCATTTTTTCTCGTCTGATTTTGACCTTAATAGGATTAATAATCAAAATATTTCATGCAAATATAATATGCACAAACGGCAGAACAATATCTGAGGTGTGTTATAGGCTTTTTCTCAAATTACTCGATAATCTTAGATTTCTATACTTTTCTGCTGAGAAGTCACGGCCAAAATCGGTTAAGATCAATGGAAGTGGTAAAATATTTTCTCTCTAATAAATTCCTCCCCCCCCTGCCACCACGTAACACCGTTTGGGGATCGTTCACAAGAAACAGTTGAGAAGAGAACACCGGTTTGGCTTCGTAGTTCTTTCATGTGAAGTTATTTAAAATCACTAAATTAAGCTGCAGTGCTCTGTGGCGTAGTGGTTAGCGTGCTGGACAATTCACATTATATTTTCACGTTCGCGCCGACCTACCGTAGTCGCTTTTTTTTTTTTTTTTCCTAAACAACTGGAATGGACTTTTCTTGGTGGCCGAACTGTTAACGTTGCAGATGTTTTTTTTTTCACACTTTATTTTCCTACTTTTACTCATGACTCCGGGTTTGATCCTTCCTACTTACCTACCATAACATTTTTTAAAATTCCCCTCCCGTCCCGGAAACAAACACTCGGGCAACGCCGGGTACCCCCGCTAGTATATATATATATATATATATATATGTGTGTGTGTGTGTGTGTGTATGTGTGTGTGTATATATAACAATTAAATGATAATAATATAAATTAAATCCTTATAGATCAGATTGATTCGCGAAGGGATCGAATTTCATTTATAAAAGACAAGCTGAATAGTAAATATTCAATAGCGCTTACAAATATTTATACATTTCAAGATTTATTATATCATTTCATGAAAGAATTAAACTTTCTGTAGTAAGTATATTGAAATGTATTAATATTTGTAAGCACTATTAAATGCTAACTATTCAGCTTCTCATTTGTAATTGAAATCCGTTCCCTTGATAAATCAATCTGATCTATCTATCTTTCTGTCTGTCTGTCTGTCTTTTTCTCTCTCTCTCTCTCACACACACACACATACACACATATATATATATATACATTATATTTAAACCCCTCTTCCTCTTTCTCTCTCTCTCTATAACATTATACCTCTTCCTCTGTCTGTCTGTCTGTCTCTCTCTCTCTCTCTCTCGCTATATATATATATATATATATATATATATATATATATATATATATATATATGCCGTAAAATCCAGCGTATGGAGAATAACGATGTGGTCCTTACCCTAATTTCAGAGATTATATCTTCTAAAAACCGTACGAACCCATAATAACGGAGTTAACTGGATGAAGCAACTGTATAAAATGGTGTTAATATTTTTAAGGTTTCAATTCAAATAAAAAAAATCAATCTAATGTCACATTTTTTCGATATATTAACACTTTTCATATTATTTTATGTCTACTGCAAACAATTACTTAATTTCTCTGTTCGCCGTTTAGAACCGATTTATTACTTTACTTGGTTTAGTTTCTTTTACGGCATCTTAACAATTTTGTGGTCATTGCATCGGATTTACATATATTTCGATCGTATATATTTATTGACAAACTTCATCTGCGACAATACAAAAGTTACTAAAAAAATACCACGAAAAAGCTATTAAACACACTCCTAGCGAGATATTGACGAAAAATGAAAACAACGGTCATATGGCGTGCTTACAATTGCGTTCGCTCACTACAAAACATTTTTTTGTGCTCGAAATCATTTTGGCGCCGAAAAATAAATGCACTTTTTAATTATGTTGCCATGCACAGACGATAAAGGTTGTTCAGCATACTAGACACTAGAACCAGGCAAAAAACCGCCAAAACACTATATTATACTTTCTCCCCTTGACGGGTATCGCCTGTATTGACTGGATTTAAACTTGAATTACCGATTACATAATCTCCTTAGATATCCATTAACCTACTTCTCCTTATCCCCCATGTTTAGAAGTATATCCACACAAAACGGAATTATCGGGGCAGAAAGTAGAAAAATATATAATTTTTTTTATCGATCTAATTAGAAAATATTGACCGTTTTTATTCCCTGTAACACACTCACAACAAGAACTCCTTTGGCTACAACAACTACAAAGCACTTTCTTTTCTTACTACGTGTGCTTTACCTCCAACGGAAGTGAAATGAACAAGAACTTCAAATCGGTGGAATACGTTACTGCATGCTACAACGTCTATATGTTCAAATTAAATGTCAAATGATACTTGTCATAAAGCGTCCCATAAGTAATCAAAATTTGTTAATTTCATTTATCATTTTAAATCCTCTCGGAATATTCTTCATAATTTAACTGTAAATCTATCCATCTCATGAACACTTATCCTCGAGTGAATTTTGGTTTTGAAGAGTATTGACTCCTTAGTTGAAAAAGAACCAAACAACGAAGCATACTCTGAACGTTTAGAGACAAATTGATACTCCTAAGTCAATGAATGGCTGAGGTTTATACCCATCCCCAACAGTATGTTGCGCAGATATTAACATAAGACATCTGACCTAATGTTTACTCGGATTGCCGATTGCGTAGTCCACCTAGGTAGCAGTTATTCCAGTTACTGACAATC
>NC_136500.1:17134635-17139635 GCF_053919585.1 Euprymna scolopes
ATATATATATATATATATATATATATATATATATATATATATATATATATATAATATGAAGCTGAATGTCTGTGTATGGTCACGAATAAGCTCCTATATGGTTGACTATTTTAATAAACTGATTACATATAATGATAGAAGATGTATCGAGACACAGGAATGGGTATGTAAGATCTGGCAGAACAGTGGTTCATTAAAATTGTGGTGTCTGCGTTCGCGCCTGGTCCACAAAGTATGGAAATAAAAAATTAAAAAATGAAAAAAAAAACGTTTACAAGTGTTTTTGATATAGATGTACATAAGAATACTTTGATAAGTATGTTTTAACTTAAATAGGGATGGTATGATAAAATTGTGGGGTCTGCATTCGCGCCTGGCCTCCATAGAATGGAAATAGGCACAAACTTTAATAAATACTTTTCATATCTATCTGCGTAAGTATACTTTGATAATTATGTTTCAGTTTGAAGAAATATGGTATAATAAAATTATGGGGTGTTCGTTCGCACCTGACCTCCATAGAATGGAAATATGTCACAAAGTCTAACAAGTTTTTTTAATATAGATCTACAGAATATTGTGATAAGTGTTTCAGTATGAACAGGTATGGTATAATAAATTATGGGGTTTATCTATTTTACTTTTACTTTCATCATATTTTGCTTTGGTTTTGATACCCCCAAATTCGAAGCTATCTCTTTACAACCCTTCCTTTTCATAACCTATCATACTTTTATAAATCAGAGACCATTTTCTGCACGCTGTTTTTGAACCCAGTCAACGACGGGTACTTTTGCTAGTATATATATATATACACACTTATATATATATATATATATATATATATATATATATATATATATATATATATATATTAGTGTGTGTTTGTGTGTGTGTGTGGAGCGATAAATTTGTCTCCATAAAGAAAACAACACAACAGCTATATTTTAAAACTTTTATTGAAAAAATCAATTCAGGTAACGTCATTATACACTTATATATATATATATATATATATATATATATATATATATTAGTGTGTGTGTGTGTGTGTGTGTGTGTGTGTGTGTGTGGAGCGATAAAGAAAACAACACAACAGCTATATTTTAAAACTTTTATTGAAAAAATCAATTCAGGTAACGTCATTATGCAGTAGAGTTGACATGTATTCACCCATAATTATTTCCTCGATACGGACCCGGAACTGGAAGCATGCCTTTTTCACAAGCGCCGGTGGGAGCTCAGCGAATATTCGATGGATGGCGGAGATCAGGCTGGCTTTGGTGTTGTTCTGAACGTATGACCAAACGAAGTAGTCTAACGGGTTCAGGTCGAGGAAGGAGGCAGACCCGGTAAGAGAAGGGTACAAATTGAAGCACTTCTTCTGAAGCCAAGCCTGGGTCTCTTTGGACTTGTGGGCCGGTGCCGAGTCTTGCTGCCACTCGCAGTGTCTCTCAGCGACAAAGGGATCAACACACTGTTCAATACATCAAGGTAAACTTTGGTGCTGACTTTCAAGACGACTTCGAAGATGTAAGGTGGCATGATGTGGCCCTCACCAAAGACCATACCGTGGCCGGAAATTCGGTTGAGCTGTGCCCTCAAGCGTTGAACCGTCCGGATTTGCATTTTGAGTGTGCTGGCAATGGTCCCCTTGTCATAACTTGGATCGGTAAAGAGCATGAATTGTACAGCAACGCATCTCCGATCTCACTCGTTGAACATTTTGTCACTTTCAGGCATGATAAAAGGCCCCCATCGCTCTTTAGATTTGTACACAACTGTCCAACTTGTAGATGGTCTGCAAAACAGCAAACAAAAAACAAACAAAAAACAAAACAAAAAAAAAACAAAGCAAAAGAAAAAAACAAACAAAACAAAAACCGAAAACAGTTTTCATCAAATGAAAATGGAATAATGGCGTCTCCTCCAGGGCGATAATTTTGTCGTTCTACCTAGTACATGAATTGAAAAGATTCATAAAACGGATTATTGTATTTTACTTTTCATTTGGCAGTATTTTTTCTTGATAAAAATATGTTTTCATTTTGCAACATTTTTGGATTTTTTTAAAAAATCAAATGCATTCTTTTAACGGTTACCCAGCAATTTTATGACAAGTTTCATTTTTTCTTTTTACGCAAATAAAAGTAAAATAAACGTACATCGTACATGTTATTATAATTTTATGGGCTTTTGTTTTACTGATAATTTAAAAGCAATAGTAAAACGGAAGAATAATTTGAAAAAAATATTAGAAAACGAAATGTTTTATGAAATAGTTTATTTGATGATTAAGAGCATAGATTTTGAGACTTTCAGTGTAAAACATCTCTCTTTTTTTTTTTAGATTTTCTTTTCATTTTTCTGGTGGTATTAACCCGGAGATATCAGCTCTTCGTGCAGAGAAACAAAATACGTTCGGCATTATGGATGATTATTGTCAGTCTGACGCGATTTGTGAGCGTGAGTATAATTAGTACCAGCAATGGAAAATAAAGTGTAAAACATTAAAAAAAAAAATCGTTTTTGGAATCGGAAATCAGGCTCGAACTTTCCGAGTCCGATACTAATACCCCAAAATTCTCATTTTGCTTATGTCTTGTTTCGATTAATCGTCCAAGTCCTTATATATATATATATATATATATATATATATATATATATATATATATATATATATATATATATATATAAATATATATGACAATTAAGAATATTCCGCGTTTCATTTTTGTGAGAATTCCTCAGGCTTATGCATAAGACGAATTTTCACGAGAATTGAACACAGAATATTCTGTGTAGCTTAATTGCCATATATATTTTTATAACTTACTACCTTGCTCTACTTATGTATTCAGCACCATTGAAGTAAATACTGAAAATTTACGCATAAAATTATATCTCCGTATATTAATTTATGTGATTAAATGAAATTGTCTATATATATATATATATATATATATATATATATATATATATATATATATATATATATATATATATATAACAATTTTTTTGTGGTACAAAAGTTAATAATAGCTTTGAACAAGATATCCGGAGACATGCAGAGCTGGGAAACAAGCAATTCATTAAGGGGAAAGCGACAATTCGTTAATAAAAACGATTTAAGAGTAAATTTATATATTTATAAATTAGCGATTATAAAAAAAGGACCTAAACCTTGAGCCGTCTTTCAACCGATCCATTATCAAGAGAAAACATCGGCGGTTACGATTAAGAAAAAAAAAATGTAAATATCATTAAAAAAAAATAAAAAAAATAAGTAGTGTTTTTTTGTCCTTCTCTAACGTGGGGTGGGGAAATGGAAAATTAGAAAAAAAAAAACACAAAATTAATTGTCTCCAATATCAGGGTAAAATAAAACAAGTGGCTGGCCGAGATCCTGGAACCCGTGCTGAACAAATTATCAAGTAATTGTATTGTCGACTCGTTTCGCTTCGTCGCTGCCATGCATGAACTTGAATGTATAGTCCTCAAACTAATTTTCTTTGCTCTTTTGATGTCACTAGCCTATTTACGAAAGTTCCACTCGATGAAGCGATTCAAATATGTGCCGATATGTTTTATCGTTATACTCTAGCCCCTCCTGCTTTCCCGGAACTTATGAAACTGGTCACCAAGTCAGTCAGTTTCAGTTTCAACAATGAAATGTACCAGCAGGTGGATGGGGCGGCAATGGGCAGTTCTTTGGGTGCTATCCTAGCTAATATCTTCCTAGGTTTCCAGGAATCTGTTATTCACTCGGATTACTAGACCCTTTCTTTATTGGCGATACGTTGATGACACCTTTGTAATTTTCAAGTCTCGCCATGAAGTGAGTGAATGTTTCCTATATTTGAATAATTTCCACCCATTTTTAAAATTCACCATGGAGGAGGAACATAATGACTCTTCCTTTCTTGGATGTTTTGGTAGAAAGAGCAGGTAACAATTTCTCTAGCACAATATACAGGAAACCGACTTTCACGGGCCTGTATATAAGTTGGCACCCCTTTGCCCTTATGAGTAGGAAAATCAGCTTGATTAAAACGTTGGTTCACCGTGTGCTTATGATTTGCACAGCCAGCAAATTAGAAGCTGAAATGAAAAAGATAACAGATATTAAGGATGGTTTTCCCGAGTGTATTATTGCGAAGTTTATCCAGAAAAAACCCAATCAAACACTGACATTTCCCCCAGGCCATCTAAATGTCCGGTATATTTAAAGCTCCCTTTCATAGGCGCTATCAGTAAAGGTTTCTCTGATAGGATCAGATCTGTGGTGTCTCGCTGTTACTATGCGGTGCAACCCCGCCTCCCTTGTGTGATATTTGTACCAAGAAGGCTTTCCCGGCTTTTCAGAAAGATGTTCTACCCACACTGGACAAAAGTGTAGTAATTTATGAATTCAAATGTCAGTACGGCGCTGACTATATCAGTATCACGTTGAAACGCCTGGGGGTCAGACTGGCCCAGCATATACCTGCACGATTTCGGAATCCGTGTATGTCTAATAAGAACGTACCGACGAGCACATCCGGGCGTTTAACGAATACGCCCGGACGCTTACTTAGCACATCCGGGCATTCAACGATTCAAGGGTCGGCGATCGGGCAGCATTTGCTCGATAATAAATTATATGGAGATGCCCATTCGGATGGTCTTTTTCGTATCGTGTACAGGGCTCGCTTTAAACATTTACAGCATATTTTGGAGGCTTTGTGTGTAACAATGCGTAAGCCTTCGCTCTGAAGGCAGAAAGAGCTCTCACACAAGTTGGAATTGTAAGGAGCTCTATTTTATATATATATATATATATATATATATATATATATATATATATATATATATATATATATATATATAAAATTTACTTGATTCCTCCAGCCTTGACAGACGTGTTTTAAATATTCTCTCCAGTGCTTTTTCTTTTAATGATTTGGAATTCATTCCATTTGCGCTTTTTTCCAAGGAACTCTGCCTTTTGGATCATTTTG
>NC_136500.1:17144635-17254635 GCF_053919585.1 Euprymna scolopes
CATCTCATCAGGAGAAAATCGATAGCGTAAAAAAATAATATTATGTCGAAACTTTAAAGTAAATAGAGTTCTAATGGGGAACTATTGAATGTGCCAAAATTACGGGGACAACTAAAATTAAGTTTATTAACGTTTAAAAACGATTAAAATATTGGCACAACGAGGGAGAAAAAAAAACTGGAGAAAAGATTCAAAACTCCCCAAAGAGAAACAATGCGTTTACTGTTTTTTTTTCCGACACAAAGAAGGTTTACGCACCGGTTGTCAACCAAATGTTGGCCGATAGCAGAGTCCAAGGCCGCAGAAGGAGGGAGACTACCAGACTCCATCCTCCCTTGTCTGATCTTCGATGGAACTTGCTGGTTTATACGAGTCAAAAGATGCAAGGATGTTCGCCCAACATAACCTGCATCGCACTGGCATTTGAATTGATACACAATATTGCTATTTTGGATGTAAGGTAAACTATCCTTGCGAAAATGTACGTATATGTACCGATGCGCTCTATGATGGTCGCCTGACTGCTCCACGGTTTTCTATAGAGATTCTTATTGAACTCGTTTTAATGTGTACAAAATCTGTGGAGTTTAGTTTTTGTAATATTATGTACTGTCAGGTCGACGGGGTGTCCGTTGGCCCCAACTTTAGCGGATATTTTTGTCGGATATTATGAATCTGTTCTGTTCAACTCTATAACAAAACCCACTACATATTTCAGATATGTTGACGACACTTTTGCTATTTTTCCATCACAAGGTGAAGCGTCAATGTTTTTTGATATGTTGAATTCTTTGCATGGGGCTCTAAAGTTCACTATGGAAAGTGAGAAGGACAATTCGCTTCCCTTCTTGGATGTTCTTGTTGAACGTTCAAGAGGGGGACTTTCTCACTACAATTTATAGGAAGACGACGTTTACTGGCCTATATGTGAACTGGTTGTCTTTTGTATCAAAGTCACGTAAAGTCGGCTTAATTAATACGTTGATACATAGAGCCCTCATGATTTGTTCGCCTAACAGATTAGAAGCCGAACTCGATAAGACCAGGGAAATATTCATCATTAATGGTTATCCTGTTGACCTTATTGATGACTGTATTTTCAAAAAGGTTGCGGATTTTAAATCCCCTAAAAAGTTTGGAATGCCCGGTTTATTTAAAATTATCGTGGGTTGGGGAAAAGAGTAACAGACTTTCCAAACATATTCGCAGAAGTATTTACGACTGCTTTTATTCTGTGTCCTTGCGTTTGGTATATACTACGAGACCTGCTTTTCCTTCTTTTGGAAGGATAGTTTACCTTACATCCAAAATAACAATATTGTCTATCAATTCAAATGCCAGTGCGATGCAGGTTATGTTGGGCAAACATCCTTGCATCTTTTGACTCGTATAACCCAGCATGTTCCATCGAAGATCAAATAAGGGAGGATGGAGTCTGGTAGTCTCCCCCCTTCTGCAGTCTTGGACTCTGCTATCGATCAGCATTTGGTTAACAACCCGTGCTGTGCCGATAGATATATAATAGAATGGTTCGAGGTGCTACGTAGAGCGGACTCCAAAAACCATTTAAAGATTTTGGAGTCTGTCTCTATTGCGATGCGTAAACCTTCTTTGTGCCGGCAAAAGAAAACAGTAAAGGCATTGCTTCTCTTTGGGGAATTTTGAATGTTTTCTCCCGTTTTTTTTTCTCCCTCGTTGCGCCAATATTTTAATCGTTTTTAAACGTAAATAAACTTAATTTTAGTTGTTCCCGTACTTTTGGAACATTCAATAGTTCCCCATTAGAACTCTTTTAAGGTTTCGACATAAGATTATTTTTTACGCTATCGATTTTCTCCTGATGAGATGATAGCCGAAAGAGCTCTTGAGAAACTTCCGCCTATTTTATTTAAAACTATATATAAATTCTGTACCTCCAAACATTTATTTAAATATATGTATGTATGCATGTATGTATGTATCTATCTATGTATCTGTATATATATATATATATATATATATATATATATGTATATATATATGTGTATCTCTATATAATGTATCTATATATATATATTTATCTATATTTTATATGTATATATATGTCTATATATGTCTATATATATACCTACATATATCTATCTATCTATCTATCTATATATATTTATACATCTATATATATATATATCTATATATACATCTATATATATATATATATCTGTATATAAATACATCTATATATGCATCTATATATATATATTATATATATATCTATAGATATATATCTATAGAGGTATATATATATCTATATATACATCCATATATATCTATATATATATATTTATCTCCATATATCTGTATATATCTATATTTGTATATATCTATATATATCTTTTTATATTTATATACATCTATGTATATATATATATATATAGATATATATAGATATAGATATATACGGATATAATGATATATATATATATACATATATCCATATATCTATATATCTATATATCTATATATATATACATATATATCTCTCTCTCTATATATATATATCTATATACATATATCTATCTATCTGTCTATCTCTCTCTCTATATATATATATATTTATATATATCTATGCATATCTCTCTCTCTATATATATCTATCAATCTATATATATATATATATATCTACATCTATTTATATATATCTACTAGCACTTCATTCCGGCGTTGCCCGGGTGTTTAGATGTGTATGTTGAGCAAAAAAAGTGGTAGTAGGAAGGCAGGCTCGAACCCGTACCGCGAAGGAGGAAGAGAACAGGAAAAACTGACGTCTGTTACGCCAACCGCCAAACCGAAATTGACATAGGTTTAAATTAAGGCTAGACAATCGAAAGAATAGGATTACTTTAAAAATATTGGCGAAAAAGCGACCCTCTCTGTTGAAAAGTGACCAGTTGAACGTGAAGATATTAATGTTTCTAGCTAATTTTTCGATATTTGTCGTCTGAAAGGTCGAGCTTCAAAACGATACTGATCTTGTAAAAATCTGTCGCCTCTGTCGAAAGTTTTAGGCAGACATGCAAACATACATACATTTATATATTGGTAACTGAAATGTTCGACCCAAACCGATTAAAAAGCTTGCCCTATCTCTGAATACCCTTTATGTAAAATTTCAAATGTTTAGACCAGAAATTGTCTTAGTAATTTGGTAGAGACCGCAAAGGTCAAATTTTTAAAAATTTGACCCCTATTATGACCCCTTAACATTTATTGTTTTGGGCTTAAATCAAGTTATTAAGTTAGATCCATGTCCAAGAAACCTATATCTAAAATTTCAAGTGTTTAGACCCAAAATTGCCGGAGGAGTTAGGTAGAGTTCTCAAAGGTCAAATCGTTGAACTTTGACCCATTACCAACCAAATTTCTGGCCGAAAACCGATCACATCGATTTTCCCAAATCTCAGTATCCTGTATATCAAATTTCGAGTCTGTAGACTTAAAATTGAGAGAGTTATTGCGTAGAGAAATGTACACACACGCAGAGAGGCACAAACACACACAGGCACACAGATTCACTTTTATAGATATATAGACATCTCTCTCTCTCTCTCTCTCTCTATATATATATATATATATATATATATATATCCATGTATATATATATATATATATATATATATATCCATGTATATATATATATATATATATATATAAGTAAAAAATGTGTGAGAGTTGGCAGCGATTAATATTTTTTTTTGTATTTTCGCAGCTTTTGCTTTAAACATACCCATTTTGTGTCCCATTTTGACAGAATTATGAGAATAATGGAAATAGTATTAAAAAAAATAATAAAGAAATGAAAACAAAAACCCAAACAAACCCACTTATGTGTTCATCAACGTTTCGTCTTTATTTCGAGACTTACTATGGATTAATGAGATTAAGAAAAAATACCAGTCCAAATATTTTAAATATTTTCAAGTGCAAAGTGTGACGGTGTTTTATTTCAGAAACGGAAAAAGACGTTGCAAGTTCAGAAAAGGAGGGGAGGTTGCGTTGTCAAAGAGATGGAGCTTTTGTAATAACGTCATATAGTCGTTTATATGTTATTAAGATATGAACGTAGTTAATATTCTTTCTGGAAAGAATATGTCTTAAAATTCAAATATAGGTTTGTAGCAAAAATAAAATGAGCGTGTTTTTGTTATATAGTTTATTGATTGAGATTATATGTAATAATACAAATTATACCCAAAAGTACACCCCCCATATATATATATATATATATATATATATATATATATATATATATATATATATATATATATATATGCGGTTGTTAATGCATGAGTATACATATCACATTTAATTTTATGTTCTTGCCCAAGAAATATAAATTCAGTATCCGTAAAGTTTATTATAAGGCAAAGATAGAAATTAATAGATGAACTTTTGTGGAAAATTTCTGGTCGACGCATTGTTCCTATTCCATATCAAGATTGGTTCATGAATAATAATGAGGCGTACGTCACAGACCAACTCTCTCTCTCTCTCTCGCTCTTCTCTCCCACTCTTCCTCTATCTATCTCCCTTTCTCTCACATCGGCATCGTAGCGGATGCCGGTCCACAGGGAGGAAACGACACAATGCGTCAAGCTGATTGGCTGTTAATGACCACAGGGACCACGGACAAACATTCGCTCTTCAAACTTGATTCCGCCCCCCCCCATTTTTTTTTACGTGTTTTTATTTTGGAAATATCGTCTGCTTCAAATATCTTATTTCCTTTTCTTCCATTTTTTTTTGTAGGATTCGTTACTGTATTTTTGAGTTTCATACTTTATTCTTCACTGTTATTTAAATGTTTTTTCTTTCTTTCCGCTTTTATTAAACGAAGACATATTTGTTCGCCTTTGTAGGGACATCGAAAACTGTGGACTCATTGCCGCCATCGACGCCTTCGCGATAGAGGACGCGATTAAATCGGCTGTAAAGTCGACCAAAAATAGCAAAAAGAAATGATGGCAGATGAATTTGAAAATTTCAAGACAAATTCCAGACTTCTACATAAAACAAAAAAAAAAAAAACAAAAAAAAAACAATCATAACGATAAGTTAATAGAATGATCATTACTCCGTTATATATATATATATATATATATATATATATATATATATATATATATATATATATATATATATATATATATATGTCCAGCTTATGTCCCGAGTGAAAAAATATAATACTCAGCAGTGTTGTCGTTTGTCAAGGGGATCTTTTTGCCTATATTTGAAGCGTATCTCTTGGTGGTTCGGGGTTTACATTTTGGTGAGTTCATTGCTAATCCTTAAGATTATTATTAGAATAACGGTTAGTAATACGCAAAATCGCAGCGAAGAGACAAGGAGGATGGAAAGACCGTGGAAAGGAGAGACAACATGCGCTATCTAATACTTTATTTGAAAAGGTATTGAAACAACTGAAATCTCGGACACCTTATTACCTGCCAAATTCCAGAAAAAATCAACGGCAAAAAAATCAATAGTATACGGTCGTTGCAAGAATACAAAATCACTTGTAACTGTTTTCGAAAACGGTAGAAAATGCTGGAAATCTGAGTAGACCTGTTGTCGCGCAGGCACCAGGGAATGCTACTTGCTATTAGCAGTGATTTCTCACTGCTAATAACTTATGTGAAAACTACTAGTGATGAAATATATTTATAATGGAGATTTGGTATCTGTCTGCCTGTCTGAAATAAAACTTTTATTATTTAACGTCGTCATTTTGCGATCGCAGTTGAGATGATGAAATATTAAAAAGTTTTAAAGAACTTGAAACATAAGACCTTTTCTCATAAAACCACCCGATTTGGCATTAAATTACCCCAAAATTGTTGATATGCCATAAAACAAAACAACCAAAATAAAAGACCATCAATAAGTACTTGAAAATATAAAAAACTTGAAATATAAATCCTTTTTTTCATTACCAAACACGACAATATGACATTATAAAATAACTAAACCAAATATAATATGAAAGAACAAAAACTGTCATGGTGTATTGTGTCATCTGCTGGTACAATCGAGTTAAAGTTTTGCCGCCAATAAACGCGTTATGTTTATCTGACAAGATGGCGGCCGTTTTGTTTTGTTCATTTGCACAATTCATTAGTTTCCACAACAATCTCTCCCTCATGATTTGCCATTTCTGCAGTAGATTTTCTGATACGACAGAAATTCTTCAAGTAAAAGTCTTTCTTTTTTGTTTTAATGTATTTTTGTTTCTTTTAAATTGTGCCTCTTGGTGCGTGTCTGTCAAAATAAACAGGTGGAAAGTTCAATCTTCGAAGCGACGTCCCCTGATACCTTTACACTAGCCGTATGATTCAAACAATAAAGACATTTAAAATGTTTTTTTCTTGTGTGTGTTTTACCATTTGAGCAAGTTATAAAAGGACATAATTTTAGTATTACATGAAATTAAATTTGTCATGAAATATTTTTTAATTACAAAGGCATTTTCTATTATCAAAACAGGATGCCACTCAAGGATACGTTGTATTCTGTGGGAAGCAGTCAAGTGGCAATATGTTTCATTGACAGAATACCTGTGAAAATTCCGCCGAGCTCTAGTCGCACTGAAGAAGAAGAAAGGAACTTTTTTTTCATTTTGGTAGAGGAACGGGTTCTTGTTGCGAATGTATCATAACTCTTTCAAACCATCTGACTTTTTTGTTTTCTTCACCTTAATAAGCGATATCTTTGAAAATTGCATTAGTGTAGATATGTATCAGGTCGATGTAAAAGGTTTTCCAGTATATTTGAAAGGGCAATTTAAACTATTTTAACTTATATTGCGAATACTGCTATTACTTAGACATATAACAATGATTTATTTATGACTTTTTCTTTCAGATTAAAGCATTAAAAACCAACTTTATCAATCTTTAAATACACGTTGTTATTTATGCATCAATGAAAAATTATATATAATTAGATTTAAAGATAAAATAACAAAACATGAAACCTCAATACATAGAAAACATTGAAAATCATATCTTCTTAGTCTCTGTGCACGTCCATTAAACAAAATATATACTATATTAACTGCAAAAATATTAGTTTTTAGTTTATGTTACGTTTATCTATATATTTGCTTTATATTTTAATTAATATTATTTTATTTTAATACAACTATTATTTATTTATTATTATCATCAGTAAATTCCTATTTCTATTTACCCCGTAAAATCGCTTTCGCTAAATTTTCATCTAACTTATATATCTTGCTTATACCGAGATCGTTTTATGTATCTTTTGTTTCTTTACTATTTAAATACTTCGTTTAATTTATTATTTTCGTATTATCCCTTTATTTTATCGTTTTATTACTTTATTATACCATATCATTTTATTGCATTATTATATTATTTTATTATTCTGTTACGTTTTATAAAAACTATTTTATTACTTTAATATTTAATATTTTATTAACATTTTGATTATTATTTTATTGTTTTCTGCATTCTTACATGCAAACACGCATACCCTCTCTCTTTTTCTCTCTCTCTCTTTCTCTCTCTCTATATATTTAATCATCCACAGCCAGAATGTTTTGCCGTATCACAGCTCCTCAGTGCGGCTAGACTAGTAACTACTACAATACAGATTTGAAACTCGACTGCTTAAAAGACAGTCGGCGCTCCTAACAGTTACGCCATTTAGCTACTGCTATTATAGGTATGTAAATTAAAAACGTTCAAACATTGTCCAAACGCCTTAGCAACATTTGTTTACACAAAAACATCGCTTAATACGCTAATAGCTGTTTGTTTATCACTTCCAAAAATGCTCAACCCAAGGTAGGGAGCATTTATCGTTAGCCAGAGACTGTTTCGCTGTATCAAAGCTCCTCAATGTGGCTAGATTAGCAGCTACCTCAAGTCCAAATCATTTTATCACCCAATCATCAAAATATATTATTATTTTATATTTCTAATCTTAATTTAACTATATATAATTTTATGTATGTATTTATTATTATTATTATTATTATTATTATTATTATTATTATTATTATTATTATTATTATTATTACAATATAACCATACATTTACAAATTTTTAATTATTTATTATTTCTTTTATCATTTTATTATCTTTTATTTTATTGATATTATTTTATTTCATTTATTATTTATTATTTTATTTTTATTATACTATATTATTTTTTATAATTATGTCTTTTATGCATTCGTAAAGGAATAGTTTAAACACGTTATAAAAATTAGAATTGCTCAAAAATAGTGTTCAAAACAAATGTTCCGACACTTTAAGGTTCTCTTTTAGTTGACCGAACAGCCTAGTCATAAGAATTGTTTATCGTTTCAAAGTTTAATATTTTTCGTCTTCATCAAAATTATATGATTAAAATAAATAAAAAGATATTCGACAAATGTCCACTAATATATGGTTATTCGAATCAGAATACAAAATTTTACACCAGGAAGGCTCCCCAGCGTTGTCCGAGGGAAAAGTGTAACGCATTTCTATTAAAATTTCTATCTATATCTCTCCGCATCTTCTTTCTCACTCTCTCATTTCTCCCCTTCCTCTCTCCAGTCACCTCTCTCTTCCACTCAGCCCATTACTTTCGTTGGACATACACAAACACATGCACACATATAACGTTACTTAATATAGATTTTTCGAAGAAGGAGTTGTGCTTTTTATCCTAAATTAGTGCATATAACGGTGGAAAACCGAGTCTGACGAAACATAGCTCTGTTGACCCCTAAAAAACGAATCATTTTTTAAAATTTATATATTATTTAACACTCGACTAGCTACAACTACTATCCACATTTTTCCCCATTCTCTAACTGTGCCTAAATGTAAACAGATTCCATGAATATTTCTTAGAACTGCCTGCCCGACTACAATAATATCTTTCAAGTCCAATATAAACAAGTTCGTGTTAAGCCGTTGTCTTAAATAACACTGACAAAAAGCAATTTTCATGTTTCCTAAGATTTTTCAATTGTTTTTACCTAATTTGAAGGCGCTGATTCCAGAAATGCTGTCACTTTTTTTTCTATCAGGTCCTGTTTTTCTATTAGTATATACTGCCCTTCTGCAGGAAGCCGATGGCTACAATAAAAACAATCAAATCGAAGAAACAATCTTTTTTATGATACTTTAAGACACATATTCATGAAATCACACCAAAATATTCACAATCTAAGATGGAAGTCGTTAAAATAACATGCTAAGCATACACATTATCATCTATAAATTGACCTTTTACTGAGTTTCTAGAATGGGCGGGGGATCCGACAGCTTCACGCTTGCTAGAACAACAGTAGTCTGCAAGCATAGTGGCATCTCAACAACCTTGATAGTGAATTTCCATGCCGATGTTGCATTGATGGAAGTGCTCTCCTTGCTCGTCGCTCACATCATCTTGATTTTCTAGAAAACGGATAAGTTAGCTTTGCAAAAACTGTAACTTGATGCTCATATTTGCAGCCAGTTGATGAAGACTTATGAGTAATGTTTCAACAAGCTCGTTGTAGATGGGCGCCTTCATTTTTCCCCAAGAAGACTTTTACTACATTCGTAAACGCCGTCCAGACACTCAATTCTACAGAAATTTTCGTTATTCATTAAATTTCTAATCTGTGGTCCATAAAAAATTCCAGCCTTTTATTTCTCTATGGTTAGGCATGGAAATTTCATGCAAATATATTTGAAACAGTCGCCATCTTTCTCAGGATCTTTCACAAACTGTTTTCTGGTGATAAGCTTTATGTGAAGAGGAGGAAACACAATTTTGGAATGATCCACTAAAGGAGATACCAGAAAATTGAGAGTGCCAGGAATCAGTTCACTGCGCACAAGTCAATCTTTTTTTATCCAGTGTCTGTTCCTGCCCTACTAAAAAATTGATTTCATCATGTTTTTCTTTGAGGGACGTTGAATGACCAAGAGGAACTGATCCATATGTTGCCATTGTGAAAAAGAACACATTTTAAACTTCTTTTGGATACTTTCTCTAAAAAAGTGCAATCTTAAGAATAATATTGTCCGACACTAAGCCACCGCAGTAGACCGCCAATGTCGTTGCAACATACTATGCCGTTTTCCTGAGTGAAATATGACAACAATTCAATATGACGCTTTCTACAGAAGATTTTTTTCGCTGAGTCTTGAAGATTCTTTCGAAAGGTTGAGATCTCTAGTCAGATCATTAAGTTCTCTTTAGTGAAGAAGGAGGAAAACTGACATCTGAAACAGTGGCTTCACTACTGTCAGTGGACAAAACAGAGGCTTGGTCTTCTTCAGAACTAGGCAATTGCAATTCAGGCAAGCCTTTAATACCTGTAACAGGAATTTTATTGCAGTGTAGAATTGGCCCAATTGCAGACTTTAGGTTTGGATAAACCAACGAATTCGCGTTCTTCCTGTTGATTCCCTTTATTTTGACCGCACAGAAAAAGCAGTCATCGAAATGGTTTTTGGGTTCTCGACAGACCATTGGAATACCAAAGCGGAGTGACTTTCTATCCTTTTTTTGTCCACTGTCAAAGATGCTTAAGACATTGCTCATACAATATGGGATACCCATGCCTTATCTTGATCACCCAGCATTACTTTGAAGTAAACAAGATAAATACACTTCACAAATTCACTGATCCGTTTCCTGTTGGATTGCAACGTATCTTCCCTGCAAATATAACAAAACCACTTGGATTGTTTAAACAACATCGCCTAGAAGATGATATAGTTATGCTTAATTTTTGCTCCAAAAAATCTGCAACTAAATTAAAATAATGCAGACTGTCTGACTTATAAATGAATTCCAAACATTAAGAAAATAAACCTTACATTAACCCAGAAATCAACAAAACATGTTACAATCGGTAGGCCTATTTACTACTCAGTGTCCACTTCTTACCAACTACATACTTTTTATTTAAAGTTTGTGATGTTATAATCAATTAAAATACATCACAAAACAACTTACAATTGTAATTATGAAGCTAGAATGTATATAGAAACACACCTAATGTACTGTCGTCGCACGCACCTATGCCTCACAGACAAATAAACTATTATAAACAATAACAACTCTGAAGACTAGTACATAATCTACATGTATATTTATTTAAAGAGAAAAAGTAAAAACTAAAAGAGAGAAAAATGACAGGTATGAGAAAGTAAAAACAATAACAACAAACGAGGGTAGGAAAATGAAGGAGTTAATGAAATCGAAAGGCTGAATAAGTTCGTAAAGAAATGGAACATGAATTGTCAAGTTGCATGACAAAGTAAACAAACACATTGCCCAGAAGAAGAAATCAGTAAATTATACCATTGATGCCGGGGATGGAAACGGGTAAAGAAGAAAGGGGCGTGCTGTGTTGCCGGTGGTTGCAAAAAAGAAGTAAAGACTAACCGGAAGAGGAAATTAGGAAGAAAGTAACTTTTAATTAAGAGTAACTTAAAGGGAGATAATCGGTTCAAAACAGAGGCACAGCACCTAATTTTAAAATAAAAAAGGTCTAAAATAGTAAATATCTACAACTACTTGACTTGATGAGAAAAAAAATAATACAATCGTCGGAATCAACACTCGCAAATTAATCTAAATCTACTTAGAAACCTTGGGTAGCAAAAAATGTTTGGGCCAGTGTAATCAGTTCTGCCCAATTTATAACATTAGCAATTATTACACTACCACCTTAAATTCATTCAAACTTATCCTCGAGTGGCCTTCGGGCTTTGATACGAGTGGTGACTTCTATGTAAAATAAAAACAATCCAGAATAATGTCAGTTAAGAAAATACGAACATTGTGGAGGTTTATTTTGTTGTTTTTGTTTTTAATTTTAGTCGGACAAACGCAGATTGTTACGCACTCATATAACTGCTTATTTAAATTAGATTAATGTCTCTTAATGGTTAAAGCAGACGATTGAACTATTTTAGATCTATGTAGAAAAGTAAAATATCTTAATCACGAACAACGAACTCATTTAAAATTATATGTTTTTGTTTTTGTGATTGGTGGCCGTGTTGATAAAGTGTCCTCTTTCAATTTTAATTTTTATAACATCATGAATTTGAATCCTATACAATTCTTCTTCTTCTTCTTCTTCTTCTTCTTCTTCTTCTTCTTCTTCTTCTTCTTCTTCTTCTTCTTCTTCCTTATGGAAATCGCTCCAAACAAGTCGTAAAGACATTTAATTTAACGAGCTACCCCTCCCCCAAACTCTACTATTTCGAGATCAAAATATTACTAATGATGTTATATAGATAGATACGGACTCAAAAAACAGCAATTCTTCCTCGTGAGGAGTAAAGGACGAAATAAGGGAACCGAGAGTTTCGTGGTTGTTAAAAGTAACCTAAGATCCCAAAATGTTTGCTGTAACGTTTATTCATCATCCTCATCATTAATTTGAATAAATTTTGTTTTAATAAGAAAACGGATGGAAAATATTTAATGGATGTCCTTAACTTCTAATCTTGGCTATAAAAACGCAAGAAAAGTTGAGAAACTCGACAGAAACAGTTAATTCTAGTATATTTTGATAATATTATTCAATCCTACCTTTCTCAATCTAGTCATATCTATTTATCTATTGTGAGTATCAATTACACGAGACCCAATCTTACTTAATATTCATCTTGCTATTTGCTTCGTCCTGACAAAAATCAATATCCATTTTTGGTTCGTTCTTCTTCCGCTTGTTCACAATCCACGGATCGTCTTTTTTTGAAATCCGTTCCCGCCTATTCTCAACGGGACTTTTCCCGGGCTTCCGGCCTTTTATGCAATGTCGACCGCGTCGTCGTCGTCAGTGTCGGTATTGACGGCGGCGGCGACGTATTATGATTTCATCGGGCGGCCGTCGATGTCAGATCGGATCGTGTCTGACAGCGGTCAACCTGACAACTGAAGATGCAAACAAGGGAAATAATCCGCACAGACTCAATGGCTTTGCTAACGGCGGCGAGGAGAACCAATCGACCAATCAGGAACCGCGCGGATGGACAGGGAAAATACACAACACAAAGAAGAAAGTGAATAATGAGAAGAAAGGAAGAGGAGGAGAGGGAGGAAGGAGAAAAAAGATAAAAAGGAAAACAAAAACAAGAACAGGTAGAAAAGAAAACGAAGAAGCGAAAGAGGATGATCAGGAAGAATAGTAGTGGGAGTAGTGGTAGGAGAAGAAAAAAATGTAAAAAGAAAGACAAAGGAAAAAGCGGAGTGGAAAAAGACAGAAAAAGGCGGAAAGAGATAATAAAGAATACAGGGATAAGAGAGGAAAGAGGGGAAAAATAGAGGAAGTAAAAATATAAAGGGAAGACGAAACATAAGAAGTAATTGGACACATGCAATTAAAAGAGAGTGTTTATTTTCACTGGGAAAATACTGTGAAGTTTTCTATTTTTTAAAAGTGTATTTAATTATTAATTCACACGTAACTATAATTTTAGGTTAAAAAAAACAAACTTTTTTCTTGATAATACAGCTAACAATGTTGCATTGTATATTTTCTTATAAGAATAAAAATTAGTGAACTTTTGGCCAGAAAATTTAAAATTACAATGTATTTTTTTTAGCTTTTAAACTTCTTATACGAATAATTTTAAAATTAGACTTAAAAAAAAAAAATTCATTGAGAATGGTTCATATATTTTTGGAATGTGAGAAATTAACTCTAACAGAGTTGTCGCCCTCTTTGCCAGAAATAACCCGAGATAAAAAAAAAGACTTATTTCCTCGAGGGAATTCAATGTGGGCTAATTTAGCTGGCGTTTGAAAAAGAAACATGAATAAACAGTTTAATAATTAATCAATTGTTCAAGTTCCATTAATTTGCTTAATAATATTTAATAAAAGCGTATAACTCCCACCAACCCCAGAGAGTTCATATTTCTCCGTCAATCCCAATTAATTAATTAATTAATTAGACGATTAAAAGAGAACTATAATTAAGTTCAAAATAGAAGACCTATTAATGAGCTGCCTTCAGTCCAACATCTTGTTAGCAACTGCCTGTAAAGTTAAATTCCCGCCAAAGGCGCAATCCCTGTCTTCCGGTGGAAGTTATAATATCAACCAGTCATAAGTTCCGTCTTATCCGTGTTATTTCTGACAGGAAATATCTTTAGTTTATCAATAAAGGGGTGGGAAAATTTTAGCTTCGCTTTTGACCCAACGATGAAAGTTTTGTAAATATTTTTTAAGATTCATTCACTTCTGTAAAAACTTGTATAAAAAGCATATTTCAAGTTTATTATTACTGTTTTTTGTACGATATTGCAAAATAAAATTTATCCTCGTTAAAAAGTCAACAAAAGAAAACGTGTAAACTGAACTGTTATATATTTATTTCCAAAATGCTTTGAATTTTTACATCAGCAGATTTTATAACACTTAAAAATCCATTATTTCTCGTTTTTTAGTACTTATACAGAATAAGAACTATGCTTAAATAATAAAGTTATTATTTAGAAACCCTGTCTTAACTATATTATTCAATATATATTTTTTAATGTATTAAAACAAATTCTTTATTTGTAGTTAAATTATTTACTTGTATTTGAATTGTGTTATTTTTTTCGGTAATTCATCGCTCGTTTTCATTTAAAGATCATCATTGGTTTTAATTAAAAATATTTATGATTCGTTTTCATTTAAAAAATACTATTTATCGTTCGTTATCATTAAGAAAGTATTTATCGCTTGTTTTTATTACAAAAAATGTTAATCGTTCGTTTTCATTAAAAATGTTTTTTTTATTTTTCAACTTTTGCTTGTTTAATATTTTTGTTCATTCTTTAAATTCATATTTCAGTTTTCAAGTATTTAATTGTATCTTGTTTCAAACATACATAATCTAACATGCATCAAATTTTTTTCCATTATTTAATTGTATCTTGTTTCAAACATACATAATCTGACGTGATTCAATTTTGGTTTCCATTATTTAATTGTATCTTGTTTCAAACATACATAATCTGACGTGCATCAAATTTGTTTTCCATTATTTAATTATATCTTGTTTCAAACATACATAATCTGACGTGCATCAAATTTGTTTTCCATTATTTAATTTTATCTTGTTTCAAACATACATAATCTGACGTGCATCAATTTTGTTTTCCATTATTTAATTGTATCTTGTTTCAAACATACATAATCTGACGTGCATCAATTTTGTTTTCCAATATTTAATTATATCTTGTTTCAAACATACATAATCTTACGTGCATCAATTTTGTTTTCTATTATTTAATTGTATCTTATTTCAAACATACATAATCTGACGTGCATCAATTTTGTTTTCCAATATTTAATTATATCTTGTTTCAAACATACATAATCCTAAGTGCATCCATTTTGTTTTCCATTATTTAATTGTATATTTTTCAAACATACATAATATGTTGTGCATCAATTTTGTTTTCATTATTTAATTTTATCTTGTTTCAAACATACATAATCTGACGTGCACTAGTTTTGGTTTACATTATTAAATTGTATCTTGTTTCAAACATACATAATCTGACGTGATTCAATTTTGGTTTTCCATTATTTAATTGTATCTTGTTTCAACATACATAATCTAACATGCATCAATTTTGTTTTCCAATATTTAATTGTATCTTGTTTCAACATACATAATCTAACATGCATCAATTTTGTTTTCCAATATTAAATTGTATCTTGTTTCAAGCATACATAATCTTACGTGCATCAATTTTTTCCCAATATTTAATTGTATATTTTTCGCAACATACATAATCTTACGTGAATGAATTCTCTTTTCCATTATTTAATTGTATCTTGTTTCAAACATACATAATCAAACGTGCACCAATTTTGTTTTCCATTATTTAATTGTATCTTGTTTCAAACATACATAATCTGACGTGCATCAATTTTGTAATCCATTATTTAATTGTATCTTTTTTCAAACATGCATAATCTGACGTGCATTTATTTTGTTTTCCATTATTTAATTGTATCTTGTTTAAAACATACATAATCTAATATGCATCAATTTTGTATTCCATTATTTAATTGTATCTTGTTTAAAACATACATAATCTGATGTTCATCAATTTTGTTTTCCATTATTTAATTGTATCTTGTTTCAAACATACATAGTCTGACGTGCACCAATTTTGTTTTCCATTATTTAATTGTATCTTGTTTCAAACATACATAATCAAACGTGCACCAATTTTGTTTTCCAAACGTACATAATCTGACGTGCATCAATTTTGTTTTCCAATATATTATATCTGACTTGTTTCAAACATACATAATCTGACGTGCATAAATTTTGTTCAATTTATATTGGATAAAATTCAGTTTCAGTATAAATCCAATCGAGTTTAAGTAAACGAATCTTAGTCTTTAAAATCCATCAAATAATGAAATGCCAATTTAATTTTAACCTAGAAACAACACTTTTTAGATTAATTCTTGTTGTAAAATTAATATTGTTCTATTTTAGTATAAATTATGTTTTTTTCTCTTTTTTAATGCATTCTGAAATGTTTTCTAATACTTTTGGTAAAAAAGCTTTCATTCATTATCGCCGATCCGACTGTTAGACATATTTTGCTTACATATTTTTTTTCAAGAGTCAAGTTTGCATTTCTTCGCTGGCCGTGGTTTCCTTTCCAAATAATGGCTGTGCCCTCCGTATATATATATATATATATATATATATATATATATATATATATATATATATATATATATATATATATATATATATATATATATTTATATATATATATGCATATATGCATATATGTATATATACATATATATATATATGCATATATGTATATATACATACATGTATATATATATATATATATATATATATATATATATATATATATATATATATATATATAAGCTTACCTATGGGTATATATGTGTGTGTGCGCGGAACAATCTCTACCAAAATACGCTGTCAATTTTAGGTCTTGCAATTTGCTATATGGTGTTTTTAGACATGTAGACAAAATTCGATTTAGTTTAAGCCGAAAGAATAGTGTTATGGTGTCTAAATTGAAAAATTAGAACTTGACAGACATAAGTCGACTTCATTTGCATCCTCCACGTATGCGTAAATATACATTTATACGTTTAACTTCGTTCATTTTCAAAGTTTTGATATCCATGTGTCCTTAGATCCTATAGCAATGAATACACACACACCCACACACACGCACACACACACACACACGCGCGCGCGCAGAGAGAGAGAGAGAGAGAGAGAGAGAGAGAGAGAAAGATGAGATATAGATACATATATACATGTATATAAACACTTTTTTATATTATTGTAGAGTGGAATATATATATATATATATATATATATATATATATATGAATGAAAATTTGGAATTAAATTCAGTAAATTAAAAACTTTACGACAAATTTATAATTCGATAAGCAATGCAAAATTTAAAGTTTTTTTTCCTTAATCCATGGATTTTCAATAAATGGCTAATCTTATTCGAGGAAATTTTAAGGGGCAAAGTCACTACAGTACCACATATATTCTAGAAGTGTTTTCGAGAAATATCTGTCCGATTTGGCTGAAATTGTGCATAGACCTTAGTTACAATAGGATGAAGGGAAGTAAGTATTATGGTATTCGATCGATGGACAGTTAGGGATTAATAGGTATGAATAGGGATTAATATATCCGACCATCAATTTGGCATAAAGCACTCATTATAGGTCAGTAGTCGATAATTTCTGCCCGTTTTTAACGGGCTATAACTTCTAATAATAAGAAGAAGAGGAAGAAGAAGAAGAAGAAGAAGAAGAAGAAGAAAAAGAAGAAGAAGAAGAAAAAGAAGAAGAAGAAGAAGAAGAAGAGAAGAAGGGGAAAAGAAGTAGAAACACAAATAGAAAAACACGTAGTAAAAGAAGAATATAAAAGGAGGAAGAAGAAGAAGAAGAAGAAGACTAATGTTTTTTATTGTTTTTTTTTCCGGTTTTTCTAGGCTGCCATCAAAAACGATTCGACATGACAGACAACATTGTTTTGCGCATGCGCTTCGCTTTGTTTGATCGACGCGAATGGATTTAGCGAGACAACATTTGTTTTTGTTCGTTTCTTAATGAAATTATATGCAAGGCTTTTCTAACGAGAAATCACTTAATTTTCAGATGAATGAAAATACGGACAGTGGGGGCGAAATAATAATAGGTTGACGTTGTGAGGACGGGAACACGTGTGGTGTTATGAGTGATGAAAATTAGTCTGAACGGATAGATGCTGACCACGTTAAAAATTCAGTGTGAAACATTATTTGTCGGTTGGAATCGGGTAGATATCATGCCCATTTCTGTAATTGAACAACAACAACAACAACAACAACAACAACAACAACAACAACAACAACAATAATAATAATAATAATAATAATAATAATTATAATAATAATAATAATAATTAAGAAACATTATTTTTGGCTTGGCGATGGGCCTGATACAAAAAAACAACATTTGTTTTTATAACTATTGCTACATAGGGAAAAAGGAAATCAGAGAAAGATATAGGGTACTTACGTAAATTACGCGTCTGCTATGACAGAACAAGGGTTCCACGAATCTAGCGATTATCAGGCAACCTAGTACGTAAGTTGGATTGATTGTTTATCTTATTTCCGGTTTTTGGCTTTTGGATACCGATCATCCCAAGCAACCAATACTTACAGCCATCAATGCAGCTTTTGTAGGATGGAGACAGGAAGAAATGAAGAAGCTGGGTAGAGACACACGGAAACTGTTGGTCAAGTATGGAGCACTTCACTAGATGTATCAGAATTTTTGGGGAATTTTTGACACCCATAACATGAAATTGCGAATAAAATATAAAAAAAACTCGTAATTTCTCTTTTAAAAGTGGGTTGTTTATTTTTTTATGGAATATACATCCAAAATAAACTATTAAAGTTGTATAAATATAATAGAAATATTATTTTTTATTTAAAAAAAAACAGTGTTTACAAAGTGCCGGCGCGTTTCCATGCCGCCATTTTTTTTTACGTAATGAAATCAATTGAATTTTACGAGTTAAATATTTTTCAATTTTTAAACTTAAAAAATCTATCAAAATTTTTCTATTGATTCAGTTTTTACGATATTTTCAGGGCCAGTGTGAAATTTTATGCTCTTTCCAATAAACCGAATATAATATTTTAGACAAACGTTTTTTTTAATCGCCCCATTTTGAAATTTCTATTCAAATTTAAATAATTAATTAATGTACAAAAGTTTTATATATCACAAATTGAAGATAAAAAAAATCAATAAATAATATATTGTAAATTAAAACAAAAAGGAAGTGCTTTTTGGAAATTTACCTGTAAAGTCCAAAGTGTAAAACTTTTTCTTTTTTAAAACCATGTTGATTTTTTTTAATTGGAAGCCTATGTTCTGCTTATATTGTCCAGTAAGTAATGGGCGATAACAACAATTTTTTCTATTTCATTCAATATTTTCTTTTTTTTAGATATTTAAAAAAAAATTTCACTCGACAAAAAAGAATGAAAATATAATAAATCCAAAATTTATGTATTTCTTTGAGAAAAGAAAAAAAATTCCTGGAGTGTCTTTTTTTTTAAGGAATAATCTTATGAATAAAATTTGACTATTTTTAAAATATGGGAACACATATTTCTCCAGGTACAACGCGAACATGTGGGTTTTATGTCCTTTTGTTCATCTTTAGTTCAAAACAAGGAGAAAGATTACTTCCGGTTTTTCGAAAAATCCTTCCATGATAGTGCGTTTTTCAAATAGTCGTTTAAAAAATTCTTTTATTTAAAAAATAAATGGAATTTAAAATATAAATATGGATAAATTCTTAATAATGAAGAATGGAACTACACATTGAATTGTTTTTTTTATAGGTAAGTGATTTTTTGGAATTTATATCGATTTTTTATACTCGAAGGAAGTAAAATTTCGTTGGTTTTCTTCAAATCTTTTTTTTAAAAGAAAGCCGATTTTAAAAAACAAATATTGCATAATTTGCTATAAAACCTGCTATTTTTTTAAAATTTGGTCTTTGCTCCTTTAATTGAAAAAAATTAGGGTTTGAATTACATTTTTCAAGTAGTTATAAGCTTGTAAAAATAGGAGGTCGAATTATTCAATTTTTTTTTCACGCATTCTTAAAATGAGTTTCTGACACTGCTAGCACTTCACCCAAATTCTAACGTGCTCTGGCTGTATATCTCAAGGAAGAGAGGAAGAAGAGGGCTGATTGGAATTTAAGAATGTATCAGAGGAGAGCTTAGAAGTGTTCACCACTACTTGATTAATATTCATGAAGTGTTACTTGCAGCAGTAGCGAAAGAGGAAGAGCTAGATGAAGATTCACTAGAAGATGAGCAGAAGTGCAAGGAAAGAATCGAAGCATGAAAAGTTGATTGGGTTGGTGAGAATGAAACTTCATGGTCAGTTTGAGCGAGATACTAAGGCACAAAAATGTTAGGACACGTAGAATTTTCTGTCTAAAGATGACTTGAAAAGAGAAACAGAGAAAAATGATAATTGCTGTTCATAAACATGCTCTAAATACAAATACAATAAATAAAAATATCTATGAGAAGGACGGTTCTGATAAGTGCATCTTGTGTGGTATATCTCTCGAAACAGTGTCACACATTGTTAGTGCGTGTTCTATGCGAGTTTAAAAAGAATACAAACGGTTTCGTGACAAAGTTTGTGCAAATCTGCACTCGAGTTTGTGCCAAAAGTTTGAAATCCAAGTGACGGACAAATGGTACCAAGAAGGAAAACGAGGACGTTAAGATTCTCTGGAATTTCATGATTCAGTGTGCCCGAGAAATAACTCACAGGAAACCAGATATCGTAGTTGTAAACAAAAAGACCAATGACTACAGAATTATTGATGTAACCTGCCAAACGACATCAAATTAACAGGCAAGAAGAATGAGAAGATACAGAATTATTAGAAACTGAGGATGGAGATTGCTAGGTTATTGAATACAAAAACTTTCATCGTGTCAATAAGTATAAGGGCTCTTGGCTCAATTCCATTATGATCTTATGGAACAGCTGAACTCCTTGGGAATCAAATACAACATCACCGTACCCCAGAAGTCAGTTCTGCTTGACTCAGCAAACATCTTACGCCAGGTGCTTTCCATCTAATTGACTCTTTGACTATCCTCATTAGCTTTGATGTAAGTGATCGCTCTCGAGGGGGAAAATGGTGTAAACATCACAACACCGTGAAGTTAATGGAATAATAATAATAATAATAATAATAATAATAATAATAATAATAATAATAATAATAATCCAGAAAAAAGATAACGCGGCATAATTTAACAAAAATCAATTAAACACTGAAAGTACTCCAGAGAAACGCCGGGTAAGGACGGCTATTTAATCACAAATCAACTTTTTCTATAAGGTATTTGAATTATAACATTTAAATATGTATATGGGGCAGAGAGGTAATTCAGTAGCTATTTTCTTCTAAATCAACCTTAGTTCATGATTTCATATATTTGATCAAATAATTCGTCACCATGGGAATAAGTAGTCATGACATATTCTCACTGTGAAAAAGGGGGAAAGTCCAACCCTTACTCTGTAACAAGTCGCTCTTTTATGATTTCTCCATTTTAATATGACGTAATCCTGTAATTATTTTCGCTTCACATGCATATACTGTCTTTATTGTTCTTATATACCTCGCGAGACAAATTAGCTTTCTCTTTAGAAAATCGGTTTTTAAATAAACATCACGTGTAACCTACATAAACCTTATTCGCTTATGTTTTTATATATACGCTGGCTTTTTATAAAACTAGTGAAACTTACTTGGCGTTGTCCGGGATTGATTTTGCTATCATTTTTGTTTTTCTCTCTCTTTTTATTTTTAAAGTGACCTGTGGAATGAATGAGAAATATATTTAATCAACTAATATGTTTGATAAGGCTTATATTTTTATGTATAGCGCCAAAATGAGCTTTTTTGTAATCGCATATTTCTATCCAGAATTTCCAGATTGGCTTTTTTAAAGACAAATTTCGCGAATTTGTCCTTTCTTGAAGCAGTTTGATTTTTAGGGTTTTTCAAAATTTGGCTCCATAGTAGCAAGGTTGTTTAGTAGCAAGGTTTCATAATAATACGGTTGCTTAGTAACGAGGTTTCATAGGAACAAGGTTGCTTAGTAATAAGGTTGTATAATACGGAGGTTGCGTAGTAACGAGTTTTGATTGTATATAATTACTGAAAACATAACGCACGAACTAATCAAGAAAAATACGAGCAGAATATCATATAGATTATTTGGAAATTGGATTTTGAATGTTAAATGGTATAATAAAATTTTTTTGAATGTTAAATGTTATAATAAAAGTTTTTTGAATGTTAAATGTTATAATAAAATTTTTTGAATGTTAAATGTTATAATAAAAATTTATTGAATGTTAAATGGTATAATAAAATATCATTGGATTATAAAATTATTTTTTGGGACACATTGTTATCAAACTGTAATTTTATTTAGTTAACTCTGTTTAAGTTTCTGTATCAAATTAGTGGATGAAAACAGCTCCCAGAACATTCATTACTTTAATGCATCATTAATATAGTCACAGTCAGTGTGTCACCCACACAAGATGTACCACCTTCGTCGCTTACGTCTCAGGAGAAACGCAATATTCATTGTTCGTTTTTCTGCTCCCTGGATCAGCCTGTGCAAGGAGGAGGACATAATGATGTCGACAATATCCAGGTTTAAATAGGCCTTAGACAAACATTCATGCGGTATATGGATGCAGTATCTTCTAACATTCTTTTTATATGACTTGCTGCACCACTATTTTTTTCCAAGAAAATAGATTGATTGATGCGTACACGGTGGAACGATAAAATTGTCGCTATGAAGAAGACAACACCGCGGCTTTATTTTAAAACTTTTATTGAAACAATTAATTCAGGAAACTTTATTATGTAGGAGAGATGACATCTATTCAATGTTGCAACCTACAGTCTCAATTATCGCCTCGATACGGGTCCGGAACTGGGAGCATGCCTTTTCCACAAGCAGCGACGGGAGCTCGGCGAATACTCGGCGAATACTCGGCGGATGACAGATCATGGTGGTAATGTTCTCGGCGTATGACCAAACGAAGTAGTCCATCAGGTTCAGGTCGAGGTGGAGGAGGACCAGTGAGAGAAGGGTACAATATCGTAGCTAAGGTTGGGTCTCTTTGGACTTGTGGGCCGGCGCCGAGTTCTGCTGCCACACTCAGGGTCTACCAGTGGCCACCTGATTGCACCAGGCGATCATCACACTCTTGCGCACATCCAGGTACACTTTACTATTGACTTTCAAGCCGACTTCGAAGATGTTAGGTGGCATGATGTGGTCCTCACTTGAAACCACATCAAAAACCGTAACCGTGGACGGAAACGTTGTCTTCATCACCCTGGGCACGTTGGACTGTCCGGATTTGCATTTTGAGAGTGCTGTCAATGGGGCTACTGTCATAACTTGGATCGGTAGATCGCATGAGTTGTACAGTGCCACATCTCCGATCTCGCTCGTCAGTTTCAGTTAGAAGGCTCCTATCACCTTTTGTTCACAACTGGCGAACTAGTAGATGGTCCACAATAAAAAAGAAAACCGGTTTTAATCAAACAGAAATGGAATCATTTCGTCTCTCCCAGGAGGACAATTCTATCGTTCCACCCTGTACTTGGTAAGAATGTTAAAGACCGGAATTATATCTAGTTGACTATTTGAATAGTTCTAATTTCATTTATTACTTATTTCGAAGTGTGACGGAGTAATTCATTCTTTTTTTTTATCTATTAGCAGATTATTAAGGTAAGTGAATTGTTTATGTGTAGACTAAGATGCATTCTGATGGATTCCATTTCTGTATTTAATTACTTTTGAAAGTGTATGTAAATTTCAGTTTACATTATTGCAATTATGATTTTAATACATATTAGATTTAGATTTGATTAAAAATATTAATTCTATGCGCAACAATCAGTTACACTGATACAAAACTTCGACACACACACGTGAAGTTATTTCAGCATTTTATTAATATAGAGATACACTTACATTATTTATATTAATTTGACTATTAATTATAATAAAAATAATATTAATAATAATAATAATAATAATAATAATAATGATAATAATAATGATAATAACAATAATGATAATAATAATTAATAATAATAATAATAATAATGGTAATAAGAATAATGATAATGATAATAATAATAATAGTAATATTAATAATAATAATGATAATAATAAATAATAATAATAATTAATAATAATGATAATAATAATGATAATAATAATAATGATAATGATAATAATAATAAGAGTAATATTAATAATAATAATAATAATGATAAATAATAATAATAAATAAGAATAATAATGATAATAATAATGATAATAATAATAATGATAATAATAAACATTAATAGTATTTAATACAAATATGATTTCGTAAGAGTAACGTCGTGTAATACAAAGATGCATACATGCGTACATACATGCATATATAAATACACACATATATATATATATATATATATATAGTTAATTTTGTTAAAGTTTTATTAGCGATAGTAGTAGCCTAGGAACGCTGTAGTTGTATTTAAATGAACTTATCTAAGTAATAGAGGTGTTTTAACTTCCTGAAACGCAAATGTGTGCATTATGTCATATTAGTGATGAGACTCTTCCAAAATTTTTCCCGATTCCAATCGAATTACCGATTCCGTTCTAAATTTCCGATTCGATTTCCGATTCCGATTCCGATTCTTTTGATATTTATAAATATTTAATTAGGGATTTGTAGTTTTTTTTTTTAAATTTTCAAATTATTTCAATTATTTTCGGGTATATTTTTTCTGAAATGTTTTCCTTGTAATGTATTGCAAACTGAACGACAACAAAAGGTTTATTTTGATTTTAAACAAAGCTAAATTGTATCAGTTCATCGTTAGTGTACAACATATTACTTGAAAGTTTTAATAAACAGTTGAAAATAGTCGACGATTGGTAGGTAAAATGAGAAAACGATGTAAGAACAAAATATTAACAACGCCTCACCCATTGTTACGAACGAATTTCTAAATAATGTTACTATTTAGAAAACCATTTTTACCATGGAGAGGGTGTTGGGCTTCGTTAAATATTATGTGCTTTCATTCTAGGAATTTTTAAATTTTATTTTAATTGTATAAATTTAGTGGGTTATTAAATTGATTTGCCTTGCTGTAAAATAACAAACTAAAACAAGATGTAAATAATAATAACAACTAGCAGGGCATGTGGAAATTCCCCACGGGACTCATTCATATGTAATATATTGGTGGGTGCCCGGAAAAATTGTCCTAGGAAAACTCGTACCCGGAAAACTCGTTCATTTTTCTAAGTAAGAAAACTGGTCCATTATTGAACAAATATCGATTGAAAACACATTTTATGACCGTCCTTGAAGGAGATATTGTTTTTAAAGGCAACTACACACCCTCATAAAATTAAAAATAAAATATTTTTTATTGTTTACTGTTGTTTAAAATAAAATAAACTTGATCACAGAATCACGGAGTCAAGACACGAAAAATGAAACCATATATTAATTTGCAAAAACATTCTTTAGTTTTAACACTTATTACGGGACAAAAAAAAGAAAGAAAGCACTTATGTATTATGAATGAAAGCAAATATTTTTTTTTAGAAGAATAGATTTAGTATAAACAATTCTTGTGTTATTACGTAACAAAAAAGGAAAACATGGTACCTCGTAATTTTGGTACTGCGCTAAAATAGCAACGTTATTATTTCGAAAGCCATTCTTATCATGGGAAGGAGAGGGTATGTTGTAACTATCATGTGCTTCCCTGTAACAATTTAATAAAAAAAAGATATCGTGAATCTTGAATTTAATCTGAAAAAAAAAAACTATTTAAAAATATCGCGGTACCAAAAATACATAAGCACCGAAAACACTTCTTGTATCATTTGATTATATAAGAATTTGTTGTTTGTTTAAAAGTCATTTGGAGAGCACTTCTGTACTATGCAGACGGCGGCTATTGTTAGGAGGCGATAACGCCAATTTCTTCTTGGTCAAATAACGCGGCAAATAAGTAACAAACAAGATTTTTTTCTGAACAGAAAAATATTTGAAAACCAAAAAATTATTGCATAAAAATGTACCAATATATAATTATAAAAACATTTATTTAAAAGTTTGCGGAAGAAAATATAATTTTAATAAAACAATTTCGTAATGAAAGAAACATTAGACTTTTGTAAAGTAAAATAACTTTTTTTTTTCGAACAAATAAATAATTTCAATGAAACATTTTTTTTTAGTTAAACCAACTTTGAACGGTCAACAACAAATTACTACTTTAAATGTTTTTGGCCGAGAAGAGCAACCTGGCGACAGTTTAGTGAAACGCACCAAGAAAAGATGGCCGTCGTCCGCATACTGCAGAAATGCTTTTTGTTGTTTCGTGAACACAAAAAAGTGTTAAAACTAAATTATTTTTTAAAATAAATATTTGTTATTATTCGATAATAGAAGAAGTGTTTTCTTTTTTTCTTTGTTTCGTAATGACACAAGGAGTGTTAAAAACTAAAGTAATTTTTTAAATAAATATATGGCTTCGTTTTTTCGTGTCTTCCGTTCGGTTTAGTTACATAATCAACCGTATAGACTTCCAGTAGCTTAATTCTTTTCCGAGCAGTGAACTTGGACATTACCTAAAAATGTACAAATTTATTTTGGATGGGAGGGGGCTCGTTTTAACACTATATCTACATCAATATTTTCTTAATTTTCTATTTGTGAGCGATTATCGACACTCCTAAGACGTGATCTTGTCATGTCGGACATTTTTTGTTTAAAAATAACACTGGACATTACTTGTTTTTTTTTTTTTTAACTAAATAAACTCTTTAAAATAAATTGAACCAATAAAAACTTACAAAGCTAGATAGAAAACGAACACTTAGAAAAACCAATTTAATTTTTTTCAAAACAACAGTAACCAAGTAAAAATATTTAAAAAATATTATGGGATGTGTTTTCTCTTTTTAAAACAATATTTCCCTCAATAACAATCATAAAATGTGTTTTCAATCGATATTTATTCAATAATGGACCAGTTTTCCTATCTACCAAAGAATGAACGAGTTTTCCGGGGACGAGTTTTCCTAAATTCATATTGATGTTGGTATTTATGGTGTAATTAGAAATGCTATAATATTATTGAAACTCTTATTAAAACTACAAAAGTATTTATCTAAGCTAGCAAGGACGCCCGGCGTAGCCAGGTCGTAAAGTACGCTTAAATATGATATTTTAATTCTTGCAGATTTCGTATATATTAATGATCTATCGATTTTTATATATTATAAAGTTGTGATTTCAAAAATAAAAAACAATATATTGATATGAATGGGTGCATCAGATTGAGTTCTTTTAGCTGTAATCGAAATCGAAACGAAAACTTATGAAGAATTCCTGGTAAAATCATCTATAATAAAAATAGATGTCTTAAGTGCCGTCAGCTATAATTTAAACCGAAACCAAAACTTATGAAGAGTTCTTGGTAAAATTATTTATAAGAAAATAAATGACCTGAGAGCCGTCAGCTATAATCGAAACCCAAACCAAAACTTATGAAGAATTCTTGGTAAAAAAATTTATTATAAGAAATAGGAATCCATAACAATTAAACAACAGTCCATCGGATGTAATCGTGACACACAAAATAAATAACACATACGCTATCGTATTAATATATAGTATTGTTAAAAGTCATAAAACCAGGGCTTCTTTTCCTACTACTAACCCTAAGTACGGGGGCAATGCGAAAAATATAGCAATTATATGTGATTTTATGATTGTGATGATCGACCTTAGAATTAGTGGTAAAAATTACTTAACTGCTTAAAAAGTTATAATGTACCAGAATGAGGTCAGTTTATATTATATTTATTACGCAAAACTGAACTCCCATTAAAAATTCTAAAATAACGTTTCAGTGTGCTCACACATAATCGCCTAAAAAAATAGAATCTCATATGTTTTGGATATTTTGAATGTAAATGAAAGTCTTTTTTAAGTTAACAAACTTCTCAATGTTTTCTTTTTATCTATCCTATCCAGTTTTGATAAACTTGTGAGGTTTTCATCTATATTTTAACTTGTGCCAAAACCAAACAACATATAAGGAAACATGAAATATTTCCAAGGATGTGGTGATCAGACAAAACCAGCACCAGAAAACAAATCCAAGCATGTTAAATCTTAGATATTAAAGTGTGAAGTCTCTAATAGACACCATATGATCATTTATCAAATAGGTGCGAAAAGCTTTTTAAAATCAGTGATATTGAATAAGCAAGTAAACTCTAGAATATTTACTTTTATTACAATAAAAACTAATAAAAACAGATAAAATTAGGTTTGACGAATCTACGTCTGAGAATGAGGTTTAAAATATGCTTGGAATAACAATTGCCACAGCCGCGAAGTATGTCCTTGTGTCCAAAGCGGTCCCATAAAACTTTAATTATTTGAGAATAAATCGATGACAGACACCTCAATGTACAGCTGGCGCGAACGAAATTTAAAACCTCCCGCCCAAAGCATTTAAAACTTTTTAATAATCATATGAACTCCATCGGATGAGGACACATAGATATTTTAGCGAATAAATGTAAAACGATTACAAAGGCAATAGGCAAGTTATTTATAATATAAATCTCACCTGTCTGTTTAAATGTATGCATGTATGTATGTTTGTATGTCTCACAAAACCTTCGACAGAGCCGAGGGATTTTCACGAGAAGGGTATCGTTTTGAAGTCGACTCTTCGGACGACAAATATCGAAAAATGGGCCCCAAACATTAATTCCTTCACCCTCAACTGGACACTTTTCTATAGAGAAGTGCCGCATTTTTCGCCGATAGTCATTCCCTCTTTTCGATTGACTAGCCTTAATTTAAACTTTCATCACTTCCAGTTTGGCGATGGGCGCAACAGCAAAGACGTCAGGTTTTTTTCATGTTCTTTTCCTTCTTTTCAGTACGGATTCAAGCCTGCCTGTCTACTACAACTTTTCTTTTGCTCAACACACACCTCCAAACACTCGGGTAACGCCGGGCACCCAGGCTAGTCTATAATATAAATCTTACCTATCTGTTTAAATATATGTATGAATGTATGTATGTCATGTGCTACTGGTACCATGTAACCCAGTACTACCTGCCTCATAGTCGGGTCACCGGCGACTAAACTGGTTCCCCCACCAGACTTGTTTGGTGAGGAGGGCGGCTAGTCTCCCTGAAGGATTAAAAAGAAGACCTTCCAAAGGGCGAATAAACTCTTTTTATGGGTCAACGGCCAACTAGCACCGTGTATATTTGTGTGTGTGTATATGTGTATTGGGGTGGAGAGGGCCCCCGTAAGCCGTGGTGAAGGCAACCTTTCTAGGAGAAGCAAATCTCTGATTTAAAAAACTATAAAGCGGAAGACCATTACCCACATTAAGCTGGTCTGCAGTTTAATTTGTTGCTGGCTATCTTGCTCTTGCTTGTTGCTGGATCTCAACATTTTGAACCGAGAAAGAAACTTAGCTCTCGTACAAAGCTAAAACTCTGTAACATCATATTTGTATAGATACTCCCTCAGGCATTTTGGGCTCATGGATTTTAAATGTCTGAGGGAGTGGCACTCGTCTGACAAGACGTTGCAATCATCATGAATGTCTGTATGTCTCGCAAAAACTTTCGATAGAGCCGACGGTTTTTCAGGATATCGGTATCATTTTGAAGCTCGACTCTTCAGACGACAAATGTAAAAAAATTGGCCGAAAACAATTATTTCTTTTCCCTCAACTGGGCACTTTTCTACAGAGAAGGGTCGCTATTTTCGTTAATATTTTCGAAAGTTATTGCCTCTTTACAATTGTCTAGCCTTAATTTGAGCCTATTTCCATTCTGGTTTGGCGATGGCCCCAACACCTAACGCGTCACGTTTTTTTTCACGTTCTTTTCCGCCTCCGAGGTACGGGTTCGAGTCTGCCTGCCTACTACCACTTTTTTTTTTCTATTTTTGTGCTCGAAATTTTCCCTTTGTTTTTCTTTTTTTTTTGCCTTACATACATCTCCACTTTCTTTTCAGCATTTCCCTCACGGGTTCGAGCCTGCCTGCTTACTACAAGCTTTTTTCTATTTGCACAACACACACCTACAAACACCCGCCAACGCCGGGAACCCAGAATAGTCTCTCAATAAATGCTCAATAAATAAAATAAATTAAACTCTTCTAATCAATGGTAAATTTGTAAATGAGATTTATAACCCGTTCTCAAAATTATGTTGTAAAGGAACAACTTCTAATTAAAAAAAAACAAAAAACAATTTGTGCTTGTTTCAGTTTTTAGTTTAAAATTTTTAAGAATCGGTTTGGAATCGGAAATTAGACTATAATTTTTCCGATTCCGATACCGATACCGATTCCGATACACCCAAAATTCCGATTTTTCCGATTCCCAATTTTGATTAATCGTCCCAACACTATATATATATATATATATATATATATATATATATATATATATATATATATATATATATATATATATATATATACTTTACATAGCCGCTACACTAAACATGCTAATGTTTCGGACAAATTGATTTGTAAGAAACCAAAAGTCACCCGTCAGGCGACGTAAAAAGTTGATAATATATATTCTTTAAATTGCTTTCTCTTTAGTTAAATTCACAGACTGAACCTTTTTCATGTGTGCCTATTCATACAGAAATTTATTTTTTGGATCATTAAAATCTCCAAGAACATGCATTCAAACTCACACAAACTTGGATATTTTACCCTCACCACCTTCTTGGATTCACTGGGTTTTGGAATCAACAGCCATAAAAACACCTCACGTGAAACCATTTTTACCCCACTCCATCTGTTTCATTGTTCTATAGTTCATTTTCACGCTAGCATTATTCATTTTCATACTTTGTTCTTGAAATACTTTACAAGTAAAATGTCTTTATAAATTTTACTAGCCCACCCCCTAATTTCACCTCTATTTGTGTTTCCTTTCCGAATAATAAATATATTATTTTTACTCCGAATATTCTACTTTTTCGAATAGTAAATATGTTTTGAACTCTTACTAATATGTTTCACACACACACACACACACACACACACACACACACACACACACACACACACACACACACACACACATATATATATATACTAGCAAAAGTACCCGTCGTTGACTGGGTTCAAAAACAGCCTAAAGAAAATAGACTCTGATTTATCAAAGTATGATAGGTTATGAAAAGGAAGGGTTGTAAATTTGGGTTGAGTTTGGGGGTATCAAAACCAAAGCAAAATATGATGAGGCGCGAACGCAGAACCCACAATTTTATTATACCATCCCTATTTAAGTTAAAACATACTTATCAAATCATTCTTATGTACATCTATATCAAAAACACTTGTAAACGTTTTTTTAATTTTTAAATTTTTTATTTCCATACTTTGTGGACCAGGCGCGAACGAAGACCCCACAATTTTAATGACCACCGTTCTGCCAGATCAAACATACCCATTCCTGTGTCTCGATACATCTATCATTATATGTAATCAGTTTTTTAAAATAGTCAACCATATAGGAGCCTATTCGTGACCACACACACACACACACACACACACACACACACACACACACACACACACACACACACACACACACACATTCAGCTTTATATATATATATATATATATATATATATATATATATATATATCCACCGGTGTTAATCATGGCACCTTGCACTGATGATTCCCGAAAAGATGAAACAATAGTGTCTGTAGGTATTTAATAATTATTATAGTAAATAATATCATATGTAATTGTATATATATATATATATATATATATATATATATATATATATATATGTGTGTGTGTGTGTGTGTGTGTGTGTGTGTGTATGTGTGCGTGTGTGTGTGTGTTTATGTTTATGCATAGTTTAAATATAAAAAAATATTTTCTAACTTTTACATACTTAAAATATTTGACAAAGCTAAAAGAGATATTCATACACTTGAAAATTTTTTTTTTTTATCTAAGTAAGATCCTAAACAAAGACAAATTTAGGTATATTTTATTCATAAAGATACGCTCTACAAGAAAATAATAATGAGTTTAGAAATTAATACACTTTTTTTTCATATTACCCGGTAAAAAAATAGAATACGTGCAACTAAATTTTAACGCGAAACAATGTATATTGTTTGAATATTTTTTATTATTATATTCTAGAATGTTCTAGTAATGTAATAGTCAACTCTAAAATTCACTATCAAACCGTTCTGCATAGATTATGAGAAGCTTCTAATAGTGCAAAATGGTAAAGAAGTGCCTCGTCCACAAACCGACTCATTATTTCTCTTTGAAAAGATGGGAACAGTTACAAAACAATTTCTAAAAACTTAAATATTCATTTTACTACAATTGCTTTGTTTATTTTGAAAGTTAAAACTCGTAACAGCGTTGAAAACCAATGACGAACAGGTACTCCAAGGAAAATTTCTCCAAGAACAGAGTCGATAGATTCAGCAAAATCGACAGGTTGCCCGAGAAGAGCTTCAGGAACATCTGCGCGCATCAGGTGTTAAAGTATCCAGACGTACAATAAATAACAAACTGCACAGAAATAATCTGGAATCACGAAACCCAAAGAAAACTCCACTCCTTTTAAAACGACGAGATGCTAGGTTAAAATTCGTTAGAAATCATAAAGATGAAGAATATTTGTATTTGGAAAAATAAAACTATGGACAAATAAAACTGAAATGCTTGTTTTGGCACAATTACCGAAGTCATGTGTGGGGGAAAAACGGTCTACTTACAACAGAACACGATGGCTACTGTAAATTTTGGTGGTAGCATTATCGTGATCTAGCAGGGACGCGAAGAAAGTGCGTGTGGTTAAGATACCTAAGCACCTGTCTCTTTTATTCCTTTAAATGAGCCCTTTTCAGAAAAATATATTAAAGTCGTGTGCCCCACCGAAACACCGTTTTTTTTGTTACTTGATCATCTGTCCTGAAAAACGTCTTTGCACGTCACTGTGATCTAGAGCAAAGGAGTTGGTAAAATGTTAGTAATAGATTGTAAGATGAAAGCTACAAAATAGCAGGAAATACTCAAAGAAAATTGAATAGCTTCTATTGAGAAACTTCCACTACCTCCTAATTGCATTTCCCAACAGAATGATGATCCTAAACATATCACTAGATTTACAAGAAAATAGTTTGCTAAAAACAACGTTTATATCATGCAATTGCCAAGTCAGTCTCCAGATTTGAATCCTATTAAAAATTTATGGCAATATATGAAAATTCAAATTGGAAAAAAAGCACCGACAAATATCAAAACTTTGAAGAAAGTATGCCAAAAAGAATGGGGCAAAATACCTTCGATTATGTGCATATGATTAGTTGTGGCAGGAATAGACTGGTAGCTGTTGAACTCAATATTAAATGAAGGTAATATACTTTTTGTTTGAGATTGTACGAATACTATTTTCATTATATAAAATAAAAAAAAAGGTATTCATTCCTGTTATTATCAGAATTAATTAAATCAATTATTTTCTAGTTGTATGTATCTTTATGAATAAAATATATCTAAATTTGTTTAGGCTTTTACATACATGAAAATGCATAAAAATACAACTCTTCTAGTGTTCAAACATTTGTCCCCCCCACTGTATAATTATATAAACTACAGACATTGTAATTATCTATTAGAAAATATGAATATTGTCAAACAATCAAACAAATAGCAACATCACTTTCAGATATATTTCAACAAAGAGTCTTTACATTAGGTTAGTGTAGGCACGGCCAAAACGAAAGGAAGAAGTATTATTTTAGATGGAGTCTCTCTTTAAAAATCTACCAAAAATCAAGTAATTATCCAATCAATACGAAATTTTCTCTAATTATTAAGTGAAGAATGAACTTTATAATGTTGTGTTTTTTATAATCAATATTTCTATATATTTTTTGCCTACAACCCCCTTCTTCCACAGGGTACAAACATGCTTCAAATAATCAGCCGAAACTGAACAGAATATATTCTATTGTGAGGAGGATGAGGATTGTTAATAAAACGAACAAACGAAAAAACAAAAAACAATTGTGCACGTATCAGATTTTAAGGTTGAAAATCTGAATTTTGAATGTGTTTAATTTGTCATCTTTTGTGTATTGAAGTGTGAAATTCGTTGTATATGTTAATAATAATTACCATCATTCAGATTAGCATATATATATATATATATATATATATATATATATATATATATATATATATATATATTCATTATTTTAACAAAAACACTACTTTTAAATCATTGAAAAATAAATGAATACTTTCTTTTAGTGACCAATATTGCTAATATATCCTTAAATAGGAAATACTTTGAAAAATCGATACCAAAAAAGAAATAATCGATAAATAACTGCGCATTTTGCTAAAATACGATAATTTCTTTCGGCTATTCTCAAAAATAGTAATTGCCTAAGTCTTGAAGGATGTCTTTTTCACTTCCCAAAAACAGAAATATGAAGTGTATGCTCAGAACAAATACAAGTTGTGTCTTGATTCTGGGCTAAAGTAACTAAACATCACGGTGTTTTCAAGGAAATCCGTTTATTGTTTTGAATCGTGAACAATCTGAAACAATTTTCTGTGCAGAAGTTCCTATTTACTTGCCTCCCCACCAGTCGGGTTTTAATGTTGAGAAAATCCAACTCCCCAAAAAGGGGAACTCTAGATAGGAACAAAAATAAAAATTGTCTCAGTCATGAAGGATTTCTCCTCCACTGACCGAGGACAGAAAAGATGAAGTGTAGCATCAGAACGGATCTTGGTCCAAAGGTCAATAAAACGTACCAACTGAATCAATGTCGGTTATACGTTTTTTTTAAAGTTACAATAAAATTCTTTTTGTATTATTTAGATTATTCGAACTGCTATTCTTAGCTTTAGTTTTATTCTTTAGGTTTATTTTGTTGAACTCTGCAAGTTGCACGGAATTTCGAATGAAACTATTTAATCTACAGAGGTAGCATGCTCTCTGTGTAAGAATCGCATTTGTATCCTTCGTATAACCCTAACCCTAACTCTCACGGGAGATTGAATCTTCAACCCTCAAAAGAGTTTTACTTACATTTGAATTACCTCGTACTATATGCTTTACGCCACGGAGAATTCTAGAATTAATTTTGGGAGCTTTAAACTTATCTTTGTTTTTAGACGTACAACGTAATTACTTATCGGTATACTGTCGGCTATCATTGTCCACTCGTCATAAACCGCTTCAACTTTGTCATCATAGCTGCAGCATAGTAAACACAGTAAGGACAATAATAACAAACATGTCTAGATATCTACGTAAAATTTGACGAATGTGTTTTTGGATAAGGAATAAAAAATATTTTTCCTAGACTCTTTCTATGTTAATGCATGTTCTTAGAATGGGTAACCAAGTTCTGCATATGAGAGTTGCGAGAAAGACCACTTTGCAAATATAGCAAACATAACGGACAGTTCTGGACAATTCGTTGCGATTGGTGCCCATCAGACACTGGCCGGCGATAACAGATCCAGTGCACAATTAAAGATCTGATTCTAAACTTGTTTGTTCGTCGACTATATGTTTTTTTAATTTTATTTAAATATTATTACTATAGTAACTCGAAGAAAATGACAAGAAAATAATAATGGAAAATAGTGTAAAATAATTAAATTCATTATGAATAGATTTATATGCGAAAAGAATCACACAACGGCAGAAAGAAAACGAAAAAAAAAAAAATGCGACCATAACCGGAAATGGATTATCGTTTTTGAAATAAAATGAAACAATTGAAAACAGAACGAAAGAAAAACATGTTCATTAAATAAGTCAAATCAAAAACAACATCGAATAAAGAATTACAGTAAAAAAGAAAAAAAAGTAAAGAAAGAAAATAATATGGAAGCAAAATTAGAATAAAGACAACTAATTTGGAAATTAATCTCAATACAAGACGTGCTAGGTCGCAATTCTAATGGCTGCCAATTGCTATTAGCAATTTTGGGTGTTTCTTCTTTCTGTGATAATTCCACCCTAACTACAAACACAAAGAACGAGTACATGCACTCAGAGATTCCTGCGCTTCTGTTACGCCAAAACGCAAATCCCCTCTTTTGAAATTTTGTTCCTTCCTTCTCTCTCTCCGTTGGCCTTTCCTATTCTCTAGAGATTTGCTTGTCGGCTGCTCGATCCCGATTTCTTTTCCATAATCTTTATTAACTAATGCCAAACAAAGGCAATCGAGCGACATTTTGTCTAATTTGTTAGATTTCAACTTGTGAACAATGTCACTTCGAATCGACATCTTTTTTGACGGACGAAACGAAAGACAATAGTCGGTTGAAGGGAGGTTGTACAGCTGTATTGTTATTGAGATGTTTACTAAACCCAGCATCGCCTGTAAAAAAAGGCCAAACGTATGGGGAATGCAACGTAATATAGTACGAATGGTTTTTACAGTTTTAGTATTATATATATATATATATATATATACATATATATATATACATATATATATATATATATATATATATATATATATATATACATACATTTTAGCCGTGTTTTATTCCTTGCTAATGGATGGCTTTGTAGCCAGGTTCAAATCTCCCGACCAACTGTAATTTTAACTCCCTGCACTAATGATTCCCGAAAGGATGAAACACTAGTGTCAGTAGGTATTAAAATAGTTATAATAATAATAATAATAATAATAATAATAATAATAATAATAATAATGAAGTCAGCCCATTTAAGAACTCGATTCTTGTTGTTGAGCACTCTAAGTTGAAATTAAAGTTGGTTAATTAAGTTCGCATGAGCAGATCATGATGTTATAATCATAAGATCACTCTATCTGTCTAGACATTTATGTAAATGTCAATTTCAACTGTATTTCTCGGGGTTAACGTTGGCCGTGTGGTTTGTTCTTTGCTAATAGAGTCACACATGGCTTCGTGACCGGGGTGGAATCTCCCGACTAATTGTAATCGTAACTGCACTGGTGGTTCCCGAAAAGATGAAACACTAGTGTCTGTACGTATTAAAATTAAAATAATTATATATATATATATATATATATATATATATATATATATATATATATATATATATAAAATTTATATATATATATATATACATATACATATATATATATATATATATATATATATATATATTAATACTAGTGTTGTGAAGATTAATCGAAATCGAGTATCGGAAAAATTGAAACTTTAGGGGGTATCGAAATCAGAAAAAATGGTGCCTATTTTCCGATACCTAAAACGATTCTTTTAATTTTTTTTACTTGATTTTATTTAAAGTAAACCTTCCACAGTTGGTAGTAATAATAAAATAATAAATATTTATTGATTTTAAAATACAAGTAAAAGTAAAATCCGTTGATCATCTTCCACAATTGTATTTTTATGCTTGAGAAAATATCTGCACATATTACATGTGTTTTTACGAAAATCTATATATCTATAAATGTGAAAGTGTCTGTCTGTCTGTGTGTCTGTCTGTGTACATTTCCCTACGCAATAACTCTGTCAATTTTCAGTCTACAGACTAGAAATTTAATATACAGGGTACGGAGATTTGGGAAAAGCTTTGTAATCCGTTGTCGGACAGAAATTTGGCTATTAAAGGGATCAAAGTTCAACGATTTGGCCTTTGAGAACTCTACCAAACTCCTTCGATAATTTTGGGTCTAAACGCTTGAAATTTTAGATATAGGTTCCTTGGACGTGAATCTAACTTAATAACTTGATTTGAGCCCAAAACAATAAATGTTAAAAGGTCATAATAGGGGTCAAAGTTAAAAAATATTGATCTCTGCGGTCTCTACCAAATTACTCAGACAATTTCTGGTCTAAACATTTGACATTTTACATAAAGGATATTCAGAGATAAGGCAAGCATTTTAATCGGTTTGGGTCGAAAATTTGAGCTACTAATATATAAATGTATGTATGTATGTTTGCATGTCTGCCTAAAACTTTCAACAGAGGCGACGGATTTTTACAAGATCAGTATCGCTTTGAAGCGCGACTCATATCAACAAATATCGAAAAATTGGCTAAAAACATTAATATCTTCACCCTCAACTGGGCACTTTTAAACAGGGGAGGGAATCGCTTTTTTCGCCGATATTTTCGGAAGTCATAACCTCTTTTCGATTGTCTAGCCTTAATTTAAACCTGCGTCACTTCCGGTTTGGCGGTGGTCATAACAGCAAAGACGTCAAGTTTTTTTCTCGTTCTTTTCCTCCTTTGCGGTACGGGTTCGAGCCTGCCTTCCTACTACCACTTTTTTTTGCTCAAAACACACCTTCAAACACCCTGGATTGCGGGGCTGAAATGCAAGTTAATACTAAAACTATATAAACCCGTCGTACTACATCAATGGAGGTGAATGCCGACTTATAAAGTTAAGGTTTACTTTTAAACTGCGTTCGAATACCTCGATTTGCACCAAGCTTTTATCTTTACATCATCAATGGTCTGATGCCATCTGGCATCAATTGAAATAAATAGCTCTCGTCTTGGAGAGGCCTCATGTTTTGACAAGCATTTGAGCTTGTCCTTTACTTCTGATCTGAAATGGAACCCGCACATCAAATCTGTTGCCAAGGCCTCAGGAAAAATGGTGAGATCCTTCTATCGCTCTAGTGGATATCTCACTGCTGATGCAATTCTCTATCTATACAAGGGCCAGGCACGTCCAAGGATGGAGTACTGTTGCCACATCTGAGCAGGAGCTGATAGAAAGGACTTGTCCTACCTTGATAGAGTTTAAAATAGATTCATAGCCTCGTAGGAGATGTTCTTTTCTCTTCTCTGCTGCCTCTATCTCACAGAAGAGATGTTGCGAGCTTGTCTCTGCTTTATCGTTATTTTCATGGTAAATGCTCGACTGAGCTCCAATCTATGGTTCCCCATCGCCAAACTTTCACAAGAAACACTCGTCTATCTGAAAACCCTATCAATAATTTCCCCCACTCTTTATCTGCGCCTAAACCTAAACGTCGATTCCATGAACAAAGCTTCTTTCTTAGAATTGCACGCCTGTGGAATTGTCTTCCGTTTTCCTGCTTTCCAGCTGACTACAATATGGCTGTCTTTAAGTCTAACGTAAACAAGTTTTTGATGAGCCGTTCCACTTAAGTTAACAAATTTACAGAATTTCCATTACCGACGATTACTATATTGTCCAATTGACCACTGTACACTCTTAACCCTTATCCTCGAGTGGTATCTGGGCCTTGATAAGTGGTGATGCCTATGTAAAAAATTATTGTTCCTTAAACTGATATGAACATAAAACCAAAAAACGCTGCTTCTTTAGAAAAGTAAGATTAAGTGGTCACTCTGAACACACTGCAATATTTCGGCGTCTGTCGTTGAATGCTATCTGATTGTTTACTGTTAATGTCAGCATAATCAGTATTTATATAACTTAATTATCGTGATAATTCATCGTAGCCTGGAAACTTATAATATCGAAGATGACTTTGTGACTTGTTTCGAATCCATCGATTCGCTGTAATTATTAAACAATAATTATTTTTTATACACACAGATTACGGTGCAGGGGGTAACAATTCCTGCGGGTAAGGAGATTCGAACCCAGCCACGAAGCTACCTTTTGCTCCATTGGGTAAGCCTTTTCCTTAGGACCACTAAACAATTGCTAGAAGAATAAAGGAAATTAACAAATTATTAGACAATCTAGAGTGTTCGACCGAGTGGAAGTCGTGAACATTACATAAACGCTAGTTGGCTACTTTTTTAATTTTTATTCCGCAGACTATGCCAGTCTTTAAAGGAGCTTGATGATTATAATTAAACAAAGATTATTCTTCACACACACACACACACACACACACACACACACACACACACACACACACACACACACACACACACACACACATATATATATAGTCTTATTTGTAGTATTCCGAATTTGTCTGGAATTGAAAATTCAGTAATCGTTCATACACCAATAAATTTTAAGCAAAAAAGAGATGACTTAAAGCTACAAAATTATCATATTTTATAATTGAGCATTCATATATTATTTTAACAAAAACCAAGACTTCCAAAAATTGGTTGATACCAACAAAATGTGTATTACATCGTTAGTTACATTTGTTTTAAGACTATTCAGACAAATTCAAACATTATGTCATTTGAACATTTTCACAAGAACAGCCTATCTTCAGACTTTTACAAACTGATGAGTTTTCTTGAAGTTCCAATTTATCCTGGACATTTATATTTATATTTCTGCTTTCTCATGGATTACCAATGCATTTTCAAAAGATCCATTTCGGATTTTTCCTGTACTGGATTTTACCTTCATTTCCATTAGGTTTTTTATCATATCTTTTTTCTCCCTTTATACGTTTCTTGCTTTCTCAATCATTTTGAACTCCTTGTAACTGTCTTAAGCTGTTAAATGATACAAATATGATAAAAGTTTTTTTGATGCAAATATGATAATCTTCGTATTGTTTTGTTTTCTGTGATGCAAAATTTATTGTATATTTTGCAAACCTTTTCATTCTAGTGAGAAGAATTGCATTTTTCGAAACCCCATGGAATATTATTGTTTTATTTGTATTCCTTGTCAAATAATTAAAATTTTGTATATTTTATAACGTTTATTTAGAATTTGAATAAATTTTCTATATCAATATATATATATATATATATATATATATATAAAGTGAGAATGTGTGTGTTTAAGGACAATTATCATCCTATATACTCAAGGAGTTTTTTTTTATCTACAGACTTGAAACTTGGTATACAGGGCATTCAGACACATGAAAATCTTTTAATAAATTTTCATCCGGAAAAAAGGAGCTGCTAAGGGGTCTAAAATAAAAACGTGTTACGTGGGATCACCGCATTTTTATTTGTTTAGCAACTGCGTGAATCGTTCACGTGACAGATTCTTTATGTTAAGAATAAGCTGGTTTGGAAACACTTTTTAAAAATACTTTTCTAGTCACTTCTTCTTTCGACCTACTTTATTGTAACGAGAGATGTATTTTTGCATAAGAAATAGAGTAGAACTGATGAGATGAACGGGTGCGTATGTATAACTTGTGCACTCATTAAAACATCTATGGCCCTTGCCTTAAGTCTTCACACCTCTGCACAAATAGACGAATGGTTTTAAAAAAGAAAAGATATCATAGCCATTTTCCAATATCTAAAAAAAGGAACAATAGAATATAAACAATATAATATAAACAATATAATATAAACAATATAATATCAACAATAGAATATCAACAGTATAATATAAACAATATAATATCAACAATATAATATCACCAATATAATATAAACAATATAATATAAACAATATAATATCAACAGTATAATATAAACAATATAATATCAACAATATAATATCAACAATATAATATCAAAAATATAATATCACCAATATGATATAAACAATATAATATAAACAATATAATATCAACAGTATAATATAAACAATATAATATCAACAGTATAATATAAACAATATATCAACAATATAATATAAACAATATAATATCAACAATATAATATAAACAATATAATATCAACAATATAATATAAACAATATAATATCAACAACATAATATAAAAAATATAATATCAACATGAGATTACGGAAATCAACTGATCTTAGCCAGAGACAGCTAACAAAGACAGAATTGTGAACAAAACTAATGCAACTTACTTTGCTTCCGGCGGAATGAATACCAGGGGATTGCAAATGCCATTGTTATGATGACTGAACTTATGCATTCATGACCTGAAAGTTTCATCTCTCGATTGCAGATATTGATATTGTGAGACTCTAAGAAATGAACCCCTGTCATTGACATGCCTCAGAAGCATACGTACTGTACTTGCAATAACCTTTATCCCTGAGTGGCTTCTGGGCCTTGATAAGTGGTGACCACCGTGTAAAAAAAAAGCAGTAATGCTTCATTGAATTCCTGGCAAAATCCATCGAGAATATTGATGACTATGCACCAAAATTAATTCTGGATCACGTTTTAATGTAAATACTACTGTTGTTGTAGCTCTCCAACCTTTTCAGTAAAAACAAAAAAATAGGAAGCTTTACTTTTTGGACAAGTCTCGTATGGTAAAGCACACTCCAGATGCCCATGCACAGCCATCGTTCATCGCTGACGGAAGTGCATTGAGAATGGTGATGCATACACAGAAAATAAATTCTTGAGTACAAAAGGACGCACGTTTTAATGGTACCAGCCCCGTCTTCGAAGCTCTTCAACATTTTAAATTTTAAAATAAGATTTTCTGGCACCCTTTTATACATCATGTGTTTGTGTGTTTTTCTTTTTTCTTCTAATTACCGTTTTATAAGTGTAATCTTTTTCCCCCTTTTCTCTTCTTCATAGCATTTCATTCATATTTATATAAAGTACTGTTTCTCTTTCTATATTTTTCTAGACCTTGGTCTACGTTGCGCATGTTGCTTTTCTATTTTTCGACCCTAAGTTCATTACGCCCCCTTGTGAGGAGTCTGTGGCCACGGGCACCAAAACGTATTTGTTATACAGCCGATGTATAGAACGTGTGTATATATACATGTTTATGTTCGCCTGGGTCGTCTCTAGTGTGTTGTGGGTATGTACGTGTACACTCGTGTGATCGTCTAGTGTGTATAATGTTCGCCGTAAATGTGTGTGACTCTATACACATGTATACTACGAATATAGATATTGCTCCCACGGGCATATAACAGTTTATAAACAGTTCATTACCGGACAAATAACCATGTTTGTCTGCTTGGGACCAGACAAAGGAAGAACATATTTTTTTATCGCAATACCTTGAAATGTCATTATCTCTTCGTGACAATTAAATTAGATTAGCTTCTGGGCTTAATCTTTACTGCCGATCTGAAATAGAACACGTATATCAAATCCATTGCCAAGGTCGCTGGAAAAATTGTGGGATCCTTCTACCGCTCCAGTAGATTTCTCACTCCTGCTGCGGTCCTGGATATGACCTTCAACTATATCCGATGGTGAGGGCCCCAGCTTGCAGGCCTTAGGGAGTGTGTAGCCACCCTTTAATTGCCATTGCTCCCAGGTCCACTCTGACCCGGAGTGGTAGCACCTGTTAGGGTCCCAACTATGGGTTAAATAGGATACGACTTAAAAAACAAATATACTATATTAAAAAATCGTTCTTCAAAATCACCAGATTTGGCATTCAATAACCTGAAAAGGGTTGATATGCCGTAAAACAAAACAACCAACCAACCAACCAACACTCCTGCTGCAGTTCTCTACTTATATAAAAGCCAGGTATGGCCAACGATGGAGTGCTGTTGTTGCCATATCTGGGCAGGAACTGCTAGAAGCATATTATCCTGCCTTGACAGAGTTCAAAATAGACTTCGTAGCTTAGTGGGAATGCCCTTTTCTCTTCCCTGTAACCTCTTGCACACAGAACAGACGTTGCGAGCCTGTCTCTGCTTTATCGTTATTTTCATGGCAAGTGCTCGTCTGAGCTTCAACTATGGTCCTCACCTCGCCAAACTTTCACGAAAAGACACTTGTCTAGCCCAAACCACTATCAATAATTTCCCACACTCTTTATCTGTGCCTAAATCCAAAGGTAGATTCCATGAACAAAGCTTCTTTCTTAGAACTGCACCCCTGTGGAACTTCCTTCCGATTGCTTGATTTCCTGATAAGCACATGCGTCAACTACAGACTACGCAAATGCAGACTACAGTCTGATTGACATTGGTAGACCGTTACTCGTCAGAAAAATCCTTACAATACATACACACAATATATATATGAGTGTGTTGTTTATGTATGTGCTATATTGTGCTGTAGTCAGAAAAACATGACGACCCTTTTGACAATTCGTTTCATTGCATCACCCAATAATAAACAGGACGAATTATTTCTATTGTTGTTTGGGTACGCTCACCCTTGCTATCAAATACACACACAGATATACAGACACGCAGACACACGCACGTATATATATATATATATATATATATATATATATATATATATAGAGGGAAAATAGAGGGGAAATAAAGAGAGAGGAAGAGAGAGGAGAAAGAGAAGAGTGAGAGTGTGTGGAAGAAAGAGAGGGAAGAGAGAGAGAGAAAGAGAGAGAGAGAGAGAGAGAGAGAGAGAGAGAGAGAGAGAGAGAGAGAGAGAGAGAGAGAGAGAGTCCATTTGTCATAAAATACATGGGTTCAATTTTAGTTGGATAAAATTGAATAGTTTACGCATGTGCTTATTAGGACTATAAAACATTGGCGAATGTATATGACTAAAATCAACACGATGAAGTAACTTGGGTGTTTTTTTTGTTGATAGGGGTCACGTGTGCAATTCAATCCAATCCCTATACAGCCACCCGTTAGACCTAACTGTGACAGTAGGGTTTCCGTGGAAGAGATGTCGTTGTAATCCGACTCTACTAATGAGCTCAAACAGAACACGTTTTGTGCAAAGGACAATTCATTCTATGCGGGATTAAATCGGAGTGCGCGACAGAGGGTGCAAAGGTGCTTGGGGTGGGCGTTTCAAAACTTTGTGGCGAGGGAAACAAAAATCGCTGGAGTTAATTTTATTTCGTTTATGATCGTTTGAAGCACATTATAAATGACTGCAATAATTGGTAGAAAACAGAACAGGAAGGGAAGGGGTGAAAATGAAAATAGAAAGAGAAGAGAGAGAGAGAGACATAGTAAAAATAGAAACAGTGAGGGGGAGAAGCAAGGAAAGGGGAGGATATATATATATATATATATAGAGAGAGAGAAACAAAAAGGAGACATAGTGAAAATAGAAATAGAGTAAGAGAAAAGGGGAGGAGAAGGGAGAGAGAGAAAGAGAAACATAATGAGAATAAAATTTAAAAAAAACAAAGTGAGAGGGAGGGGAAGAGGGAAATAGAAAAGAAATAGAAAGAGAGATGCGTTTAAAATAGAAAACTAGTAAGGGAGGGAGGAGATTCGCGAAGAAAGGGAGAAAGAAAGAGAGAGAGATACTGAAAATAGAAAGTGAGTGAAGAAGGAGAAAAGGGGAAAGAGAGGGAGAAAAAGAGAGACACTGCGAAAATATAAACCGAGTGAGAGAGAGGTGGAAGGGGAAAGAGAGAGAAAAGTAAAATAGAGAAAGAAAGAAAGAAAGAAGGAAACGCAAGAAAAAAGTGTTTAGTGCGAATAGGCCCTTAACTCCATATGCGATCCAAAAAATAAAAAAAATAATATAACCAAGCGATAAAAATCAGACAATCCTGCCAATCATAGATTCGATTGACCCTCTCGATAATCCGCTTATTATTTCTTAACCAATGCTCTCCGTATGTGCATGTGTTACTTTGTTATTACTTTTAAAGTGGACCCACACGTTGTATGTAGAAACAGTAGCAAAAGATATAAAACTTTGACACGAACCTTTTTAGGTGAAAAGAGAAGTTATTTTCTTTGTTTAATATACAAGTGTATTCTTTTTTCTTTCTCTTTTTCGTTGATAGCAATTCTTTTGTTTTTAGCTACAGTCAGCTGAAACTTGGCTTTTTGGCCAAGATCAAAATGTAATATCTGTTCTTCAGATGCGGCACTTCCATTTCTCGTTCTCTTTCAGTAGAGGAGAAATCCTTCACGACTGAGACAATTTTTATTTTTGTACCTTTTCTCCACGTTAAAAAACGACCTTGCTGTCTAACTCTGTCCCGTGGGGAGGCATTGTAAATAGGTACAATCATCTGTGGTGGTGGCTATGATTTTGGTCCCTCATTTATCGGCGAGGGACCTATGTTTTCAGTGGCGTCCGTGCGTCCGTGCGTCCGGACGATTGCCAGATAACCGTCCATTAGATTTCCTGAAATTTTGCCACAAATTGTATTTTATTAAATAGATGTGCACAGTAAAAAAAAAAAAAATTTGCGAAAATTCTCGTTACGTCCCCAGGGGCTCAAAAGAGGTCAAAAATGCCCAAAATAGCCGAAAATGGCACATTTTGCCCCATAATATTAATTTATCCATTAGATTTTTCTGAAACTTGGCCATAATGTGGAGCCCATTGTTCTTAATATAAATCCAGTATGTGACCCTGGCAAAATTCTGGTTTGGTCCCCGGGGACTTTCAGTACTAAAAACGCCCCCTTTTGTGGCTTTTTTAAAAATATTTCTCAACATAAACTTGATATGTCTGACTATATAGTGATTTCTTACGGTGGTTAATTCAAATATACATGTGTTCAGGCATGTTCTCTCTAGTACTCACAGGTGGCCGGCTCGCCCTCGAAGGGGGAGAAAGATGAGACTCGCGTGCTGGTTGAAGCGTAACTTACAAATCACCACGCGTCTCTTCCTTCTTTTCTTTCTCTTTTTTCCTAAATGTGCATTTCATTTCATCACACCACGCTCCTGTGTTAAAATGTTAACGCGACATTAACTCGGCACGCGAGTCGTCAATATCCGTAGGTTTCCTGACTTAATCATTTAATGGCGGAGCTAACGACTACGTTCCACATATTTGTATGGGTGTCGCGAAATCACAGTTAAATGGTTGACTTAAGAGTCAAACTAACCGCAGATTTGGATTCAGAACTTTTTATTTTGTTTATAAGAATAGTTCCTTGTTTTACGCAACAAGAAAGACCAGTTTCTTGAAATAGTTGTGACTTGTGGTGAAAAGTGGGTTCTTTACGACAACCGGCGACGCTGAGATCAGTGATTAGACGCCGACGAAGCTCCACAACACTTCCCGAAGCCAATGTTAAACCAAAAGAAGGCCATGCTAACTGTTTGGTGATCTGCGACCGGTCTAATTAATTACAGTTTTTCGAATACAGGCGAAACCATTACGGCGAAGTACTGTCAACAAATGGATGAAATGCATCAGAAACTTCGACAGAAACCTAGCATTAGGCAACAGAAAAGGCCAATTCCCCTCCACGATAATGTCCGACCGCACGTTGCTAAACCGACCCTGCAAAACTTGAACGAATTGGGCTACAGAACTCCGCCTCATCCGACATACTCTCTAGACCTCCCACCTACCGACTACCTCTTTTTCAAACGTCTCGACCACTTTCTGCGTGAGAAATGCTTCAAGAACCTAAGCGATATCAAAAACGCCTTTAGCGATTTAATCGCCACCAGAACGCAAGATTTTTTTTACGTTACTGGCATAAATACATTTGTTTTGTATTGGCAACAGTGTGTTGATTCTGATAGTGCTTATTTCGATCAATAAATTTTTGTTTGAGCCGAGATATATTGATCTGAATTAAAAACTTAAAAACCTAATCCGAACTTCCTTGCGAATCTGATGTATAAGATTGCACTATTTTATATATAAGGTCTGTGCAAAAGTTTTTGTCAGTTTGTAGAAGGATCATTCTAAACCATTGTAATCATGCATATTTTATTACTTAAATATATAACCGTGATTAATTTATAACTTGTATAATTCAAATCATTAAAAGGACATTTGTATTTTTTTGCGATATTCTTACCGATGTTGACTCGAAAACGACTTTCTTTATTGAACAGAAAGGGAGTCATTTTCCATCATGATAATACTCCTTCTCACGCAACGCTACTGACCAAATAACAATCACAGGGGAATTTGTTTGAGAAATCTTGCCCCATCCTGCATCTCCCTTCATTCGAGAATTGCAAAACCATTTTGATAGCCTTAGCTTAACACCAGAAGACGAAAATTGAACCTGAGTTAGATTCATATTTCACAACAAAACCTAAAGAATTTAATAAGCTCGTGGATAGACGGAATCAAGTTATACAAACCTAACGTCGTTATCGCTATAAATAAAATGTTTAAAAAATAGTTTTTCATTTTCAACTTCTGCACCGAAGCACTAGTAATATAAAGCACGGAATTAGTACGAGGTTATGAATTAAGTAGAATGGAATTTGCCAATTAGAATTCGCGTACATGTTCCAGCAATGACGTTGCACAGACAGGAAATGATCAGTTTTACGTGAATAAACAGTGGCTTCTCTTTCAGCAGTATTTTAAATAACACACCTAATAGATATTTAAAACAAACAATTGTAATAAGTTGACAAAACTTCCACTGTGTTCACAAATAACCATAATGGCTGCCAGTGCAGATTAGAGCCACGGCGGATTTTTCAAGTCGACCATAATAAAACGGATGTATACACCGCCACCGCCCCGTCGCTCTCACGTAAAATACCAGTAATAATACAATGCGGGTCTACATTTGTCCAAGCCGGTTCGTAGTGTCTCGAGAGGCATAGACCACCATTTCTACTGCATTTCGCTCGCCTCCTACCCATGACCGTCTTGTGCCATTGCCGAAAAGTCGAGCACGCTGATGAAACTCTTGGAAAAAAGAAAACAAGATAAAGAAAAATGGCGTCTGTCGTTTCTTTCTTTTCTTAGTTAATTGTTTTGCTTGGTCAGTGGAGTTAACACAATTTGACGGCGGGGAAATGCCTAATTTTAATGTTCGAATTTGTTATTTCACCCCGAGGCGATAGTTTGTTTTGTGTTTTTGTTTGTTATTATTGATAATAAAGGTCTGTTTGATAAAGGAAAAAGGAAAGTCAACAGATGTATTTATGTTTTTGTCATTGTTGTTAAAAGCTTATACTGAACCGTTGATTGTCTTTATTTCTTTACTAAAATAAAAATGTAGCTTGAAATACGAAGAATGGCACGAATCGTCCCAATTATCTATTTATGTATACACTATTTAAGTATATCTATATAATTATAAAATTCTGTTAACCATGATTGCTTTTGGCTTGTTTGCGTTTTGTCTTCGACTACAGGGCAATTTCATTTTTTTTAAAAACCGGGATGATATGTATTTCTGCGGAAATATTTCTTGTTCACTTATATTTCCTTTTTATATAAACCAATCGTAATTACAAATGACAAAAAAGTCTATATTCCAAAGTTTATGTTATTAACCATCTTACAATTTATTCCTTTAATTAAGTTGACATTTACACTTCTTGATAGTATCTATTTCGTCGCACAAGATCATGCACTTAATTATTACATTAGTCAATGAATCTATTTTGCCCTTAACTCATCAGGAGAAATAGCAACTATCAATTCACCAAAAATAAATAAAATGCGTTTGGGTCTGATCAAATCTCTCTCTCTCTCTCTCTCCCTTTCTCTCTCTCTCCCTCCCTCTCTCTCTCTCTCTATATATATATATATATATATATACATACGCATATATTTGTGATGCGGAGAAGTACCACATTATAGAGACTATTAATGACCCTCAAAATACCTGTTTGAACGTACGCAGTGAGACCCTCAAAGCCTGTTTACATAGGAGACAAGCGCTCCTAATAAACTGGGAAGACCAAACAACGAACGAAGACCCCACCTAAAGGAATTTCTTCAAGAGTATTCTAGATGCAGTCAACTTAGCGCATAAATTAGTAAAGTGAAAATGGACATTTAGACAATTGTAAGTATAAATATTAAGTATCAAAATTAAGTATCAAAATTATGGCTACCTTAAAGAATACAATACACATATATAAAAGACTTAGAAATCAAATAGCCTGCATATCGCCCTCAACTATTTAAAATAAAATAAAGTAAAATAAAATAAAGTAAAATAAAATGAAGTAAAATAAAAAAGGTTAAAATATAAATAAGATAGATTAATTACCTCCCTTGGACCAACTGAAACATGGATTATCTCCCCTTAACTGAAACAAACAGGAAAATTAATAAGATAAAGTAATTATCTCCCTTGCACCAGCTAAAATTAACAGAAGGCTGAACGGAAACCATGCAAAAACAGAACAGTACATAATTAATAAAATGCATTAAATAAAAAAGTAAAAAATTAGAAAATTCATATTAGAATAGAAGAAAATATACAGAGATAGGAATAAGCTATAGTTAAATAAAAATGAACATCATTATAAAAAAATAAATGCGGGCCTGAAATTTTTCCCTCAGACAGAAACAACATGGCTGACGAGAGCCTAACATCATTACGTTTTACAATTAACTGGTCCCCTTTATGTTGGGCTTGAAACCGACGGTACCAATATTTTTCTGAACTTCTGTACTATTATATATATATATATATATATATATATATATATATATATATATATTATAAAATAATAGGGTTCATGTGTATGTGTGTGTACAACTCTGCTACAGCCCACACGAGTAGACCGATTATGATTAAACCTGGCATGGTGATAGCCCCTTACCAAAGAAATAGAGCACACCATTTTTCAAAGTAAAGGTCAAAGCTCAAAGTCTTGCCTATGTATATATACTCTCCTATAGCCCACACAAATGGACCGATCATAATCAAATCTGTCATCATAATGGTCCCTCACCTAGGGATGGTGCACACAATTTTCGAGGTTAGGGTTAAAGGCCATGGTCATAATCCATGTATATATACACTCCTACAGCCCACATCACATTTTCAAAAGCATAATGAATTAAACAAGCCACTAAGCTAAAAAAAAATCAAGGTAAAATATTTCAGAAAAAAAAATCACATATGAACATTTTATATCTGGGGTGTTTAACCAATCTTCTTTTCCACTCTGTTCGTTTTGCTTGATATTGTATGGTTTTCGATTAACTTTCGTATAAGCTGTATCGCACGAAGAGGTCTCTAGTTGCTAGTAACTAGCTAACCGAAACATGCTCATGAATGTGTAGCGACAGATAAATGCTTAAGAAAAACTAAATAAAAAGCATACCTTGCTCTATTTCGGTATTAAGCAGTCTTGTATTAACCTCGCTAAATTTAATTAGTTGTTTTACATCTAGAAAATATTTATCTTAAATTATATATATAAGTTTCGTGGTTTAATTTTAAATTCTGAAAAACAACATACAGAGGCATATATTCGATTTAAGAATTTATTGCTTGACAAAGGAATATATGGAAAGGGTTATTTTAATTTCCTTAATCCATGGATTTTCGACAATGGCTATATCATCAGAGGAAATGAAATGCAGTTAGAAAAATGTTCAGCTGCGAATGGACGCTATTTTGCTTTTCAGCACAATTATATTGAAAATAGTTTTTGAGTGGAGAGAAAGCATTTGGACCACAGCAAATAACACACAATCAACGCAACAACGAATAAGACTGCCCAGTATACTTTTAGAAATATCAAGAAGGAGCAGTACGCTTTCGCTATATAGGAATATCACTTTCTCCCATGGGCCTATTTTCTGCCCACCCGGATTTGTAACCCCGAATGACATTCCTTCCGATAATGGACTACCCATGTTGTATCAACTTCTCTTTTCGTATAATTTTCTCCATATAATTATCCACAACCACTCAAAAACTATTTTCAATAATTGTGCTGAAAAGCAAAATAGCGTCCATTCGCAGCTGAACATTTTGCTAACTGCATTTCATTTCATTGTTGAAAATCCATGGATTAAGGAAATTAAAATAACCCTTTCTATATATTCCTTTGTCAAGCAATAAATTATTAAATCGAATATATGTCTCTATATGTTGTTTTTTCAGAATTTAAAATTAAACCACGAAACTTATATATTGCTCTATTCTTAAATATTGAGCTTTTCCTTTTTGGCTAGGATCTCCTTGAAAGTATTACTTCAAGTAATATCTATCAGGATTTTCATCTGAATTCTATCAGTGTCTTATATATATATATATATATATATATATATATATATATAGTACTCCACATACAGTAATGTTTCGTTGTATCACAACTCACCATTGCGACTAGACTAGCACCTTTCCTTAGTCGGGGATCGAACCAACAACTATCGCGTTGATAGTCAGCATTTCTAACCTCTGGCCCATGGGATAGGTCACCGCAAATGACCTCATGAAATGTACATTAAATAAACATTCGCCCACCGCTTTTACAGTGCTCAACCGGCTTGTTTATTTACAAACAGCGAGCATTGCTTTATAATCAATTCTGCAGAGGGTGAGATACATTTACAACAGTACTCAACCCAAAGATATATAGCCATCCACATACTGTTTCGTTGTATCACAACTCATCAGTGCGGCTAGACTAGCGCCTTTCATTAGCCGGGGATTGAAAACACAACCATCGCGTTGATAGTCGGCATACATTAAATGAAATACTAAATGCTATAGGATTATAAATTGTATAACACTGTAAACACAAAGTCCAAATAAATATTAGTATCAATATTTATAAGGTAATCCCAAACAGATAAGCAATACTTAACATGCCAGATAGAGCACTAATATAAATGGAAATTTTTAATTAATCGTGATTTACAACAAAAATTATTGTTTCCCAAGGAAAAAAGGAAAAAAAAAACCTTTAAAATTATTTGTACTCCCTTGCCAAACTTCGTTGTAATTCTACGTGATTTCATTAAAAAAATCCATATATATATATATATATATATATATATATATATATATATATATATATATATATATACTAGCAGGACGCCCGGCATTGCCCGGTCGTAAAATACGCTTAAATATAATATTTTGATTAATGCAGATTTCGTATTTATTATTTTATCATGTTAGACCTAATATATAGTAATGATTTAAAAAGTAAAAAAAAAAAAAAAAAAAAAAAATCTCGTGCGCCACCACCGAAAATCGAAACCAAAACGTTTAGCCTACGATTTACTTTTTCCTTGGATGTTAATGCCTGGCGTGTTAAGACATCTTTACTGTAAAGCTAAAAAATGAGCACATGAACCAATAGCTATTACATTACGCAGGCATATTCATAATGCCGTCGTTCGACCTTCATCTGGCAAATAAGATTTGTTTAAATTTTACATTTCGCGCCGATTTTCCCCGGCTAAAACTCAAATATAAAGTTTCGCATGCGTTCGAATATCCTATATATTAAGTTTTATGTCTGTTGATCAAAAACTGACAGAAATGTTTAGTAGGTAAAATCTTTTAAACAAATATATATACGCATACATAAATATATATATACGCATACATATATATATATATATATATATATTTTATATATGTATGTATGCGCATATATATATATTTATGTATGCGCATATATATATATGCGCATACATAAATATATATATATGCGCATACATACATATATATGCGCATGCATAAGTATATATATATACGCATACATAAATATAGATATACACGCATACATAAATATATATATATATACGCATACATAAATATATATATACGCATACATAAATATATATATGCGCATACATAAATATATATATGCGCATACATACATATATATGCGCATACATAAATATATATATATACGCATACATAAATATATATATACACGCATACATAAATATATATATTTACGCATGCGTAAATATATATATGCGCATACATAAATATATATATATACGCATACATAAATATATATTTGCGCATACATAAATATATATATATGCGCATACGTAAATATATATAGTGAAAGAGTTTACTATAACCTTTAAACACAAATATAAATCATGTAGAATATCTACATGAATATAATTACATGTAATAGTTAACTAAAGATGGTCATTTCATAAGAAAACCAAAGAAAAAAAACTAATAGAGAATTAACTAAAATGAATTTTTAAAAGAATATGCAAATTAGCTAGATCTTTTACAGACGAATGAAAGTCCACGACGCATATATAAAAAAGTTGTAGTTTCTTTTTAAATAAACAGAAAAAAGGTTTTTATTATGAATATCAGAAAACACACACACACACACACAAAAATAATAGGAGTATATATATATATATATATATATATATATATATGTATATATATATAACTACTTCATTTATTCGCATAAATTTAATATACGAAAGTATAGATTTATGCGTAAACTTTAAGTATTCACTTCAAAAGTGCTCAATACGTAGGTAGAGCTAGTTAGTAATTTATAAAATATATATGGCGATTAAGCTACACTGAATATTCTGCGTTTCATCCAACTATAGGATTCGTCAGGCTTATGCGCAAATTCTGTCGTTGCTTCTTGTTTTTATATATGTTGAGGATTTCTAGTCGGCCAATCAGCTTTCTAGTATCCACCGCGCCTCTTCCTACCAGCCAATGGGCATGCATTTTATCAAACAAAGGATCTGTTTTAGAACTAGGTTAGTGGTTTTAGGTGGTCGTTCTCCTTTTTTTTTATACATATAAATATACCTATGTGCACACAACAATGCACATACATATACATATATACATATATATATATACATATATATATACATATATGTATGTGATCGTTTATGTATATTCATGTTTATTTAATTTATTTATTTATTTTTTTCCTATTGTTATTGTTAGTTTTAAAGCTATTTTGTATCGCTATCCTAGAGTAAGTTTTATTTTGTGAACACAGTTGTTTGCTATTTCCCGCCTACAATTTAATAGATTTTGAGGTTCTTTAAAGTACAGGATAGAAAATTTTTCATGGAGGCATAATTTACATGGGTCGTCTAAATGTCTGCATGTGGTAGCTTGTCTCATTATTTTTCATTCGACTACCGGCGAATTCCGCTTTCTTTGAGTTCCCAGTATTTATTCGCTAGTGTTGTTTTTATACGGTGTTTTTTATTTTTGAATGTGCTTTTGTGAAGCAGCCCTAAAAAATAGTGGATACAAAAATATCGATATCAAATATAAGCAACAAAACACCAACAACTATAATAAAATTAAAAACAGAAGAAAAAGAACTATAATTTGGTATACGGCCCCATACAATCAAATGTTAAAAACAAAACTTGGCAAGAAATTTCTAGATCTTATTGAAAAACACTTTCCCGCAACCAACCCCTTACACAAAATCTTCAATAAAAATACCTTGAAGTTATCTTACAGTTGTTGCGAAAATTTAGAGATGATAATTAAGGCACATAATAACAAAATACTAAATGAAAACAATGTAAACAACAACAAAATAAACAATAAAAAAGTAGACACCATGACAGAAATAAAACCAACACCAGCAGAAATAATAATAATAATAATAATAATAATAATAATAATAATAATAATAACAAACCAACCCCGGACAAGAACAACCATACCATAAATAAAAATACTAATAACGAACAAGATAAATGCAATTGTAGACACCGCACACTTTGCCCAGTTCAAAATAAATGTCTAACAAAAAGCGTAGTTTATCAAGCAACAATATTTGCGAAAGAAAACCCGAATAACAAAAAATATTACATAGGCATGACTTCCTTAGATTTCAAAACCCGATACTATGACCACAAAAGCACATTCAAAAATAAAAAACACCGTATAAAAACAACACTAGCGAATAAATACTGGGAACTCAAAGAAAGCGGAATTCGCCGGTAGTCGAATGGAAAATAATGAGACAAGCTACCACATGCAGACATTTAGACGACCCATGTAAATTATGCCTCCATGAAAAATTTTCTATCCTGTACTTTAAAGAACCTCAAAATCTATTAAACTGTAGGCGGGATATAGCAAACAACTGTGTTCACAAAATAAAACTTACTCTAGGATAGCGATACAAAATAGCTTTAAAACTAACAATAACAATAGTAAAAAAAAAATAAATTAAATAAACATGAATATACATAAACGATCACATACATATATGTATATATATGTATACATATATATATATATATATATATATATATGTATATATGTATATGTATGTGCATTGTTGTGTGCACATAGGTATATTTATATGTATAAAAAAAAAAGAAAAAAGGAGAACGACCACCTAAAACCACTAACCTAGTTCTAAAACAGATCCTTTGTTTGATAAAATGCATGCCCATTGGCTGGTAGGAAGGGGCGCGGTGGATACTAGAAAGCTGATTGGCCGACTAGAAACCCTCAACATATATAAAAACAAGAAGCAACGACAGAATTCGCGCATAAGCCTGACGAATCCTATAGTTGGATGAAACGCAGAATATTCAGTGTAGCTTAATCGCCATATATATGTTATAAATTACTATATATATATATATATATATAAATATATATACATATATATATATATATATATATATATTTAAACAAACTGAGCTTAGGTACTTAGACAATGTCAAAACATTGTTAATTCACTGCTCGTAAAGCAGCAGTCGAATAGCGCAACAGTTAGACGCTCCGACTGTGGTTTGGTCGGGTTTTGATCCTGGTTTGAGGTTGTTGCTTGTCTAGCCGTACTGATGAGCTGTGAAACAGCGAAACAGTAATGTATGTGGATGTCTCTCTCTCTCTCCCCCCCCTCTCTCTCTATATATATATATATATGTTTGGTAAAACTGGTAATTAGTAAAAACCTTAAGAGAGTGCTCAATACTATTGCAGAGCAAATATGTGTTTTATTTTTTTATTACCGTGAGGTAGCAGATTCAGGTAGGCGTGGGTGGAGATATATGTATATAGGGAGGAGGAGGTGGAGAGAGGATGGTAAAGAAAAGATATATATATGTATTTGTATGTGTGTCTATATATATTTGTGAGTGTATATATGTGTATAAGAGTTGTGTGTATGTGTATATGTCTGCATATGGATCCATGTATGTCTGCATATACATTGTTTATATATGTGTGTGTGTGCGTATGTGTCTGCATATGGATGTGTAGAAATGTACCTATATATGTATATATATGTATGCGTATTTGCGCGTGCGTTAACGTGTGTATTATAAAAGATAATCCACCGTAAACTGAAATGGACAAGTCGACGTATAGCGTTTACGAAAATTTTAAATGAAGCCTGTACCTGTCAAAAGACATGGCATCTACACTAACCCTTTCCCTCGCTCTCTGTCCCTCTCTCTCTCCCTCTCTTTCCCTCTCGTTCTCCTCTCTCTCTCATCTACTTAATATACCTTACGGAACAAGCAAAAGGCAGTTAAAATTTAAAACCTAAAAATTGGAACTCCCCATCCTCTCCTTACCTCCTCCCTTTTTCTTTTCTTTACTATCCTCTCTCCACCTCCACCTCCCTATATCCATATATCTCCACCCACGCCTACCTGTATCTGCTACCCCCACACGCACAATACAATCTAATGTATCTTAACCCTCAAAACTAAAATATTGTCAATACCCGTCTCCCTCCCCCTTATTATCTCTTACCTCAATTTTTGTTTTCGTATTTCTTCTAAAACACTTCTTCCTAATACTAACAACCACTTCTGTAAGGTCTGACGAGGCTGTTAGATCACACACACACACACACACACACACACACACACACACACACACACACATATATATGTGTGTGTGTGTATATATATATATGTGTATATATATATATATATATATATAATCTAATATATATAATCTAATATCTGCGTGTGTGATGCTTGTGTATTCTATGTGGAAACAAGCGTTACAGTATCTACATAAAATCTCAAATTGTATTCTTATGTAAAGTTTTTCGAGGTGGACAATGGAAGTGGTTTTGAATATCTAAGTACACACCTAAGATGACAATGAGGGAACATCTTCTTTAAAGCTTAGAATATAACATATTTTGATGAAATTTACCATATATGCATGAAATTTTCTGGGGAAGACAATGGGAGCGGCCCCGAATATTAAAATGTACAGCTTTCCTAAAAGTAAGAGAGCTGCGAGGAAATGCTCTTGTCAGTATGTTTTAATTGATGAAATTTATATAATATGTATAAAATTATTCACAGAGTGCAATAGAAGTCCTCTCAAAATCTTTTCATTACCCTTATGAGTCGAATTTCTGTGCGCCTTTACTCTAAGTTAAATATGGAGACAGAACCCTACTTAAAACTGTGGTGTTATGAACATAGTGAAAAAGTACACTTTGGAGATCTTCAATCAATTCCGAGCAATGTTGGGCCTTCCTGGTAGTATATTATCAAGTACAGTATTTTATTTTTACGAGCAGTAATAGATAACAGTTCTTATACTAATAGTCAACCTTGACGAATTCAGCTTACATGTAGAAGCATACGCCCACAAGACATGCACCCACCCCCTCCAATGAATGTACGCCCTCGCCGCAGAGTTGTAAAATATCAAGAATGGACCAAATGTCCATTTCAGAGAAGATCATTTACATTTTTATAGATTTTGGCAAGAAACACAGGATTAGCATTTCGCGCGAGATTTTCTTCTCTTAGGCGCGATGTTTTCTTCACGGCTAACAGAACCTTATGCCCCTTTGACCCCCAGCGACCCGGTAGTTCAACACATAGTCAGAGGGAGAGGAGCTCAAATGGGTTTCTTCTCATCTCTTTTACCATAAATTGCTGCACAATTACTAACCGTTCAACACTGTCAGTACCTTGCCACAAAACCTACTTCGTTCGGCTCTTCATCCCTTCCCAATCGCCCCGTCATCAAGCAATAAAAATCAAGTGATTGCCTTGCATAACCCCCGTTCGATTAGATTGGATTAATAGCACCGAATTACACTGCATGTTAGACGCCCTTTTCTAACTTGGTGTTGGTCGCTGGGGAGGTGTCGGGCCCATCCCTCGCTCACCCTCCCTTTTACTTAGGATCGGGTAGCAAAATTATGTTCCTTTTCCGATTACTGTTATGGAGGTTTGCCATCATTAAGTTAGAACGGAACAGCGATAGAAACCTGTGCATAACACGTAAGCATCGATGGTCGGCAATAAGCGTCCGCCATTTTTAAGAGGTTCTGTCCATCTGGGAATAATGGACAAACATTGAGAATATCATTTTATTATTAAAATGGTCTTCGTTTGTTGGCAGGTGAACCGGATTTCTTGATGAAGCGCAAACTTCGTCATTATAAAAGCAAAAAGTTTTTGTAACCAGAAATTTCAAAAGGCGAAAAATTATTCATTACTTTTTTTTTCGCTTTCTTTTTCTCATCTTTTCTAACTTTGTTTTTCTTGTCTCTCTTTATTCACTTTCTTTTAATTTTACTCTTTTTTAAATTCTGATATTAACTTCTTTGGTTTTGTTTAGACTTTTATGTGCTCAGCTGAATTTAAATTTATACCACCATAAAACTTTCACAACAAGTACTCGTCTAATTACAATAACCGTCCAAAGTTTCTTCATTCTCTATCCATGCCCAAGACTAAACGAAAATTCCATAGGATTAGTTTCTGTATTTCTGTGGAACACAATACCATGTAGCCGCTTCCTTACACCATATAACACGGTCGTTTTCAAGTCTAATGCAAATTTTATTCTTGAGTTATCCTGTTTTATGATAAACCTTACCTAATTTCCACCATAACTGATCATAACGGTATTATCTCATGGTTTAGCGAACACTCATTAACCTTTATCCCAGAGTGCTCTTCCGGGCCTTGTTAAGTGGTGACCTGCAAATAGAAAAAAATCTTGTTGTTTTTTAACATTTACAAGTTTTCAATGTTTTCAATGTTTCTGTTCAATGCTTGCGTTTCTTCTCTATTTCCTTCTGCTTCTTCTTCATTAATTTTTTTCTGATATTCTTTCTTTTTCTGATTCTTTTTTTTTCATTGTCTTTTGTTTCCCTTTGTTTTTCTTTCTTTTTTTTTCAAACTTCAGATTTGGCATGTTTTCTTTCTATTGCTTTTTCCTTGATTTCAATTTTCTTTTCTATTTTATTTCTTTCCTTTCTTATTCGTTTTCATCTTTTTTTCTTTTATTTCATGTTTGCTTTTTATTTCTTTTTATTGTAATATTGTCGCTTATATATTTTATAGTTAGCATTTACAAAATGCTTTCAATTGTATATACACTCTTATAACCGTAGTTGTGATAATCGTGCGACAACGTATTAAATCAACAGTTTTATTTACATTACTCGATATTATGACAGGACAGAGAGAGAGAGAGAGAGAGAGAGAGAGAGAGAGAGAGAGAGATCGGGGAAGTAAGGGGTAGTATGTGGCAGCGACTACAGAAGTGTGTTGACTTCTCTCTCTTCTATCCGACTGTATTTGATTTGACAGCATATTTATATCACCTCACATTCCTTGATCGGAATCTAGTTGTTCAGTTATTTTGATCTTCGGTTTGAAATACTTTTTTTTTTTCAATTTTATTAAAATATTTTCTCTCATTGAAGTTGACGGTGGCGACGAGAAGTCCGCTCTGATATCGGAGAAGATATTGCCATTGGGCCACGTGTTTTATTTTAAGTATCGGTGATGGGAATTTAACTGAAAGATGTAAGGCCATAGCTGATAAGAAAGTTTCTTTTGAAGCAAATGGGTTCGAGAGAGAGAGAGAGGGGAAGAAGGAAAAAGGATTAAGAAAATTAAAGAGAAAAATGAGTTGGAAAGTAAGAAAGTAAGAAAAACTAAAAATATAATTAAAGAGAAATATATTTTCGGATGGAGAAAGAAAATAGTAATCTCCAAACGACAGAGGAGGAAATGCTAATCTCAAAGAGATGGTGGTCAGAATTAGGGTTCAATATAAAACATTGTGCTTTGGAAATTGAGAGGATTTGCTTGCCGGCATCGAAGAGTACGCATCGCTTTGTCTTTATTATTCATATTAGCGTGTCTATGTATGAATGTGTATGGATGTGGTTGTGTCATCACTAGTACGTGCATATGTGTTGCGATAAAATAACCATACTTTTTTTGTTTCTTTGTCTTTTCTGATCAATTCTTCCCGTCACTGGTCGATGCTGAAAAGGAACATCTGACGAAAACATAACGCCGATCTTCTGGCATGGATTCGTTATTCGTCTAACGAGTGAACTGTAGAAGCATCGCATTGTCGACCACTCAAACTTTCTTGCGTTTCTTTTTCTTCGACGAATCTTAACGCCTTACCCAGCACGCCCGTTCTTCCCAAGCTGCACTTCTGCTTCGTCCGAAATCGGAAGGCAGACTGCACTTGCATGCGAACCAAAAGATATCTTTTCTCTCTTTCTTTTTCATGCATCGTTTTTTTTTCACACGAACTGAATGACACCCTAGGCGTCGCCGCTAACTCTAGCTACCGCGTTTGACATACGTCAACCTTAACCCCTTGAACTTTTTTTGTACTAACCAACTTGCGAAGCAATTCACAATTTCCAACATGCCGGTGTAACCCGGAATATATTATATATCAGTTTATGTTTACCTTCTCATGATAATCAGGCAAGTTTAGCACAATGTTGATTAGTGTGGAGAGTTGAGGCTCCCTCGAAAAGGGCTTTCACCCATTGTATTACGTAGTATGGTTTACACCAGAGTGACGTCTGTCGCTTGCGTGACACTGCTGTCCGAACTTTCACCTTCCCGTTCCCACTTGACGCGTCTTCTCTCCACTCCAAAACGCACTTCTGCAACTTTAGCTTTTCTCTTCTACAAATACATCTTCTCTGCTCGCAATCAAACTTCAGAATGCACTCCTTCCCCAAATCACTCCTCTTTTATTTCCAATCAGGAGCATCTCATTTGCATACCTCGTGGTCACCCTGTAGGCATATAAAGAAACAGGGCAGCCATTTTTGTTTCTTTCTTCTTCACTATGAACACGAGGTAAGCCACACAAAAACGCGGTCGGTCGTTCTTGTTTCTCTTTTTCTTCATTTACACCACACGCCCCCCTGATCTTCGAGATCAATAGGATACTTCGTAATCCTCCATCCAAGCAGGCCGCCTCCTCTCACGTCGAGGCCTCTGGGGGACAACTTCTCGGGGGTTAACGTTTTCAGGTTCACTACAACGCGGGCCTAAGTCAGGTCGAGCAGCATCATTTGCTTCTCGGTAGCCCTCGATTTCTTCTTCTTCACTGCCCTCACTGCATACCGGCAATGTCACACGACGCAGGTCTAAGATATGCCGGGGAATGCCATTCACCATCACATTGTTCTTCGACTGCAATCCTGTTATGATCCCTCTTTTCCAACGAGTGGTACACTGTGCATTGGGGGGTTTCACCCACACTTCTTCACCTACTTTGATAGTGGCTTCTTCACTCTCAATTCCTGCTGCTTTGTTGCATGGATGCCGCCACTTATATGTGAAAACGGCCCTATGAGGCACAGTTGTCTCATCTTGTTTGGTCTTCGGCGAGATGTTATACCAAAACACCGCCTCTATGGGTGATATGTTGCTTTTTCCGCAGCGGCTTTAATGGTGCGATGATTCCTCTCCACTATTCCGTTGCCACTCGGCCGATACGCTGCTCTGAAAAATTGCCTTACTCCCCACTTATCGCACACCCCTTTAAAGCCTTCTGATCGGAAAGCGGGGCCATTGTCCATTAAGAGTTCCTCAACCGGCCCTCTCTCCAAAAATATCTCCTCGATGACCCCTCCGATCGCCCATGCAACTTCTGCCCTGATCTCTCTCCAGATTGCAAACCTTCCCGGTCCACAGTCGACCATCGACAGATACAATTTGTGGCGATAGTGTGTCACGTCAATGGCCAATCGCTTCCAGTCCTCCGCAACATGTAGCTCTCCTGCTTCGTGTCTGGACGGTCCAGGGTCAATTGATTGGCACTCTCGACAGTTCTCCACCACCTCCCTAACCTCCTCCTCGGTGGTCTCCGGGTAAACCTCTCTGGCTAGGAATAACGTTCGTTCTCGACCAAAGTGGTGCATTTCGTGTGACTCTTTGACTTCTTCCCCTGCACAGCATACCGAGGAGACCTCCTTTCCCTCCTGCAGCCAGGCCTTCTTCACGCGTGTCATCGAATCCGCCTTGTTTTTTTCTGACGGGACCAACACAACAGATACTCTCAACTGGAATTCCGCTATCAGGTCGGTGAGCGCTCCGAGTCTGCGCTTGATCAGCATTTCCGCAGCACCCCTTGTCTTAACTCTCTTATCGCCAGTTACTGCCGACCGAATCCACGACGCTACCGTTGCCGAATCGGTTTTGACTTCAATTATTTTCAATCCCCATTTCAGGGCCAGATTGATTCCTTTTATAGCGGCATCTAGTTCTGCTACGTTGATATGGGAGAAGTCGTTGTTTTTTCTTAGCCACGCCGCATCCTCCACAGTTACACCTCCTATCTCTAGTACGACGCCCAACGCTAGGTTACTGGCATCGCACCAAACCACACCCGCGTCTTCGCCGCTGACATACCATTTCCCTTTCACTGGGTCCTCATTCCTCACTCTCGCAATGACTTCTTGCAGCATGTTCGTGACCTCCTTCGTCACACGGCCTTCCCAGTCATCAGTGCCTGTTTGTCGTTTAATAAAGCTGCATGCTATCCTGAGCCAGCCAGCGATAGGATAGTGCCCGACCAGCCTCCCGCAGACTGAGAAGAGTTCTCGCCTCGTCAGCTCAGATCCGACTTCGGGTATTGCATTCCCTCGTTCGAAGACAAGGCTGTCTTTTCCATCTCGCCTTAGTTTCAACCCCAGCACCGCTCCTCCATCTAGGGCCTCCGCCGGTTTTGCGGTTAACCCATACTTCTCTACATGGCTTCTTACTTTCTCTGCTGTCACCTCTGCCTCCTCCACCAGGATGTCGTCAATGTACGAGCTAGTGGCCTCCTCCACTGTACAGTCTTTGCTCAGCACTGTCTTCAGTACGGCAGTCATAATTTTGGGGGCTGAACTCAGCCCAAAGCCTAACCTCGTCAGACAATACACTCGCCCCTTGTACCGGACCAGTTGGTACTGCCAGAGTTTTTCATCTACATGGATCTGCAGATATGCCGATTTCAGATCGAAAATCTTAGTGGCCCGCCCCATTCTTCTCCATTTCCTCATGACATCCTCACATACGTCGATCCCCGTTCCAGTGTGGCAGGCTACGTGTCTGTTCAATTCCCTAAAATCCAGCACGGGCCTAATCTTGTTTTTGGTAGGCTGAACAACCGCAAGTAGTGGCAACACTCCTTTTTCTTCCCCTGTCCACGGTTTCAGAATTCCTTCTTTTATCCACCTCTCCACTTCTTCCTCGAATCCTTTTCTTATTTCTCCTCGCAGGGTGTTTTCGTAGCAGCCCACCTTATTCTGTAGTTCTGGGGGCCCGGAGATCCATTTCCATTCCACCGTCCACCTCACGCCATCAAACTTCGCCAGGAAATCTTTGTCCTCAATGCAGCAAACCTCCGGTTTTGGGGTTCTGACAGTTCTATCACCTTCCACTCCTGCCATCCCCACTGCGCCAAGACGTCCAAACGTCACTTGGCCCCCTCTTAACGTAGCGCCCCCCAGTCGGTTAATTGCACTCATACCTATAATCACGTCGACACCACCGACCAGATGATTCAACACTAGGGCTTGCAGTTCAATGGGCACCCCTTGCACCATTACTTCCGCTGTCGTCTCTCCTAGGCATTTCACATCCCTGCCATCCACGGTCCTAATAATCCTGGTTCCGCTCCATGACCTCGCGACATTCCTTGCTAACAGCGTTGTAGTGCAGCCTGTGTCGACAAGGGCTATGGCTCTCTTCCCATTGACTACCACCGGTAACCGAGGCAATGTTCCATCATGCGCCATTTCCACACAGAAGGGGTAACCACTGGCGCAATAGCTCCCCTTCACTCGTTTCCCTGGTCCTGTGCAGCAACACAATAGCGGCTAATATGCCCCACTTGTCCACATCGGTAGCACGTGATCCCCGGTCTCGGCTCTTTGCAGTCCTTGATCAGATGAGGACCCTGGCACCGGAAACACTTGATGGCAGGTCTCCCATCCTGTCGCCTCGCCGGCTGCCTCTCATTCAAGTGAGGCCTCATGCACATATTTCCACTCACAGCTGCAGCCACGATTGGGCTTTTAACATTTTTCACTAGGACTCTGGCGTGGACCAAGAGATTGTCCACTTCCATAGAATGGATCCCCGTGACTCTCTGCATGTTCGCAGAGATTTTCTCTGGGAAGCCGTTCACTAGGTACAGCTTTACCGTCATCTCCAGGCTCCTCCCCACGTAACCAGCCAACCCTGCCAGTCTCCTGATCTCTGTCGCAAAGACGTCAACGGACTCGCCGGTCCACCTCAAACTTGACAGCTTGCCAAGTGCTTAAAATGGGCCCTCCGCGAAGGTCAATTTCAGCCTTTGCTCCACTAAGGCAAGGTCCTCCTTGTCTTCATCTCGCATCTGCTGGTAAATCGTGAGGGCTTCCCCCTCTAAGTATAGCGGCAGCAGGGTGACCACATCTTCTATCTTTTGCAGCTTCGCCACCATTTTTAATTTCTCCAGTCACTTAATCAGGTCGCCCTCCCCAGTAAAGGGTCTCAACATCTGAGTGCTCAGTCTTCACTCAGCCATGTTAATTGCTTGATATGCCGAAATAGCTTGTCGCTTGCGTGACACTGCTGTCCGAACTTTCACCTTCCCGTTCCCACTTGACGCGTCTTCTCTCCACTCCAAAACGCACTTCTGCAACTTTAGCTTTTATCTTCTACAAATACACCTTCTCTGCTCGCAATCAAACTTAAGAATGCCCTCCTTCCCCAAATCACTCCTCTTTTATTTCCAATCAGGAGCATCTCATTTGCATACCTCGTGGTCACCCTGTAGGCATATAAAGAAACAGGGCAGCCATTTTTGTTTCTTTCTTCTTCACTATGAACACGAGGTAAGCCACACAAAAACGCGGTCGGTCGTTCTTGTTTCTCTTTTTCTTCATTTACACCACAACGTCCTTAAATGTTACCATGGAAGAGTTAATAAAATCCATATTCTTTTCGTTCAAATTTTGTACAAATAAACTTCAGTCTATGCTTAACTACCTTTTGACTAAGAACAAAGTGTAGGATCTGTTCTGGTTCTGCGCTTTATCTTTTCCGTCCTTGATCGGTGAAAGCGTGATTCTACTAAATCGAAGAAAGTTTTTACTTTGTTCCAATTCACATAGCCACACTTGGGGAGCTAGATAACCTCCAAATTTAAAAAAACCGGGCCTGTGTCTAACTCTATCTTAATGGGGAGGTACGTATATAAATACTTCTGCACCAAGTTTCAGGCAATAAATAAATGTCCAACAATCTTTGTGTTATCAAGGTTCAATGATATGCGGGGATACTTTGGTGATCGTTTTATTAGTTGTAGGTGTTATCCTGAATGAGCTTCACAATCACCGAACCATAAGCCCCAAATTATTTCTGAATGAAAGAGAGTTCATTAATTCAAGTGCTGTCCTGACCGGTACAGATATTTACGCCTATGACTCTCTCCGTCGAGGCATTCATGAATTCATTGTTGCTCATCCCTTCTGAGCGAGATGTTTTGATTAAGAACTCTATTCAAGCTATTTCTCAAATAAAGAGTCCGATGTATTTCCATAGCCTTCTTTGCAGTTGTACAGACAATAGGTTACAGTTTCTTTCTGTCCGAGCAGTGCCAATACTAAGCGATTGTCTTGACTATTATAACCAGTGGTATCTTCTAATCAGCACAACGAAATAAGAAACCATGAATGGAATTATTTCTGTTTGCTTCCGTATGGCATCAGTCACCCGTTTTCCACGACCTTACGTCACCCTGATCGGGGGAGGGGAGCTAAGTGGGTTCGACCTTGCCCAAGAGTCCACCACAGACTAGCGGAGGGAAGAAGGTGTTTTACTTTTCCTTTGACTGTAGTGCTGTCCAGCTACCTCTAAAAAGAATAATCATACCAAAAAGCAGGACAGCCCAAAGAGAGGAGTGTGTCAGAGATGTTGCCAATATTTACACGTCACATCCAGATGGGCTTATCATTTCAACAGTGACAAAGCAAAAACTGATGAATATTCGTGACTGTGGATTAGTGGACAAGCCAGGTAAAAGTTTATTTTTGCTAAATATGATTGGATTGCAGAACAGATTCCTGCTTTTATTACCAAATCAATTTTATGCCCACCTTTTTCGCAGGATATGTAATGTTATAATTAGTTTTACAATGACCAAAAGTTGTATTTAGAGACTCGCAAAAAAAAAAAAAAATTAAAACCTTGATTCGAACTTTTTAGGTGAAAGAAAAAGTAATATTTTCGTTCATTTTGCACACAAGTTGCCGACATATATTTACAATACGACACAGTATGTTCTCTCTTCCTTTTTCTTGTCAGAAAGCAATCTTTCGTTTTTAGCTACAATCAGTTGTTGCGTTGCAGTAATTCTTTATGACACCCACAGGTCGGCCGGCTCGCTTTTGAAAGAAGTACTAAGAGGAAACTCACGTACTTGTCAAATGTACATACCAAATCACCTCTGTAATAGCCAGGCAAAATCTACCGCTGCACCTAGTCATTTCGCTTTTGTCCATAGAAAACGTTAACGTGCAAAAATCGACCACGCGTCCTTTTCTTTTGTATTTACTGCTTTTCTTTTGACCTTGATGCATATATATATATATATATATATATATATATATATATATATATATATATATGCATGCATTTTATTTCGTGACGTCGCACTAACGCCACGGTATACATGCTGATGCAACATTACCTCGGCATGTGAGTCGTTAATATGCGTAGGTGGTCTGGTTTAATCATTTGATGAGGAGCCAGCGACTACGTTACAGGCAGGCTAAACTCTTAAACTTTGATTGTGTAATCATTTAGAAGGAAAACATATTCCAACATTAAACTAGTATTACGGTATTGTTTTTAGTCGCCCTGGACGTTTTCTTGCTACTAGACCGAAGCAAAACCAGTTTAAGAGAAGTGTGGTACAAAACTGCAAAACGTTTGCTTCACTACAGATTCCTCATAGCATCACTTCATCCTAATTCGATATCAAATATCCCTGCACTAATATTAGACACTTTAACTCTATAAGCTTGAACCGTTTGTTGTGTTGAAATGGGGATGAGATGAGGTGCATATATTTTCGTGTATATATACATTCTTGTGTGCGTGATATCTATATAATTGTGATATGGCCGTGATCGGCTACCTTTTGTGTGTGCACATGTGTGTCAACAGTCACGCGCGCGCGCGTGTGTGTGAGTTACGTATAAGATTTTAAGACACGTACCTTTTTTTCGTTCTTGGTCGGTGCCTCCTTACGACAATTCGTGTCTGCTTCGGCAAAATACGACTTGATTTTATCATTCGGAGACGTTTCTATTTGGATTCCATCGTCGACATGGCCGTTGCATCACTGAATCGATTCAGATCTTTTGTCTTCTTTTTTTTTTCATTTTATCATCTTGAATCAAGGTTCAAGTGTTACTCAAGTACTCTCTGCGATTCCCCGTAAAGTCTAGACTGTCGAACTCTAGAACTGACTAGAAAACGCATGTGCATCCCTATTTATTTTAAGGTGTATGTGTGAGGCGGTAATTCTAGTTAACCGGTTTGCACTAAAAATGAACTCCAAATGAACTGACCTGCCTCGTGACCCTTTGCTAGCATCCAGGCGCACGCGTTGTCAATGGAAGTCAATGGTTTTGAAACCTCTCAGCCTCAACACTTCGACCTTTGTGCACCTACCTTGACAGAGACAAGTTGCTTCAAACCGTACCGCGTTAACAGCGTTAGTTAGACACGACACGTTCACAATGGGCATATACTTTCCCGGCATTTGCTGCGAAATATTCATTGTCTCCTTTATTATATTCAACCATTTGTATCTTGTATGAAACAACTATCCCGGTGTCCAAACATTTTAGATAAAGTTTCTACAGTTTCTTAAAACAACATGTCTTCCTGTTCAATCGGCAAAATGTAATTCGTATATTTCGTGGTTTTCTGAGCGCATAACTTTTGTAGCACTAACATACATTTATCGCATGAAATAATAATGTCACTTTTTTGCAATTTTTTTCGTACCTTTTGAAGTACACAGTTATTTATTCCTCGTGTTTATATATAAATTCTGACAACGAGTTCGCTATGCCATCTAAAGAGGAAGTGTTCGAACCTTGCTCTCGTCCGCTTTGCTTTACGAATATTTTCTTAAAAATGTCCTGCTGCTTTACATATTGTTTTGCACATTTGTTTGTTGTTTCTATAAATTAGTTTGTTGTTTCTATAAATTTGTTTATTGTTTCTATAAATTTGTTTTTTGTTTCTATAAATTTGTTTTTTGTTTCTATAAATTTGTTTATTGTTTCTATAAATTTGTTTGTTGTTTCTATAAATATGTTTGTTGTTTTTATAAAGCTGTTTGTTGTTTCTATAAATTTGTGGGTTGTTTGTATAAATTAGTTTGTTGTTTCTATAAATATGTTTGTTGTTTCCATAACTTTGTTTGTTGTTTCCATAAATTTGTTTGTTGTTTCTATAAATTTTTTTGTTGTTTCAATAAATTTGTTTGTTGTTTCCATACAGTTGTTTGTTGTTTCTATGAATTTGTTTGTTGTTTCTATAAATTTGTTTGTTGTTTCTATGAATTTGTTTTTTTTCTTTAAATTAGTTTGTTGTTTCTATAAATTTGTTTGTTGTTTCTATAAATGTGTTTGTTGTTTCTATAAATTTGTGGGTTGTTTCTATAAATTTGTTTTTTGTTTCTATAAATTTGTGGGTTGTTTCTATAAATTTGTCTGTTGTTTCTATAAATTAGTATGTTGTTTCTATAAATTTGTTTGTTGTTTCTATAAATTTGTTTGTTTTTTCTATAAATTTGTTTTTATTTCAATAAATTAGTTTGTTGTTTCTATAAATTTGTTCGTTGTTTCTATGAATTTGTTAGTTGTTTCAATAAATTCGTTTGTTGTTTCTATGCAGTTGTTTGTTGTTTCTATGAATTTGTTCGTTGTTTCTATAAATTTGTGGGTTGTTTCTATAAATTTGTTTTTTGTTTCTATACATTTGTTTGTTGTTTCTTTAAATTTGTTTGTTGTTTCTATAAATGTATTTGTTGTTTCTATAAATTTGTGGGTTGTTTCTATAAATTTGTTTATTGTTTCTATATATTTGTTCGTTGTTTCTATAACTTTGTTTGTTGTTCCTATAAATTTGTGGGTTGTTTCTATAAATTTGTGGGTTGTTTCTATAAATTTTTTTGTTGTTTCTATGAATTTGTTTGTTGTTTCTATAAATTTGTGGGTTGTTTCTATAAATTTGTTTGTTGTTTCTATAAATTAGTATGTTGTTTCCATAAATTTTTTTGTTGTTTCTATAAATTTGTTTGTTGTTTCTATAAAGTCTTTTGTTGCTTGTATAAATTTGTTTGTTGTTTGTATAAATATGTGGGTTGTTTCTATAAAGTTGTTTGTTGTTTCTATACATTTGTGGGTTGTTTCTATAAATTTGTTTGTTATTTCTTTAAATTTGCTTATTGTTTCTATAAATTAGTTCGTTGTTTCTATAAAGTAGTTTGTTGTTTCTATAAATTTGTTTGTTGTTTCTATAAATTAGTTCGTTTTTTCTATAAATTAGTTTGTTGTTTCTATGTATTAGTTTGTTGTTTCTGTATATTAGTTTGTTGTTTCTATAAATTAGTTTATTGTTTCTATAAATTTGTTTATTGTTTCAACAAATTTGTTCGTTGTTTCTATAAATTAGTTTGTTGTTTCTATAACTTTGTTTGTTGTTTCTTTAAATTAGTTTGTTTTTTCTATAAATTTGTTTGTTGTTTCCGTAAATTAGTTTGTTGTTTCTATAAATTTGTTTATTGTTACTATAAATTTGTTTGTTGTTTTTATAAATTAGTTTGTTGTTTCTATAAATTTGTTTGTTGTTTCTATAAAGTTGTTTGTTGTTTCTATAAATTTGTGGGTTGTTTCTCTAAATTAGTTTGTTGTTTCTATAAATTAGGTTGTTGTTTCTATAAATTTGTTTGTTGTTTCAATAAATTTGTTTGTTGTTTCTATAAATTTGTTTGTGGTTTCTATAAATTTGTGTGTTTAATTATATAAATTAGTTTGTTGTTTCTATAACTTTGTTTGTTGTTTCTATAAATGTGTTTGTTTTTCTATAAATTAGTTTGTTTTTTCTATAAATTTGTTTGTTTTTTCTATAAATTTGTTTGTTGTTTCTATAAATTAGTTTGGTGTATTTATAAATTTGTTTTTTGTTTCTATAAATTAGTTTGTTGTTTCTATTAATTAGTTTGTTGTTTCTATAAATTTGTTTTTTGTTTCTATAAATTTGTTTGTTGTTTCTATAAATTTGGTTGTTGCTTCTATAAATTAGTTTTTTTGTTCTATAAATTTGTTTGTTGTTTCTATAAATTAGTTCGTTGTTTCTAAAAGTAGTTTGTTGTCTCTATAAATTTGTTTGTTGTTTCTATAAATTAGTTTGTTGTTTCTATAAATTAGTTCGTTGTTTCTATAAATTAGTTTGTTGTTTCTATAAATTAGTTTGTTGTTTCTATACATTTGTTTGTGGTTTCTATAAATTAGTTTGTTGTTTGTATAAATTTGTTTGTTGTTTCTATGAATTTGTTCGTTGTTTCTATAAATTAGTTTGTTGTTTCTATAAATTTGTTTGTTGTTTGTATAAATTAGTTTGTTGTTTCTATAAATTAGTTTGTTGTTTCTATAAATTTGTTTGTTGTTTCTATAAACTAGTTTGTTGTTTCTATAAAGTAGTTTGTTGTTTCTGTAAATTAGCTTGTTGTTCTTGTAACATTCTTGTTGCTGGACAAATCGTTGCTGTAATTGTTATCCCACGGTACCTAACGCTTTTGCGCATTCCGTTAATTGTTCCCAATTAGACATAAAACAACAATATATACATGCAATAAAAAATCAAACCAAACAATTGACTAATAATTAAATATATTTGTTAAGAAAGCATAGTTTTACTTTTACTTTCAATGAGAGGAAAAACCTAACAATTACCTCTTACCTTAATTTTTTAGACGTCACTGCTGGTTTTATTTTTGGGCCGTCCACAGATGAGACACTTTTTAACATTTTTTTTTTGCCCTCGTTTGAAATTCTTTTTATAATTCAAATATTTGTTCGACCGTCGGGTTATATTTCCGGGTGTGTTGATTTTCTTTCAATTTCTCCGTAGTCCACCTAATACAGTAACAGAAAAACGCTATGTCAGTATTCAAAGTTTAGTAAATTGATACGTCACGAACCTATGCTATTTTTTCCCGTTCATCACTGTATATTCATTAAACTTCTTTCATATAATTTTTAATGTTTGCGTTATTAATCAGAGAAAGTGTGGCTCTATTTTCCAGCTAATTTACACTCGCGCACACCGTAAAAATGAGCAAAATAACAGGTTTGTTTCCTTCTGTAGTAACCATAAGGAGATCACAGAAGTAAACGCTCTTAGTATATTGAACAATACAAAGAGCGTGTTTTAACAGATGTTGTGCATATTATGGTCTACACGTCAATGACGATACAGTTAGCTAATATGAATTTGACAAAGGTCACTTTAAGTGCATGTTATGATAATCCAGATCTACAAAAAGAATTGTTCTCAGAAATGTAGGAAACTTAATAATCTAAGTGAAATCATACTTCAATGTCTCTTTCCATGTGCCTCACTCACTACGGCACATAAGGGATCTTAAGTTAATAATTAGTTAAGAGAACATTAGTCTCATTCTTCTTTAATGCCTTTCAAATAAGACCTTAAAGAAAATCTCAGCGAATATCTCCTTGTGTCCTCTTTTTCCACAAAAAGAAGGAGAAAGCACATAAAGGATGAGGACGCATAAACACCCAAACGTATGTAAAAAGAACGATTTTATTATTGAAAACGTAATAAGGTTATTGTTTATGAATTTTCCAAATACTATTCCTTATCTTCATTTAGAATGAATCGTTGAAAGGCACAATGTCAGGACCAGTTGCTTTATTGTAAATGGAGGTTTCGAATCTTGTCAGAACCAATTGCTTTGTTGAAAGCGAGGTTTGGAATACTGTAAGGCCAGTTGCTTTGTTGAAATCGAGGTTTGTAATTTATCATGACCAGTTGTTTTGTTGTAAATTGAGGTATAGAATATTATCAGGACCTGTTGCTTTGTTGACATCGAGGTTTAGAATAGTGTAGGGATTAGTTGCTTGGTTGAAATCGAGGTTTGGAATATTGTCAAAACTAGCTGTTTTGTTGAAATAGAAGTTTGGAATATTGTCAGAACCAGTTGCTTTGTTTAAATCGAGGTTTAGAATATTGTCAAAACAAGTTGCTTTGTTGTAAACCGTGGTTTAGAATATTGTACCACCCGTTGCTTTGTAATAAATCGAGGTTTGGAATATTGTCAAGATCAGCTGCTTTGTTGTAGATGGAGTTTTCAAATATTGTAAGGACCAGTTGCTTTGTTGTAAATCGAGGTTTGGAATATTATAAGGATCAGTGGCTTTTGTTTATCTCAAGGTCTGGAATATTGACAGAACCAGTTGTTTTGTTGTAAATCGAGGTTTGGAATATCGTCAGGACCAGTTGTTTTGTTTTTTATCGAGGTTAGGATTATTTTTAGGACTAGTTCATTTGTTGTGATTGAGGTTTCTGATATTGTCAGGACCAGTTACTTTGTAGTAAATCGAGGTTTGGAATATTTTCAGGGCTAGTTGCTTTGTTGTTAAATATTATTAGGACTATTCGTTTGTTATTGATCGGGATTTTGAATATTGTCAGGACCAGTATCTTTGTTATAAATCGAGGTGTAGAATATTTTCAGAACCAGTTGCTTTGTTGTAAATCGAGGTTTAGAATAATTTTAGGATCAATTGCTTTGATGTAAACCGGTGTTTGGAATATTTTCAGGGCTACTGGATTTGTTGTAAATCAAAGTTTTGAATATTGTCAGGACCAGTTGATTTGTGGTAAATCGAGGTTTTGAATATTTTAAGGACTAGTGGCTTTGTTGTAATTTACGTTTGGAATATTGTCCGGACTAGTTGCTTTGTTGTAAATCGAGGTTTAGAATATTGTCAGGACCAGTTGCTTTGTTGTTAATCCAGGTTTGGATAATTGTCAGTACCAGTTACTTTGTTGTATGTCGGGGTTTGGAATATTTTCAGGATTAATGGCTTTGTTGTGAATTTGTATTCGAATATTGTCCGGAGTAGTTGCTTTGTTGTAAATCGAGGTTTAGAATATTTTCAGGACTAGTTGCTTGTTTTTTAAATCGAGGTTTGTAATATTGTTAAAACCAGTTGCGTTGTTGTAAACCGAGGTTTGGAATATTATCAGGACCAGTTGCTATGTTGTAAATCGAGGTTTAGAATATTTTCAGGACTAACTGCTTTTTTGTAAATCAATGTTTGGAATATTGTAAGGACCAATCACTTTATTGTAAATGAAGGTTTTGAATATTTTCAGCACAAGATGCTTTGTTGGAAATCGAGGTTTGGTATATAGTCAGAAAAAGTTGCTTTATTGTATATCGAGGTTTATGATATAGGAAGGATTAGTTGCTTTGTTGCAAATCAAAGTTTAGAATATTTTAAGGACTAGTTGCTTTGTTGTAAATCGAGGTTTGGTATTGTCAGAGTAAGTGGCTCTTTTGTGAATCGAGGTTTAGAATATAGTCAGGACCAGTTGCTTTGTTGTAAATCGAGGTTTTGAATATTGCCAGAACCAGTTGCTTTGTTGTAAATCGAGGTTTTAAATATTTTCAGGACCAGTTGCTTCGTTGTAAATCGAGGTTTTAAATATTGTCAGGACCAGTTTCTATTGTTGTAAATCGAGGTTTTAAATATTTTCAGGTCAAGTTTCTTTGTTGTAAACCGAGGTTTAGAATATTGTCAGAACAAGTTGATTTTTTGTAAGTCCCTGTTTGGAATATTGTCAGAACCAGTTACTTTGTTGTAAATCGAGGTTTGGTATATTTTCAGGACCAGTTGTTTTGTTGTAAATCGAGATTTAGAATCCTAGTAGATAGAAGGTCAGCTAATGGTCTACTTGTGCTGCATGCCTGGCGCTAAGCATAACCACTTGTTCAGCACCTAAACTTAAACTCTTAAAAAATGACAGTACAATCTAAAATTACGCTTAAACTAGGACAAAGCTCAAAGAAAATCAAATTGCCTCGTCCCTTGATGCTTGCATTTACGAACATCCGTGAGCTCATAACTAATTTAAATAAGGTTGAAGCATTTTTCCTTACAAACACCCCGGATATCTTAGCACTAAGTGAGACTAACCTGTAACACCTTTTCTGATGAAGCTTGGCTAGGTCCCCTGTTTATCTGGAAATCTCGGATCGTATCGTCTAGTCATTCTCTGAGGGTTGTTAGATTGAATCCTGTATGCTGAAAGCGAATATCGAAGCCACAGGCCGGAAGAAAAACAAACACGTGAAACTCTATTCTACAGAATTGATTTCACAAACTTATGCAGAAATGTTTTTACAAATATCATTCAGTTCTTAGTAAATCTCAAATCTCTTCACAGACAGCGTCAGACGGGTGGATGAGGAGGTAGAGGAGCCACGTCTCTATACGATCTGTTCTCCCCGAAATCAACAAGCAAACTCTCGAAAAACTCTTCTTCTGACTAATTTTCGCGCGACAGTTAGGTATGTGGATCGGGTGGATGTTTCCCCAGCCAATAAGATTTCGCCACGAAATCGAAAAGCTCCAGATTTTGCGTGTGTGCAATTCCCGAATCTGGGATCTGTGTTCTACAGACATATTAATTCTCATGACCCCCTATGGTCAGATGTCAGTTCTGACATCCGACTTTGAGTTTACCAAGGCCAGAGAATGTTGTGCTTCAAGTTTGCTGTCATCAACTTTCACTGCAAAATATATTTCTCTGGTTTCAAACAATATCTATTTTGACATGAAATAAAATAAATATATTTATATTCTCAATTTTAAATCCTCGGGGTATCTGGCGTCACCCGAAAACGATTACCTATCTAGCATAGTTATTCGACCTCTGGGGGGGGGGGTTCTAAAGCTCCCCAATGAGGGATTACGTCATAAGCCTACACTCCTCCATCCCCTCTAACTACTTAAATATGCCCGGATCTCTCCCACTCTGTCGTAAGGACTCTGACAGACATATATACGGGCTTGGAGTCTATATTCGAAACACCTTCCCCCTGACTAGAGAAACAAAACTAGAATCGGACGATCAAGCCTTTATGTGCTTTAGACTTAACATACAACATAACATTAGTTACTTTTATTTTCTCTACCGCTCTCTCTCGGCCCAGGACTGTACCCTAATCAACAAAGTCTCTGACAGCATAGATACAGCACTTTCCCTCGACACTAACACACAAGTGTATGTATTTGGAGACTTCAATGTCCACCACAACAACTGGCTTGGATTTTCTACTTACACAGACGCGCTGGTAGCATCACATATAGCTTCTCTATAACTCATTCCCTATCACAGACGGTTACGCTTCCAACCCGTTTCCCTGACCAGCAAGAACAACACGCATCACTTCTAGATCTGTTTCTGAATAAAGTTTCTGATGATTATGTTACGAATGCCCACACCCCACTTGGGAATGCTGATCATGTAGTGATAATAGTTGAAATCGCCCTAAACTCTAGAACCAAAATGGAAGAGTCATTGCTCAAAACAACGAGATATTATAAAAAAGCTGACTGGGAAGCCATCAGAGATCTCATCAGAGACGCGCCATGGCGAAATATTTTTTCACTTCCTGCTGAACAGTTTGCAAATGAGACCACTGAATGATCCAAAACAGCAATTGAAGCACATGTTCCCACGCGGAAATTTTATAGCAAGCCCCACTCTCCCCCAATGTTTTACTTCTACTTGTGCAGCTGCCATCGCGCAAAGGCAGCACGCATACCGCAGATTTAACCGACACAAATCCAGTTCAAACAGACAGACGTATATAGAAGCCAGAAGTAACTAAGAAAGAAATAGCGACAGCTAAGAGAAAATTTACTGAAATCACCAAAAAAACACATCGAAGCACAGAAATAAGGAATACGTGACTTCTGGAAAATCTACAACAGTGTAGTAAGTAATGGGCAATCAACAATTCCCCCACTATCCAACACTCATGAAGTTGTTTGCTCAGCAACCGAGAAGGCTAACATGCTTGCCAGTCGGTTTGCCTCCAACACCACACTGGACCCTGCTAACCACTCTTTCCCGGACTTTTCTTTGCGGACAGACGCCACACTAGACGATTTGAAAATCCCCTCTTCTCAAGTGCATGCTATCATATAAAATCTTGACACTTCAAAAGCATGTGGACCTGATCTCATCCCGGCTGTGCTATTAAAAAGTGCTCCGCCGAAGTAGCTCTAATCCTCTCCAAACTTTTCAACAAATGCCTTAATGAATCTTGCTTTCCTGCCTGCTGGAAAACTTCTTGTGTGGTACCAGTTTTCACGAATTCTGGTGAAAGAACTGAACCAGTAAATTACCACCCCATGAGCCTCCTCCCACTTTTTGCCAAAATATTTGAGCCCATAATTAACCAAGCTCTAGTCCATCACCTTACAGATGCTAACCTTCTGACCGACTAACAATGTGGATTTATGCAAGCCAGTTCCACAGCAGAGATTCTAACTGTAATCTCCGCGCGTATATATCATTCACTTGACATAGCAGGGTATAGCGGTAGCTCTAGATATATCTAAGGCTTTTGACAGCGTATGGTATGAAGGTCTTCTCAGGAAAATCAGATCATACGGTATCACTGGAAGAATACTTAGCATAATTAAATCCTTCTTAGATTAGAGAAAAATCCAGGTTGTCCTCGATGGTTGTACATCTAAACAATATGATATAAATGCAGGAGTGCCTCAGGAGTCTATCCTTGGACCTCTATTATTCTTAATATTTATCAATGACCTCCCTGACAAAATTGTCTGTGAGATGGGTATATATGCTGATGACACCACACTCTATAACAGACACGACAGGAAAACAAATGAACACATATCTAAAAAAAATGGCAGAAACACTAGAGGATGATCTCCGATCTGTAGTGGAATGGGGACAAAAATGGATGGTCACATTCAATGCTGCCAAGACTAAACTGGTTTACTTCAATAACTACAAGAAACCTTCTCTACCACCAATAGCAATGGCCAAAGACTCTTTATCTGAAAGCACATCTTTTAAACTCCTCGGCCTAGCGTTCACAGGAAACATGAGCTGGAACAATTACATTGAGAGCATTACCAGCATTACTAGGACCGCTGCGAAAAAGGTAGGCTCTCTCTACCGTGCTAGAAAGCTACTAACGCCCTAAAGTATCCTGTACCTCTATAAGGTCATCATTCGCCCATGTATGGAGTATTGTTGTCATATTTGGGTTGGTGCATCTATTACTAGTCTCTCACGCCTAGACAAGGTTCAGAAGAGAGTCGCCAATCTGATAGGTCCTGAACTGTCATCCAAACTTCAGCTTCTGTCCCATCGACGAAATGTAGCATCCCTCTGCCTGTTCTACAAGTACTTTAATGGTGAATGTTCCGACGAATTGTAAGCACTTGCACACCCTCGACGTAAATACCCTCAACAAACCCGACAAGCAGCAAAATCACACCCCTTCACAATTGAGATCCCTAGATGTAAGAAAGCCTTCTAATCCAGCAGTTTCTTCCCCAAAACCGCTAGACTTTGAAATTCCCTTCCAGGTTCTTGCTTCCCAAACTGTACTGACATGCAGAAGTTTAAGTGTGTCCCTAATAGTAGCCCCACACATCAAAGTGGCAATGTCCCTTGTTTGGGTTGAAAATGTAATTAAAAAAAGGAATATTTTCTTTGCTTTGCTTTGTTGTAAATCGAGGTTTTGAAGATTGTTACAATAAGTGGCTTTGTTGTAAATCCAGGTTTGGATAATTGTTAGGACCAGTTACTTTGTTGTAAATTGAGGTTTGGAATATTGTCTGGACATGATGCTTTGGTGCAAATAAAGATTTTTTATATTGTCAGAAACAGTTACTTTGTTGTAAATCGAGGTTTGGTATATTGTCAAGACAATTTGCTTTGTTTTAAATCGTGGTTTAGAATATACTCATCACAAGTTGCTTTGTTGTAAATCGAGGTTAAGAATATTCTACAGACCAGTTGCGTTTTTGTAAATCGGGGTTTGGAATACTGTCAGAAGCAATTGCTTTGTTGTAAATCGAGGTTTGGAATATTGTGGGAACCAGTTGCTTTACTGGAAGCGAGGTTTGGCAACATCACAAACCAGATATGTGGATGTTGCTCAAATTTTTTCGATCTTGTGAGGAAGTTTTCGGCAAAGAGTTTTGCTTTTTGAGATAATAACGAAATGTATGGGATAGGAGCTTTCATGTATTTAGGACCTTGTGTGCCAAAACTCATGGAAACAAAGCCTATGTTTTTCTACTTCGGACTTGATGAACTGAGCATATGAGTATCTCGCGTTTTCCATAATCTTTTTTGCAGTATATTGCTACTGTTTCAGTAATTGCTAATATCTAGCTACTTGTTCCAACTCAAGTTGCCCGAGAATGTTTGAAAGTGAGGATTGTATAGTATATAACTGACTTGAAATGATTCTCTTAACGTTATCAAAAAATAAAGAATTTTTCGAAACGTGTGTAAACGAGCCCACGTGAATTCTTCTGAAATAATGAATGTCGCTTATTCATATATATGTATAAATATCACTGTAAATGCATATATATATATATATATATATATATATATATATATATATATATATATATATATATATATATATAGGGGTGCATGTTACTGTTTCATATATATATATATATATATATATATATATATATTATAACGTATTATGTATACGGTTTGGTGGGGTTGTTATTGACTATTTTAACTCGCCTATTATTCTAACTAATTAATCCTATTTGCAACCAAATTAAACTCAATTTCACCTTTCGCCTTATGAATAAACAGGCAAGGGCCATCTTAATTCAGTATAATCTTTGTTTTCTTCTTTCTTTTCTTCATTTCCCTTTTTCTTTCTTTCTCTGTCACTTTTCTATTGTCTCCTGATATTACGTTTGCATAATATACTCGAAGGGGAATCGCTGATCCATTCTCAAATGTCCATTTAATTCGCCAATCTCCGCAGTTCTCTTCAATTAGTTTCCAACTTTGCGTTAAGCGAATCATTTGAACTTCTAATGAAAATCATTTACACAACAGCTCAAAAATCCTTTCGACAAACGAACCATCTTCAAACGTTGTGTGTGACATGCTTTCTAAAATGTCAGACTATCCGCCTTGAACACAGAAAACAAATCTACGTATTTAACAATGTATAACTTATTTTATGAAAACAACAACAACAACAACAACAATAAACTATGCATTAAAGTTTCTATTATGCAAAGTATAATTTCATTATTACTGACATATTTTCTGGGCTTAAAAGCGGTCCCTATTCCGGTTTCAAATCCCCCCCCCCAAAAAAAAACTAGTATAAATCAAGAGAGAAAGATAGAGAGAAAACAAAACGGTGAACGCAATCATTAAATGTTTCTGACTTGGCGATATCTACTTCTAAATATCGATATATAGGAGATGCTCCCTGTTTACGAGAGAATGTCTATCAATATAATAATTATTACTTTTGTAAAACTTCATTTTAAATTATTTACGGCTATCGTTTAGTTATCTATTTATTTTAGATATTTTGATTTAGGGATACCAGCGGTTTGCTCTCGAAGCCAAAACCAATAGAGGCTGGGTCACTGTTGGGATGGCTTGTTGCTTGTTGATTAAAATGTGTTTCATACCCTGTACAGTCCTAGGAGATCCTATCTCCCAGACCGGAGCCTAGGAGATAGGGGTTAATTGAATATTAATTGCCTGTGGCGTCTCTAGCAGGGAATGCTGACAGGTCTGTTCAGACATTTCTGCAGGTCAATGTGCTCGTCCTCTACAACTATGACTCTTCACATCACACTTTCCGACCCTTGTGTCACATCATCCCGCCTGGAATAATAGAACTTAAATGGTTTGGGAAAATAGGAAATGAGTCTTCATGGATTTAATGTTTACTTGGGATGCTACTTTATTAGTATCTATATCGAGATTTCTTTATAAACTCACACGAGGCAATTATATCTTGTTATTATTTATTTTTGAATTTTCTGTTATTTCTTATATCTGTTTAAAATTTTGTGTATTTTGTGTAGTTTTTATATGGTTTTATATATGTATATATATATATATATATATATATATATATATATATATATATATATATATATATACTAGCAGGGAACCTGGTGTTATCCGGGATTGAATGAGGATCAATAAATTTTCTACCCTTCCATACTTTCATTGTCATCGAAATCTGTGAAATCGCCCATTTTAATCAAATTGCCCGCTCTGGTTAGAGACCCACCCCCGCAGTGTATTGGAGGAAGGGAGCTACACATTCCTACCGCAGTGACTTAGCCCACAATACATTGTAGTTGCACTGTAGAAAATCTTCTGGTTACTTTATAAAATAACATTTATAAATAATGGGTTCAGTTTAAAATGCCAAAGCCAAGTATGATGGCTCAATTGCGCCTTAAAAAGAAGCATTCATTTCGAACGTGTCTCGTCTTATCAAAGAACAAACAGTTGATTTTATGAAATAATGTTTACCTAATCACTTGAATTAATGCTAAACATACAGAAGTATCATAGCTCAATAGTGCTCCAAAAAACATTAACCTCGAACGTGCTCATGTCTTATAAAAAAAACTAAATTGAGTTCATAGTCTGAGTCTTTCTGTGTATGCGTTGATAAAACTTCTCAAATGCACTAGCGATGTTAGGTTGTATAAAAGTGTGAAGTTTGGTGAAAATCGGATTTCCTCTTTTAATAGGATTTTTCGATTATCGATTTTCTGACACTTATCAGAGGCATTTTGATACAATTTCTACATAAACATTCCCAGACACATCAAGTACCTTCATGTGAAATGAAAAAAAATCGGCTAGGACGTACATGGTTCGTAAAGGCCTTTGATAGGGTATGGCATAAAGGCCTACTTCACAAGATTTCCAGCTAGGGTATAGCTGGAAATGTCTTCTCAATTATAAAATCATTTTTCTCTGATAGGATCATTAGAGTTAATGGGCAGAAATAAGATGTCCAGAGTATTAATGCTGGAGTCCCTCAGGGATCCATTCTAGGTCCAACTCTCTTCCTGATCTACATCAATGATTTCCCAAAACACATAGTTAGATCATTCGTTGGCAACTATGCTGATGACACGACTGTCTATGGCAACACGTCAAATATCGTAAATGACCAAGTTCTCTCTGATTCTCTCTCCTCGGATCTTGAGCAAGTGGTACAATGGGGGAAGAGGTGAATGGTTACTTTTAATGCATCTAAAACCAAGCTCCTATCTTTACATCATCAACGCTCTGATCTCCATCTTCCATCAATTGAAATGGATGGTTCTCGTCTCGGAGAAGCTTCATGTTTTGAAAAGCTTCTGGGCTTGACCATTACTCCTGATCTGAAATGGAACACGTACATCAAATCTGTTGGCAAGATCGCTGGAAGAATGGTGGGATCTTTCTACCACTCCAGCAGATATCTCATTGTTGATGCAATTCTCTATCTATATAAAAGACAGGTTCGTCCAAGGCTGGAGTATTATTGCTACATCTGGGCAGGGGCTACTAGAAGCAGCTTATCCTGCCTTGACAGAGTACAAAGCAGCCGTCGTAACTTAGTGAGGATGCCCTTTTCTCTTCCCTGCAGAAGGGACGTCGCGAGCCTGTCTTGGTTTTATCGTTATTTCCACGGCAAATGCTCGTCTGAGCTACAATCTCTGGTTCCTCCTCGCCAATCTTTCTCGAAAAACACCCGTCTAGCTGAAACCACTGTCAATAACTTTTCCCACTCTTTAACGGTGCCAAAATCAAAACGTTGATTTCATGAACAATGGTTCTTTCTTAGAACTGTACGCCTATGGAACTCTTTTCCGTTTGCCTGTTTCCCAACTGACTACAACTTGGTTGTCTTCAAGTCCAACATGAAAAATTATTGATGAACCACCCCCTTAAGTAATCCAATCTACCAAATTTCCATTAATTAGGACTACTACGATATTATACTATTGGTTCATTGATTGAGATTGTCGGACTGACTTCCTCATCTTGGTTGTTATTGTCACAACGTTTCGGCCGTTTTGCCCTCCGGCCTTCGTCAGGTGAACGGTTTATTAGGAGTCTCGAACCCAACCCTTTATTATTATTACGGGGGTACCGTGTTCGGACTCCAGCTAGGCTTTGGGACATAGTTGCTGATTCTCTGTTTTTCAATGTTACTTTTTCACTGCCTTCGTTCAGGATTGAACTCAGCACCTTTGGGTAACTGTAAACTTTGATACAACGTCTAGGACCACTCGGCCATATGTGACATAGCCAAGATGAGGAAGTCAGTCCGACAATCTCAATCAATGAAAACAACTCATCTCAAAAATACAGACAATTACTATACTATTGGTTATTGTACACTCAATAACCCTTATCCTCGAGTGGCCTCAAGGCCTTGAGAAGCGGTAACTCCTATGTAATATATATATATATATATATATATATATATATATATATATATATATATTAGCATACGGCCCAGCGTTGACCAGTCTTGAAATACATTTAAATATGATATTTTAATTCATGCAAATTTCATATTTATTGGAACAGGGCCAATTTATTAATGATTATTATATTTTACCAAATAAATGGTAGTAATTTCAAAAGTTATAAAAAATGACTAGTGCTATATCAGCTAGAATCGAAAGAAAACATTTGATGATCTAGTGTTTTTCGTTACAATCTGAGCTAACGACAGATATACATTAAAACTATGAAAATTAACCCAGTTTTACGTATAAATGTATATTTGCGCATAAATAGAGCGGCACTTTGTCGACTGAACCGTTTAAACAGTCAAAATCAATACGAAAGAAAAACACATTTACTTGAATGTATATTTTTTATGAACGATTTAGTTTTGAACGAAGGTGAACAGTGAAATTATTTTCCTTGAGAATTTTTGGCATTTATTCAGAACCAGACACCATTCCCATCGGCATCTTCCGGCACGGTTACGTAAGCAGCCGAAAAAAAACTGACATAAAGACTGACAGCAACAATGAAATCCAAATACTGGAAACAAAAATGTAAAAAAAAATAATCAGCGTAAATATAATTTATATGAATAAAAACAAAAAAAAAAAACCAAAACAAAACCCCTCAAAATTATATTAAACATCTTCTTTCAATAAAAATTTAAATGAAAAGAATTCTAAAAATTCATATAAACATATGAAATAAAAAAAACTTCTTTTCAATAAAATTTAAAAAATATTTTTAAATAAAAGTTTTCAAATAAATCTTTTTTACGACGAACACAATAAAACAACTCTGAAAAATTGTTTCAATTTAAAAAAAAAACATAAGTCTGTGTTTTTGTTCAAGAAAAATATCTAAAATGTTTTCGTTTCAAGAAAAGTTTCAATTAAACTTGTATTTTTACTTACGATAAGAATATTTCCAAATAAATATTTTACGATGATAAACTCTAAAAAAATGAATTTGTTACTTTTTAAACTTTTGTTTTCACTTTTATGTTTTTTAGTGGGGAAGCCTTTTTTATTTTTCTATTGATATCTTTTTTCGAAAAATCTTTAGAGACTTTTTTTTTTTACTTCACACAGCGTCCTGTAATTATTTTTTTTTTATTAAAAAGATCTTGTTGCAATGACTTTTGCAATTTCATTGAAACTTGTCGTCTGTTCACAACTAATTGCTGGTTAGCTAATCGCGTCGGCATCCCCCATTTGCTTATCGTAATCTGCCAGAAAATGCAGATGCGAAGTTGGGTCAGGTTCTGGATAGATGCTCAAAATTAAAAAAAAATGTCCATTTTTCGTTGTTGTTTGAAAATGTCTCGGTCGTCACCGAACAGTTAATTAGTACATTGTTTAAGGCTAAAGTTAAAATTAACAGCTATTCTCTATACATGTTTTTTTTTCCGCTGAGAATACTATCTCATGTTTTTTACTGCAAATGTGCAGTAGTAAATATGGTTTCTGAATTTTTGAGATGAGGATTTGTATTATTTGGATCCTTCGGACTACTGTTCTTATTTTGAGTGCTATTTTCGCAACGTTGCCATCGATCTAACCTAATGCCTTCTTCGAGTCTATTTGTTAAACTGTGGAATTTTTCTGTTGAACATGGAAATCTGCACAGGATTTCAAACAGAAACTTTAGGTAATCCACGGGAGTAGAATGGATTAAATGAAAGATTCCGCTCGAAATTCCACGCAAATTACAGAGTTCGACAAATAGATTCCCGAGTTCAATAAAATACACGCGAAGTAAGTCGAGGGTTACATCGACCGAAACTAAGAGCGAAATACGACCTAAAATTAAGTACTTTTGTCATATCTGGCAAAAATTTATTCGGGTTATCCCATCCTGCCTTAACATTGTTCAAGACTTTATAAGTTATGCCCTTTTCTCCTCCCTTCAACCTCTTACCCACAGAAGAGACGGTGTGAGCCTGGCTTTTTTCTATCGTTATTTCTATCGTAAGCGCTCGTCTGAGCTTCAATATGCAGTCCCTACCTACCAAACTTTCACAAAAACACTCGACTAACTACAGCCACTATCAACAATTGCCCCAACCTCTATCTGTGCCTCAATCTAAACACACGTTTCTATGGATTTACTAAAACTGTCCGCCAGTGAAACTCTGTTCCGCTGGCCTTCTTTCCAGCTGACTATAACATGGTCCTCTTTAAGTCCAATGTAAATAAGTTCTTGTTGAACCGTCCCTTTGAATAGACAAATACCCCTAACGATCATAACGCTGTTCTGTCGGTGACCATCGTAGATCTTTGAGTGGCCTTCAGGCCTTGATAATTGGTGACTCCCTTGTGAAAAAGTAAACATTTGAGAAATAACGGGGAATTTGAACACTCGAATATCCATTATATAAAAATCATGTGTTTGCCTCAAGAAGGGGTAATTGATTTCTGAGAACTTCCATTGAAATAAAATGAACCAGTTACACACACATGTATGCATGCACAGATGCATACCTAACACTTTAACATTTTATCTCCCTCTAAATTTGTTTGAAGATATTTAGTAATTTATTTTGTTTCATACAATTTTTGATGCAAATATTCATTCTCTTGGTTGAATCTGAAAACTCATTTCACCTGCTACAAAATCTTGGTCGAATCTGAAAACTGCAAAACCTACTGTGTTATCTTATATATAATTGGTGGATTTTCAAAATCAGACCAAAATACATATGTAAACCGACTTCTGACAAGCCAATTTTCATTTGTTATTATTGTGTTGTGTTATTGGCAAGAAACACCCTTCTTATTTACAATTATTTAAAAGTTTACTTATCCCGATCCAGACGATTTTTAATAAAGAATATATTTTTTATAATGTTTTCCTTCTTTCTGGCCGTGACGGTACCTCGCACACTGATCGGTCATTTGCATAGAGCTGCCATACGCGTGTTCGCGCTCTGTTACAATAAATCGAGGAATACAACTGGAGTTTTCTATGCTAATTTTAAAAATGTGAAAATAGATAAGAATTAAATACTAAAATGACTATACTGCTTCACAGGCAACGTCGAGTCGGAACAGTTAGTTTATAAAATAAATAGTTTCAGATGGTATCGTACCTATCTATTTCACTTGTCAGTTCATTTTTATGAGAGGAGTTTCGTATTCCGAAGTTATTTTTTCTCTAAAAACAAAAATAAATAAAATAAAGAATCACTTATCTGATTAATTTTAACAAACAGCGAATTACTTTTTCATTTATCCATCTTTAATCTATTTTCTATTCCCTCGCCTTTTTCCTTTTATTTCTTTCGCCTCTCTTTTCTCTCTCTCTTACCCCTCTTTGTATTTCCCCTTTCTCTCTCTCACTTCCTCTTTATTATTCTCCTCTTTCTCTCGACACCTTTTTGCTCTTCTTCTCTGCTTATACTGTTTCTTTCTCTCCCCAACACCATTCACTTCCCTTCTTTCCATTTACTTACACTCTCTTTCTCTTCCACCTCTGCCATTCTTTTTTCACATCTAACTTTTCTCTTCTTCTTCGTTTCTCGCTTTCTGGCTCTTTCTCGTCACCTCTTTCCTATTTATTCTGTGGTCAGCGGATTTTCTCAGCGGTAAGAGACGTCCGTTAAACCGACTCTCGAACCATCTCTCCATTCCCTGCTGACCTCTTTCCCTGAAATTGAAAAGAGAGGGGCTAACAACGATGGTGTCATCGGGGAATTTCGGTAGCCATTCCACAAGAGGGCGCTGCGAAATGAATAATTACTAATGACAGACTCGCGGGCAACAAAGCGTACTACATACGTCACTGTTTGCTTAAGAAAATGGCCGCCACCGCCCGCCAATCATTATGCGAATGAGATCACGCCTTACACGCGCTAGATCGGTGGGCGATTCTGTTCGTGTGTGAGGCTGAGAAAGTAGATGGGTAAATATATGCTTTCGAGAAATAGAAACAGAGAGAGAGAGAGAGAGAGAGAGAGAGAGAGAGAGAGAGAGAGAGAGAAAAGGGTAGACATGGGTAGTGTCCGTGAAAATGTTTCCTAAGCCATGTGTTGCTCCTATGTTTCTATTAACAAAGACTAATTTGAATATCACCATATGAAATCCTGAATCAGATTAGCCAAATATAACATTGGCAGCATTCAAACAAACACACACTCGCGCAGGCGCGTGCGCGCACACACGCATAGAAATACTCACAGAAACACACATACACTGTCTGTCGCTCACTCTTTCTCTACCTATTTCTTTATCTATCAACCTATCTATCTCTAACTTTCTATCAATATTCCTCTCTCTCTATATATATATATACATATATATATATATATATATATATATAAATATATATGCATACACACGCACACACACACACACACACACACACACACACACACACACACACACACACACACACACACATATATATGTACTAGCAGGCCGCCCGACGTTGCCTGCTTGCAGAATATGCATAAATATTATATATAATCTATATTATATTTTAATTAATACAGAATCTGAGACATGCACATGCAATCATTATGTTTCTTCGAAACAGTTCTCTTTTTGTAAGCTGCAAAATATTCCAGTTGGGAGCGAAACCAAAACTTACAGACAGTGAGTCAAGTACGATAACTATTAAGCCAGTTTGACGTGACTTTTAAGGGTGTTTTCATACCTGCTTATTCTTAACATAAGTGATATCGCATGTGAACGATTCACGCATGCGCATTCGTGAAGCAGTTAACAAAAAGATAAAACTCCGATGACCCCCCCCCCATGTACCAATTTTTTCAATTTTAACCCCTTTGCAATCCTTTTCCCGGATGAAAACCAATTAAAAGTTTTCTACATGTCTGAACATCCTATATACCAAATTTCAAGTCCAATTTTGACTCCTAAACATTTATTGTTTTGGGCTCAAATTGAATCAAAAAGTTTGATCCATATCCAAAGAACATTTTTCTAAAATTTCAAGTGTTTAGACCCAAAATTGGCGGAGGAATTTGGTAGTTTTCAAAGGTCAAACCATTGAACTTTTACCCCTTGAAAGCCAAATTTCTGTCTGAAAATCGATTAAAAAGATTTTCCCAAATATCAATACCTCTCGAGTCTGTAGACTGAAAATTGACAGTAATTTGGTAGGGAAAAGTACACACAGATACACATACAGACAATTGCACTTATATATATGCATATATATATATATATATATATATATATATGACTGAACGGACGCATCGAATATATATATATATATATATATATATATATATATATTTTGTGTACAGAAAGTTGTTACTTGAGACAGGAAGTTGTTAGTTGAGACAGTTGATATATATATATATATATATATATATATATATATATATATTCGATGCCTTCGTTCAGTCTCGAAAGACCTATAGGGCATCTGCGCGTGCAATTGTGAGGCAACGGTTGAGCAAACTTCAATTACACCTCCCCTGAATCGGCACTGCTTGAGTCCAGTGGAAATGAGAAGTCCAGGAGAACTGGAAACAATGCTGAGGTAAGTGGAGGACACATACAGCACCTGGAAGTCTCAAATCATTTGATACTGGCCAGGCTCATTGTTGCTTAACTTCGATGATCTGACGGGAACCGGTGTGTAAAACGTAATCAGACCGTATAATATATATATATATATATATATATATATATATATATATATATATATATATATATATATATATATATATATATATATATATTATTATTATTATTATTGGGCCGATGAATCCAAATCGGGGATCCAATAATATCGGAATCGGTATCGGAATCGGAAGAATTGTCTGCCTATTTTATGATGCCATAAGCGATTGTTTTAATTATTTTTTGTTTGTTTTGGTGTAAAACTTCATTTTCCATAATTGGTATTAATGATGAAGCGATATACATTAGTTGATTTTAATCTACAATAAAACTAAAATCTATACAATAACCCTAAAAAGTGTATTTTTTGTGTTTGAAAAAATATATGAACACACTATGCGGTAATCTTTCCCACCCACAAAATAACTAAATATTTAGAAATTAAAAAAGAATCGGAAGCGGTAATTGTATCAAAATCGAAAATTTAGAACGAAAATTTAGAACAGAATCGGTAATTGTATCGGAATCGAAAATATAGAACAAAATCTGTAATCGTATCTGAATTTTATTGGAATCGCTCGTCACTTACGTGTATATATATGAACAGATTTTCTTGGAGTGATCTTAATTAAGTTTTATCTCAGAACACCCCAGATAATTACCGATAATCGATAATCGAAACTGTTATTTTAATTGATCTATTATCAGTAAACCCATTTTTCCATCTCGTCGCTTAGCAATAATGATAGAACAATGGGCCGTGCAAATTCTACTGTGGGTAAGGGGTGATAGCTTTTTTTTTTGCATGATGTGGTCTGTAGGTTCAAACCCCGCACAAAAATTTCTTAATGTTTATTTTTTTCGTTAACTGGGAAGAAATTTATTCATAAGATTGAAAAATTTACGCTTGTGTATATCTATTGTATAAATATATATTATTTTTGCAACATAAAACTGAAATATTACGGTACTTTAATTAAACTTTATAATTGACAAGCAGCTGATCCTGAAGAAATTTGAAAATAGTCTAGACACATATTTAGTTAAAATCTGATTCAGAGGTTTCTTATATGTCGTTTCACAAAACATAGGCCCCCAACAATCAAGCACAAGTAGTATGTCAGGCAACATAAGATAAGGATTTTTCGACACAGTTGACTAAATGTTGACATATACAGCGAAAACCATATAAATTCTTACAACTAATAGATAGACGATGGTGATCCTGTGGTTTCTTTCGTATACGGTTCAAGTAATCATGGCGCCCCAAAAACCTCGCCAAAGTAGTTGGTTTTGAGCTGGAAGAATAGCTGCTAAGGGGACAAACCAGAGAAAGTGGATTGTTGCTGGCATGTTGCATCCAATGTGTGGGAGCTACGTTGATCAGTAAGGTATCAATATAACAAATTTACAAAAATAATTTTAGGATTACAAAAAAAAATATTGGAATTACTAAAGATACTGATCGAAATAAGCATAAAAGAGGCATCAAAGCAATCCTCGAGCAAGGCTGGCTAATACTGCTAGTATATATATATATATATATATATATATATATATATATATATATATATATATAAAGAAAGAAATGACGATATAAAAATATATATTAATATATATAGATTTATTCATTTATTCAATAAGGGTGATACATCAATTACAGGTGTAGGGTAAGTGAGAACTATTTGTAGCATGGTATTTCGAAGCTTAATGCTTCGCATCAGAAGATAAGAAAATATTCTAGGTAACCTAATAGGGATGCGATGTCTAGCAATATTTACATTAGGACCAAAATAATTGTGCCGTGAGAGATAAAATATTGAGAATGTTTGGGGGTGGAAGAATATATATATATATATATATATATATATATATATATATATATATATATATATATATATATATATATATACAGTGATGATCATATTTATTGGCACGGTAAAATAAAAGTTAAATTTTGTCTAATAAATTCTAAAAAAGGGATTAAATTAAAGAAAATAACAAAGTATATTATGTATTTTTAACTGGCCTTTCCGATGCAGCAATCGGATTTTAGAAAAAATAAATAACAAAGGAACAACAAACATAATTGCAAAAAACCCTTGTTCAAAATTATTGGCACGGCTTTGTTTTTCTTTTAGTATCAGTATAATATCAATCAATTTCCGGTTTACGTGCTTTCTGAACTTTTTTATAGCCATATTATGCTTGTTTAACGCTAATTCAGTGAATAATTTTTTTCAGATAATTTTTAGATAGCGATTTATTTAAACTATTATAAGTGACTAAATTATAATTTTCAATCGCCATGGTAAAAACAAAGGAACACAGCGAAGACGTCAGGAAGCTTGTTGTAGCATGCCATACCAATGGGGAGGGCTATGATAAGATTTCAAAGAAGCTAAACCTTCCCAAATCCACTGTTAGAGCCATAATAAACAAGTTCAAATCGCAAGGCCACGTTATGAGTTTAGAGGATAGAGGGAGAAAAAGGATTCTTTCCCCAAGAGATGAACGGAAAATTGTTCGACAAGTAAAACAAAACCCAAGGATCTCTGTTGGGGAGATTGTTGATGAACAGAGCACCTCTGGAGTGAATGTATCTCGACATACAGTTGGTAGAGTTTTGAATAGAGCTGGTTTAAAAGCATGTCGTCCGAGAAAGACTCCCTTATTGAAGCCTATGCACCTGAAAGCAAGGCTAGCCTTTGCAAAACGTCATATTGATAAAGATGTTGCATTCTGGAAACGTGTTCTATGGACTGACGAAACGAAAATAGAGTTATTTGGCCATAATAAAGTGTCTTATATTTACAGAAAATCTGGCGAAGCTTTCCTGCCTAAGAACACCATACCCACAGTGAAGCACGGTGGAGGCAGTTTGATGTTTTGGGGATCCTTTGCTGCCTCTGGACCAGGGCGACTTGTTAAGGTCACAGGTAGCATAAAAAAGGAAGATTATGTTAAAATATTGGATGAAAACCTGAAAGACTCTGCTAAAGAGCTCTCACTTGGTCGTCGTTGGTGGTTCATGCAAGATAATGACCCAAAGCATTCGGCTAAACTGACTAAGAAATGGCTTGAGGACAATCATATTAATGTTTTGGAGTGGCCATCACAAAGCCCAGACCGTAATCCAATTGAAAATTTATGGAGAACATTAAAATTGAGGGTAATGCAAAGGAAGCCTAAGAATCTTATTCAATTGGAGGATTATTGTCAGGAAGAGTGGGCTAAAATTACTACTGAAGAGTGCAACAACTTGGTTGTAAACTATCAAAAGCGACTGGGGAAGGTAATCAAGGCCAAAGGCTATACAATTGACTATTAAATAAATCGTGCCAATAATTTTGAACAAGGGTTTTTTGCAATTATGTTTGTTGTTCCTTTGTTATTTATTTTTTCTAAAATCCAATTGCTGCATCGGAAAGGCCAGTTAAAAATACATAATATACTTTGTTATTTTCTTTAATTTAATCCCTTTTTTAGAATTTATTAGACAAAATTTAACTTTTATTTTACCGTGCCAATAAATATGATCATCACTGTATATATATAAATGACTGTCTGTGTACATTTCCCTACCAAATTAACCGGTCAATTTTTAGTCTACAGATTCGAGATTTGGTATAAGTGGTATTGAGATTTTGGAAAATCTTTTTAATCAGTTTTCAGGCAGAAATCTAGCTGTAAAGGGGTAAAAGTTCAATGATTTGACCTTTGAAAACTCTACCAAATTCCTCCGCCAAGTTTGGGTCTAAACACTTCAGAAAATTTTAGAAAAAGGCTCTTTGGACATTGATCCAACTTTTTTATTTTATTTGAACTCAAAACAATAAATGTTAGGGAGTAAAAATTGGTTCAAAGTTAAAAGACATTGACCTCTCAGCCAATGTTTGGTCTAAACATTTGAAATTTTACATAAAGTGTATTTGGATATAGGGCAAGCTTTTTAATCTGTTTTTATCCGAGAATTTGTCTACCAACGGTTCAAAGTTAAAAAGATTTTACCTTTGCGGTCTGTAGCGGGGATCCAATAATATCGGAATCGGTATCGGAATCGGAAGAATTGTCTGCCTATTTTATGATGCCATAAGCGATTGTTTTAATTATTTTTTGTTTGTTTTGGTGTAAAACTTCATTTTCCATAATTGGTATTAATGATGAAGCGATATACATTAGTTGATTTTAATCTACAATAAAACTAAAATCTATACAATAACCCTAAAAAGTGTATTTTTTGTGTTTGAAAAAATATATGAACACACTATGCGGTAATCTTTCCCACCCACAAAATAACTAAATATTTAGAAATTAAAAAAGAATCGGAAGCGGTAATTGTATCAAAATCGAAAATTTAGAACGAAAATTTAGAACAGAATCGGTAATTGTATCGGAATCGAAAATATAGAACAAAATCTGTAATCGTATCTGAATTTTATTGGAATCGCTCGTCACTTACGTGTATATATATGAACAGATTTTCTTGGAGTGATCTTAATTAAGTTTTATCTCAGAACACCCCAGATAATTACCGATAATCGATAATCGAAACTGTTATTTTAATTGATCTATTATCAGTAAACCCATTTTTCCATATCGTCGCTTAGCAATAATGATAGAATAATGGGCCGTGCAAATTCTACTGTGGGTAAGGGGTGATAGCTTTTTTTTTGCATGATGTGGTCTGTAGGTTCAAACCCCGCACAAAAATTTCTTAATGTTTATTTTTTTCGTTAACTGGGAAGAAATTTATTCATAAGATTGAAAAATTTCCGCTTGTGTATATCTATTGTATAAATATATATTATTTTTGCAACATAAAACTGAAATATTACGGTACTTTAATTAAACTTTATAATTGACAAGCAGCTGATCCTGAAGAAATTTGAAAATAGTCTAGACACATATTTAGTTAAAATCTGATTCAGAGGTTTCTTATATGTCGTTTCACAAAACATAGGCCCCCAACAATCAAGCACAAGTAGTATGTCAGGCAACATAAGATAAGGATTTTTCGACACAGTTGACTAAATGTTGACATATACAGCGAAAACCATATAAATTCTTACAACTAATAGATAGACGATGGTGATCCTGTGGTTTCTTTCGTATACGGTTCAAGTAATCATGGCGCCCCAAAAACCTCGCCAAAGTAGTTGGTTTTGAGCTGGAAGAATAGCTGCTAAGGGGACAAACCAGAGAAAGTGGATTGTTGCTGGCATGTTGCATCCAATGTGTGGGAGCTACGTTGATCAGTAAGGTATCAATATAACAAATTTACAAAAATAATTTTAGGATTACAAAAAAAAATATTGGAATTACTAAAGATACTGATCGAAATAAGCATAAAAGAGGCATCAAAGCAATCCTCGAGCAAGGCTGGCTAATACTGCTAGTATATATATATATATATATATATATATATATATATATATATATATATATATATATAAAGAAAGAAATGACGATATAAAAATATATATTAATATATATAGATTTATTCATTTATTCAATAAGGGTGATACATCAATTACAGGTGTAGGGTAAGTGAGAACTATTTGTAGCATGGTATTTCGAAGCTTAATGCTTCGCATCAGAAGATAAGAAAATATTCTAGGTAACCTAATAGGGATGCGATGTCTAGCAATATTTACATTAGGACCAAAATAATTGTGCCGTGAGAGATAAAATATTGAGAATGTTTGGGGGTGGAAGAATATATATATATATATATATATATATATATATATATATATATATATATACAGTGATGATCATATTTATTGGCACGGTAAAATAAAAGTTAAATTTTGTCTAATAAATTCTAAAAAAGGGATTAAATTAAAGAAAATAACAAAGTATATTATGTATTTTTAACTGGCCTTTCCGATGCAGCAATCGGATTTTAGAAAAAATAAATAACAAAGGAACAACAAACATAATTGCAAAAAACCCTTGTTCAAAATTATTGGCACGGCTTTGTTTTTCTTTTAGTATCAGTATAATATCAATCAATTTCCGGTTTACGTGCTTTCTGAACTTTTTTATAGCCATATTATGCTTGTTTAACGCTAATTCAGTGAATAATTTTTTCAGATAATTTTTAGATAGCGATTTATTTAAACTATTATAAGTGACTAAATTATAATTTTCAATCGCCATGGTTAAAACTAAGGAACACAGCGAAGACGTCAGGAAGCTTGTTGTAGCATGCCATACCAATTGGGAGGGCTATGATAAGATTTCAAAGAAGCTAAACCTTCCCAAATCCACTGTTAGAGCCATAATAAACAAGTTCAAATCGCAAGGCCACGTTATGAGTTTAGAGGGTAGAGGGAGAAAAAGGATTCCTTCCCCAAGAGATGAACGGAAAATTGTTCGACAAGTAAAACAAAACCCAAGGATCTCTGTTGGGGAGATTGTTGATGAACAGAGCACCTCTGGAGTGAATGTATCTCGACATACAGTTGGTAGAGTTTTGAATAGAGCTGGTTTAAAAGCATGTCGTCCGAGAAAGACTCCCTTATTGAAGCCTATGCACCTGAAAGCAAGGCTAGCCTTTGCAAAACGTCATATTGATAAAGATGTTGCATTCTGGAAACGTGTTCTATGGACTGACGAAACGAAAATAGAGTTATTTGGCCATAATAAAGTGTCTTATATTTACAGAAAATCTGGCGAAGCTTTCCTGCCTAAGAACACCATACCCACAGTGAAGCACGGTGGAGGCAGTTTGATGTTTTGGGGATCCTTTGCTGCCTCTGGACCAGGGCGACTTGTTAAGGTCACAGGTAGCATAAAAAAGGAAGATTATGTTAAAATATTGGATGAAAACCTGAAAGACTCTGCTAAAGAGCTCTCACTTGGTCGTCGTTGGTGGTTCATGCAAGATAATGACCCAAAGCATTCGGCTAAACTGACTAAGAAATGGCTTGAGGACAATCATATTAATGTTTTGGAGTGGCCATCACAAAGCCCAGACCTTAATCCAATTGAAAATTTATGGAGAACATTAAAATTGAGGGTAATGCAAAGGAAGCCTAAGAATCTTATTCAATTGGAGGATTATTGTCAGGAAGAGTGGGCTAAAATTACTACTGAAGAGTGCAACAACTTGGTTGTAAACTATCAAAAGCGACTGAGGAAGGTAATCAAGGCCAAAGGCTATACAATTGATTATTAAATAAATCGTGCCAATAATTTTGAACAAGGGTTTTTTGCAATTATGTTTGTTGTTCCTTTGTTATTTATTTTTTCTAAAATCCAATTGCTGCATCGGAAAGGCCAGTTAAAAATACATAATATACTTTGTTATTTTCTTTAATTTAATCCCTTTTTTAGAATTTATTAGACAAAATTTAACTTTTATTTTACCGTGCCAATAAATATGATCATCACTGTATATATATAAATGACTGTCTGTGTACATTTCCCTACCAAATTAACCGGTCAATTTTTAGTCTACAGATTCGAGATTTGGTATAAGTGGTATTGAGATTTTGGAAAATCTTTTTAATCAGTTTTCAGGCAGAAATCTAGCTGTAAAGGGGTAAAAGTTCAATGATTTGACCTTTGAAAACTCTACCAAATTCCTCCGCCAAGTTTGGGTCTAAACACTTCAGAAAATTTTAGAAAAAGGCTCTTTGGACATTGATCCAACTTTTTTATTTTATTTGAACTCAAAACAATAAATGTTAGGGAGTAAAAATTGGTTCAAAGTTAAAAGACATTGACCTCTCAGCCAATGTTTGGTCTAAACATTTGAAATTTTACATAAAGTGTATTTGGATATAGGGCAAGCTTTTTAATCTGTTTTTATCCGAAAATTTGTCTACCAACGGTTCAAAGTTAAAAAGATTTTACCTTTGCGGTCTGTAGCAAACTATTTAGTAAATTTTACATAAAGGGTATTCAGAACTACTGCAAGCTTTTTCATCAGTTTTTGGGCGAAAATTTGGCTACGAAGAGGTCAAAGTTGAAAGAGTTGACCTTCGCAAACTTTACCAAATCCTCCTCTGCAAAATTTGGGACTAAACACTTGAAATTTTAGATATAGGTTAATTGATTCTGTTGAAAAGCAAATAGCTTCGCATGCATGCCAAAAAAGAAAGATAGAGTCAGGATTTTTCACTACGAAAAAAAGTTAATTTCATGAAAGTTCAAGTTTTTACACACATACAACGTTCAGTTCGATTACACCAGAAAATATCATGATTCTCCCAAAATCTTATTATTCGTTCTCACGATGGCGGTGGAGGCGACGGCCAGGGTAGGCGTGGTACCTCTTGGTTTGTTCTTCTCTCACGGAGGTCTGGATTAATCTGCCCAATTCGACCCGGGTATTCGCTCTTATACTAAGGTAACAGGGTAGCTCGGACGATCTGCTAAACCAATCAGGATCTGACACGCTTCTGCTAAATCCCCAGATCCATTTTGCGTGTGTGCACCTCATCGATCGTCCGTAGTTTATGAATGTGAGACCAAAATTTAATCTTCCTCACACACCCTGAAGGTGACCCCTTATCACGTCTGGGCGGGAGATCCCATGCCAACAAGTACATGGTCTTGTTTCTACATTATTCTGACATTTCCTGCCATTGTTTTAAACAATAAAATATCTGTCTGTTTTTTACAAAACACAATAAACTCGCCCCTTTTTATAGGTCAGCTGCCGCTGTCCGGGATTCAATTAACGTTTAACGGACAATCTCAGCATATTTACTCGGCCTTACTCAAGGTTTTAGAGGATTTTAATCTCCCCAATGAGGAGCAGTATCGCTCCTCAAGACGGTCACGTTATATATACCCCTGAGGTACTCCCGCATTTGGCTGTGCAAAAATGTAACTTGATGCTCATATTTGCATCCAGTTGATGGAGACTTAGTCGTAATGTTTCAGCAAGCTCTTTGTAGTCGGGCACATTTATTTTTTCCAAGAAGAATTTTACTACATTTGTAAACGCCGTGCAGGTACTCAATTTTACAGGATTCATAAAATTACTGAAATTTGTGTCATTCATTATATCTCAAATCTGGGTCCATCAAAATTTCCAACTTTTAATTTCTCTGTGGTTAGGCTTGGAAATTTCATACGAATATATTTGAAACAGTCCCCATCATTACAAGATCCTTCACTAACTGTTTCATAATGCCAAGATTTATGTGAAGAGGAGGAAATATAATTGTGAAACTCTCCACCAAAGGAGAAACCTGAACATTGAGAGAGCCAGGAATCAGTTCACTGCGCACAGGCTAATTTTTTTTTATGCAGTGCTCTATTCTTGCTCTGCCAAAACACAAGAAGCAAGGAAATTTTTTGTAGCAACTTTGTAGCACGAGGATAAACCCAACAATTTTCAAATCGACACACATGATCCATTGGTGCTGTCTGTATGAAATCTTTTCTAGAATAAATTTGATTTCATCATATTTTTCTTTGAAGGTCGTTCAATAGCCTAGAGAAACTGATCTAAATAAGTCGCAATTGTGAAGAAGTATTTTAAACTTCTTTTGGAACTTCTATAAAGAGGCACCAATCTGGAGAATGATTCCGTTCGACAACAAGCTGTCGCAGCAGGTCGGCAACATCGTTTCAAAATACTATGTCGTTTTTCTGAGTAGATTCAATATGTCATTTTCTGTAGAGGGTTATGAGGGTTCCAGCAGAAGTAGATTTTTTTCTTTGAGTCTTCAAGCACAAATTTCAGAAGATTCTTTGGAAAGGTGTAGATATCTAGTCAGATCATGAAGTTCTCCTTGAGAAGAAAAGCTGTGATAGTGAAAAGGAGGAAAGCCGACATCTGAAACAATGGCTTCACTAATGTCAATGGACAAAACAGAGGCTTATTCAGAACAACGCAATTCCTATTCGGGCAAGCCTTTAAATGCTGGAATTCTATTTTAGTGTGGATTTGGCCTAATTGTAGACTTGAGGTTTGGATGAAACAAAAAATTCCCGTTCTTCCTGCTGATTCCCTTCAATTTGACTACACAGAAATAGCAGTCATCGAAATAGGGTTTCGATTCACGCCAAACCATTGGAATAGCAAAGCGTATTGATTTTCTATCCATATTTGTCTATTGTCAAAGATGTTCAACATTTTGCTTGCATTGAATATGTGGTGCGCATGCCTTATCTTAATCACCCAGCATTACTTTGAAGTAAACAAAATAAACACACTTCACAAATTCACTGATCCGTTTCCAGTTGGATTGCAACGTATATTCCCTGCAAATATAGCAAAACACATTTGGATTGTTTACATAACGTCGCCTAGAAGATGATGTAGTCATGATTACTTTTTTAGAATGTATATAGAAACACACCTACGCTTCACAGTCAAATAAGCTATTATAAACAATAGCAACTCTGAAGACTAGTACATAATCTACAAATATATTTATTTACAGAGAAAAAGTAAAACTAAAAGAGAAAAAAATGGCAGGTATGAGAAAGTAAAAATAATAACAGCAAACGAGGGTATGAAAATGAAGGAGTTAAAGAAATCAAAAGGCTGAATAAGTTCGTAAAGAAATGAAACATGAATTGTCACGTTGCATGACAAGTTAAACAAACACATTGTCCAGAAGAAGAAATGAGTAAATTATACCGTTGATGCCGGGGATGGAAACGGGTAAAAAAGAAAGATCCGTGCTGTGTCGCCAGTGGTTGCAAAAAAGGAAGTAAAGACAAACCGGAAACCGAAATTAGGAAGAAATAAATAATAAGTAAAATAATACAGCTTATTTCTTGTCTGACTTGAATTCCTAACATTAAGAGAATAAACTTTACTTTGACCCAGCAATCAACAAAAACATGTCACAATTGCCTATTTACTATTCAGTGTCCACTTCTTACAAACTACATACCTCATTGTATAGCAAATGCGATGCCATTTTGTGATGTTATAATCAATTAACATACATCATAATAGCAACATACTATTATAACTATGAAGTTAGAATGTATATAGGAACACGCCTAATGTACTGCCATCGCACGCATCTACGCTTTATAGTCTGAAGACTAGTACATAAACCACAGGAATATTTATTGAACTAGAAAAGAATGACGGGTATGAGAAAGTAAAAACAATAATAACTAACAAGGGTAGGAAAATTAAGGAGTTAAAGAAATCCAAAGACTGAATAATTTCCTAATGAAATAAAACATGAAATTTAACGTTGCACATGATAAATTAAACAAACACATTGTCCAAAAGAAGAAATGAGTAAAACATACCGTTGATGCCCGGAATAGGAGTGAATAATGAAGAAAAAGGCGTGATGTGTCGGCAGCGATTGCAAAAAAGAAAGTAAAGAGCAACCGGAAGAGGAAATTTGAAAGAAAGTAACTTTTTAGTTAAGAGTAACTTAAAGGGAGATAATCGGTTCCAACCATCGAGGCAGAACACCTAATGTTAAGGTAAATCTGTATAAAATAGCAAACATTTCAACAATTTGATCTGATGAGAAAAAAATTATTATGATTTTCGGAATCAACACCCAAAAATTAGTCTAAATCAACTTAGAAACCTTGGACACCAAAAATGTGTTGACCAATGTACTCTTTCAATCTTTTATATTTTTCTATATATTCAATCTATCTATCTATCTATCTATCTATCTATCTATCTATCTCTCTCTCTCTCTCTCTCTCTCTCTCTATATATATATATATATATATATATATATATATATATATTTACACAGGAATCACCACATTATCAAGACCAAGAGGCCACTCAAGGATAAGGGTTAAAGAGTGTACAGTAGAAATTGGTCAATATAGTAATCATTAGTAATGAAAATTCGGTAAATTTGATAACTTATATGGAACGGCTCATCAAGAACTTATTTACTTTAGACTTGAACACAACCATATTGTAGTCAGCCGGAAAGCAGGAAAACGGAAGACAATTCCACAGGCGTGCAGTTCTAAGAAAGAAGCTTTGTTCATCTACGTTTAGGTTTAGGCACAGATAAAGAGTGGAGGGAATTATTGATAGTGTTTACAGCTAGACGAGTGTTGTGAAAGTTTGGCGAGGGAGGGACCATAGACTGAAGCTCAGTCGAACACTTTCCATGAAAATAACGATACACCAGAGACAAACGCGCAACATCTCTTCTGTGAGATAGAGGTTGCAGGGAAGAGAAAAGGACATCTACGAGGCTACGAAGTCTATTTTGAACTCTATCAAGGCAGGACAAGTCCTTTCTAGCAGCTCCTGTCCAGATGTGGCAACAGTATTCCATCCTTATATATATATATATATATATATATATATATATATATATATATATATATATATATATATGTATATATATGCGTGCATGTGCGTGACGCAGTTTTTAACGAGCGTTTGTTGGTGTGCGTGACTCAAAAATTGGAAATCTAGAAAACCTTTGGAGTATGTCGGGAAATTCTTAAACTAAAGTGCGCCACAAACAGACTTTATCTTTTTGTTTCTTCTGTCGTTTTCGATTGGAAGTGAGTTAAAAAGTGAAAAATGAAATAAATAAAATGGCATGAAAGACGAAACATTATTGATAAACTGAGTGGTTAGCTGAAAGGGAAAACAATACATAACACAAGACAAAACACTAAAAAACCACACACACACACACACACACACACACACACACACACACACACACACACACACACACACACACACACACACACATACAGAGTGATCCCAAAAAACAAAAGCTAAATGGAGGCCATCTAGAACATATGCTGTCGAACGGAGAAAAAAAATGCCAAAGACCCCAGTGTTTTGATGTGACGTTTTGAATAAAATAAACTAGTTATGACAAAAGTTTCATTTCATTCGGACAAAACACTAAGAAACGGGGCCTAATTAGAGTTGGAGCCCGTTTTTTTGGGTCACCCTGTATATATATATATATATAAAATGGGTTAAGAAATTCCAACGAAAGAAAGATGTGTATTTAAATAAGGGGGTAGTCACCAACAATGTGTATTTTTTAACATTATTTTATTATTCCGTGTCTTGGTTTTTCATTGAGAATTATGTTTAGATCATTGTAATAATGTTTTTAAATCATTGAAATCGTGTTTAACGCGTTTCAGACGTTCTGTGAAGCGTCCTCTTCAGAAATTGTTTTCAAAATGTGTTGGAGATATAAAAATAGCATTTTCTAGTTCATTTGAAGTGTTTCCAAGGGGTGGAAACGTGTAAGTGTCTACTATTCATTGGAATGTTAAATTTTTATTACTCTTTTATTGGGCTGTGGCGAGTCGGCAGTGGTCACTCCTGTGTTGTGTTTCTCTATCTCACTCTCTCCCTCTGCTTGTATTTTTTCTTTTCCTTTATGTGTGTGTGTGTGTGTTTTCTTTATTGGTTTGAAAATGTGTGTACTGTTATGTATATATATATATTGTATTAAATATTTTGTATTTACAACAATACAGACGCACAGAACAACTTCCAATGTAGATCCCTACCACCAGACCCCCTTCTCCCTCCATCATCAGTAGTCTACGTTCCTACGTTCCAGAGGTCAAAATCTGAAAACCAAATCAGGTCTATTGTTTCTGTGCAAAAATGGAATTGGACCGACTGTTTCCCTAGATGAGTTCGCAATTTTAGGATACTATAACTTTACATCAAAATTTGACCTCCAAGCTCGCCATGGGCATGAAAATTTATCTATGTTAGAAATGGCTTTCAATATGGTGGGGAAATCTCTAGAGAAGACCAACATTTACTCTATATTTGTTTCCGAGTAGCACTTACAGCACCGCGTTCATATTTGCCCTATATCGCCCCCACAACAGGGAAGTTACTATCTTTAAGAGGATATATAAGAAAATTGACCATATACTGTCCGCTCACCCCTCGGCTAACATTTACGAAAATGGTAGGATAATTCTACCCCTCCAGTAGATATCTCACTGCTGATGCTATTCGCTACCTGTATAAGTGCCAAGTATGTTCCAGGATGGAGCACTTTTGCCACATCTGGGCAGGACCTGCTAGAAAAACTTATCCTGCTTTGAGAAAGTTCAAAATAGACTTCATAGCCTAGTGGGGATGCCCTTTTCTCTTCCCTGTAACCCTTTTCCCACAGAAGAGACGCTGCGAACCTGTTTCTGCTTTATCGGTATTTTCATGGCAAGTGTTCTCTTGAGCTCCAATCTATGGTTCCTCCTCGCCAAACTTTCATGAAAAACACTCGTTCAGCGGAAACCACTATCAATAAATTCACCCACTCATTATCTGTGTGTAAACCCAAACATAGATCCCATGAACGAAGCTTTTTTTTTTTAGAACTGCACGGCTATAGTATTTTCTTATGTTTCCCTGATTTTCAGTTTACTACAATATCGTGTTAGATATACGGTGTTAATTCTATGGGGAGCTTTAGAGAGACCTAATATATAGACACGTAATTATTATTAAAAAAAATAAATATTGAACGATGAATCAAATATTATCTCCTTATAACATTTTATGTAAATGATTAAAATAATTATATATATATATATATATATATATATATATATATATATATATATATATAATTATTTTAATATATATATATATATATATATATATATATAAGAGCAAATAATTAATAAAAAATGTAGAAAAACACTTTGAAAAAGAGTTAAAAACATATTTAATTTGAAAAGGAAACATTTAATGAGTGGATAGTCCTTTATCCGCGGAGTTTCGAAGGAATACTTTCCTTCTCATCAGAGGGTAAGAATTAGCAAAATGCGGGATCGGATTTTGCATACAAAAGTATTTGATGAAACTGCAAGTAAGTCAAAGATCTTACTTGATAACAAAAAGTGAAGCAGAGGGATATGGTGGAGAAAAAGGTGATTATACGTGAATAGATAGTCTGGCAAAAGGTAAATTATCCAATGACGGTAAAATCCAAAAATATAAATCCAAGAAAGTTAATTGAATTTTCATTCGCACAATTAAAATCCAAGGAAATCACGTAATTGGAAGATGGTTCAAAATAATCCAAAAGGCCGAAATCCATGGAATAATTCACAAATATGTACAAGGAAAAGGGGGCGGAAAATTCCAATAATATTAATAAAAGAAAAATAAGATATGCGTTTGAAACGGCTGCCGAGACAAAATGTAATTAAGAAAGATCAGTAAAGAAGAAGAGAAAAAAAATCATATTCCCTCTGCTACACGTTTGTCTATATACTTCCCAGAAAAATTTGAAGTTCTTTGCATATAATTCTGCAAGAATAAGAAAAAAAATTCATAGAAGACTCAACACCATGTGTTTGTTCCGGCAGCCATTATGACAAATATATGTAGAATTCTTTGTTTTTTTTTGGGGGGGGGGGATATATTCCTTTTCTTAATTTTTTTTCCTCTTTTACCTTTCTCTGGAGTTTGCTTCTCTGCTGCTGATGTTGTTTGTTCTGTGACCAATTTCTACCAGTTGATTGATCCGCGCATTCTCGAATTTTGTGATAAAAGTAAAGCTGAAGTTGGAAATTCGGACTTGACACTTGAAATGTGTTGACGTGCTATTTTATCGCCGTCTAAACAGGACGTTAAAATGTTGAAGTGAACTCGTCTAAGTTACCTGACGAAGTTGAAGAGCTGATTGCGTCTAAGTTACCTGACGAATTCGTATCTCGCTGAGAGAAATCTACTTCAAGTAAATCCAAGAAATCTGTCGAATTAAACATGTCGGAAAAATACCAGCTTGTAGGAGACAAGACACATGTGAGAAATATTCTTACTATGAAAAAATTGAACTAACTAGATATTTTCTTCTAAGGCTTGAGGAAAATGGATACGTCTCAAGCCGCCGTTTTTCCAAGTCAAAAGAAAAGACTATTTCTATCCTAACAGGACTCAAAGAAGGAACTAGTGTTTTTTTTTTTTTACCGGACGTCTTGCCTCTCTAGAGAATATTAATTCTACGAAGAACTATGTGTTTTTTTTCAGGTTATTCTTTTAGGAAAACGAGGAAATATATTCCTCTCCATGAAATAACACTCTCGGAATATTTTTTCAGATTATAAGTTATATATATTGTCTGCAGATATTACAACTAATCTGCTTTATTTTAAAATAGACGACATTAGAAAATGTAAGCTTAAATTGCAAACAAAGGGAACGAAATATTTTCGATTTTGCTAATGTCTGTCGACCTTTCTAAAAAAATCATACGTTGATTGAAATCTCAGATTAGAGCAGTATGTAAAAAAGGCCTTCTCAATCCTTCTTTCTTTACTTCTATCTGTTGTTATTGTTACAACACAAAGGACTTTTTTTGTAGCTAAGAGCAACATCTTCCCATCAGACAGTTCGTGAACTATTTTGGCTCAAAGTTTCTTTTTGTTGTTTTTCTAATAAAATTGTTTGTTTGTTTCTCTTCTCATTTTTATTGCTTTTATGTATTGGTAACGTTTTTATACGTCGAAGTGACCTTCGTTAGAAGTGATGATAATAATTTCCACACATGAACAAAGACGGCTGCTGGAACAAACACATGATGTTGAGTCTTCTATGAATTTTTTTCTTCTTGCAGCATTCTATTGTCATGCATTTTTTTCTATCTAAGCAAAGAATTTCTAATTTTCTGAAGGGTATATACACGGAAAGGGACGGTGTTGACATAACAATGGTTTGTTTCTGCATAGCGAAACAGATCAGTTAAAAATTATCGAAATATTAACATCCTAGAGGAGCTATTCTGCATGAACAATAAATATTTTGTTCTTGGAATGTAATTACACTGTTATACTTTCATGCACACAAAGTAACACACACACACACACGCTATCGTATTAATATATAGATTAAAGAAAATACCAGCATCGGTCGGTCACTCCTTCTCTCTCTGTCACACACACACACGCACACACACACACACAAACAAACAAACAATAAAAAGTAAACAATTAAACAATGAAAAAAATCCAAATAACTAATGATTACAAAAAATAAAACCACAGAATGAATTAAATTTTCCCCTAAACATGCACACACACAGACACACACACACACACACACACACGCACACACACACACACGCACACACACATATAGATGAGCGTAAATACCCACACATACAATCGAACGAAAATGTAGTAGTAGCAATAATATTTTAAATAACAAAAACACCAGAATCGGTCGGTCGGTCGGTCAGTTCGTCGGTCGGTCTCTCACTCTCTTTCTCTCTCTCTTTCTCTCTCTCTCTCTCTCTCTCTCTCTCTCAGTCTCTTTCTAAAACAATAAAAAACTGTAAAAAATAAAAAATGAAAAAAAAAAAACCCCGCAAATAACTGCTGTAGATATTATTAGAAAATATAGAAATGCAGTAATGCATCAATTTTTGTCCCAAATATTTTAAATTAGAAAACTTATAGCGTCCGCCAGTCGAGAGATTTGTGTTATCGTTTTTCCTACGGAATAACTTAAAATCAATTGCAAATATAACGGCGAGAACACTCTAATCCAATGTCGCCTGGAGCGTTCGTAAATGTGTATTCCGGAATTACACACACAGACATACATACATACACACATAGATGAGCGTAAGTACACATACACACACAAATGAAAATGTAGTAGTAGTAATAATATTTTAAATAAGGAAAACACCAGCATCGGTCGGTCAGTCGATCTCGACTTCTATCTCTCTCTTTCTCTCTCTTTCTTTGTCTCTCTCTCTCTCTCTCAAAGAATAAAAAATGTAAAAAAAATAAACAATGGAAAAAAAAACTGCTGTAGATATTATTAGAAAATATAGAACTGCAGTGATGTATCAATTTTTGTCCCAAATATTTTAAATTAACAAACTTATAGCGTCTGCCGGCCGAGAGATTTGTATTATCGTGTTTTACTACGGAATAAATATTAAAATCAATTATTTCTTAACAACTATTACATTTACCAGAAAGATAAAAGCCTAAATATTACAGAATTAAAAATAAATATAGCGGTAAGAACACGATAATCGAATGCCGCCTGGAGCATTGGTTAATTTGTATTTCGGAACTAATGTCTATTCCGGAATTAAATCTCAACCAATAAAATTTGCCAAAAAGCGTGACACACAAAAGAAAACGCACACAATCGTATTAAGATATAGATAAAAATAAATCAAATAATAGTAGCTGCACTTAATTAATATAAATAATTGATGAATTTCGAATGTACCTTTGTGTATGTTTCATTATTTTTTTTTTGCCCAAAAGAAAATTACTTTTAAAGGAATCGTTTTTGGAATCGGAAATGAGGCTCCATTTTTCCGATTCCGATACCGATTTTTGCTACTCCAAATTCCGATTCCGATTTTTTTATATATTCAATTTTAACCCCAAACAGGGCACAGTGCTACTTTGAAGTAGGGGACTACTATCGGGTACATAAGTTGCAAGGGTGTTATGAAAAGAGACGAGTAACAAGAAACAGATATAATATATCATATAGAGATTTTTAGTATTTACTTCAACAGTGCTCAGTATATGAATAGAGCTATAAAGAGCACTATGTTATGAAAATATATTTATGACAATTAAACTACACGGTGTCCTCATTTCATCCCTGTAGAGAATCGTGAAACTGGCCTGACGATTCCCAACCACGATAAAAGGTGGAATCTATGTATAGTTTATTTACTGTAAAAAATATTCTCCCTGATAACTCTCTTCAGGCTGAATTATGGACACTGCTATGTAGTTTAATCGCCCAAACTTGCATGCATTACTTGCATACTTACTATATATATATATATATATATATATTGTGTGTGTGATATCCGTTATTTACACTTAAATATACTTATCGTTCTCCATTTGTTTCGAGTGAATTTGGCGCGAATCACGCAACGCTAAAAACTTGACGCCATGTTTTTTTAAATTCATTTGTCAAAATTCTTTACAATTTTCCCATCCGTTGTTTTCTTTTGTGAATATATTTGGTCTGATCGTAACCGCTCTCTTCACACGCGTTAACCTAACTCGACACTCTTCTCGTTCATGCACGCAATCAGCCTCCTCTCATCACACGCACCCGGGCTCAGTCCTTAGCGCCATTTCCAAGACACGTGCTTTCCGCACGCCTTCGTTCTCCCTTCACTTTGTTGTGCATTGGTCCGACGCGCATTTTAAAACTCTTAGCTTCTATTAGCGGACGTCTTATTATTGGTTCTACTTTTATTAATTTTTTTTAATTTTTATTTTTCGGGAATTTTTGTTACGCACGTTTTGAAAAATTTCACGATCGTAATGAAGACTTCTATTTTTTACATTTTATTCCGAGAAAAAGATACTTATTGGATATTTGCTTTTATTTTGAATTTTGATTAACTTGTTTCTAGACGCATCTTGTTTAGGCTTGCAAGAACCTCCCTTTTTCTGTTGCGTTAATATCGACTTGTGCGTTTAGTGATGAAAATTATAGTTTAGACGTAATCGTGACAGATCGGCCGGTGGAACAACAGAGGGCTATTTTAAACGTAAGAAAAATTGTAGTCCTGCATTCTTTGTTAATTTCATAAATAAAATTTATTTAATTCCGATTCTTGGAAATAATCCACGAAAATCTGAAGAAAATACACACTGCACATATACACAGCGGGAGCGTAGAAATACCTTGCAGAGAATCCAGGTGCGGGAATATCCCTCTTGTTTTCTGGATAAGACACTGTCTTTCTGTCTCTCAATCTGGAGATATTGGAACGCTTGCTTGCCACTTATCTTCACACGGCTAGATTGGGTTGTACTTGTCTGGTAGGTTGAGTACAGGTTTGAAAGCTTGTCTGGTTACTGTTTCCGACTGATAGTAGAGAAACCCTAACTCTTAGGTGACGGTAAAAGCGTCTGATCTATCACTCGATGGCCTATTTGTGTGAGCATACTGGCATAAAACAAAATCCAAAATTTCTCAGCACACTCTACGAACAAGCTGTAACAATTATATGAAATGACACCTTAAAGAAAACTAACAAAACCAAGATTAAATCAAATATGCACCTAAACAAAACTAATTCGCCCCCTCCTCTGAGTTTCACGTTTACAGATATACAATGTCTTAGAATTAACCTACCCGAAGTTAAATAATTTCTCTTATTAAACTCTCCAATCAAACTAGGGATTTATACACTTAGCCATCAAAATCAACAGAGATTAGAGCATCTCTGTTATGATAAAGTCCTGGTTGATTTTGCCGTGGGAGGCCCACCCTCCCACGCCTTGCTTTTTCTTTTTGAGAACGGGTTAGTGCATTGTTAATCGCCCGAGGCGCCGTACCGGGGAATGCTGATGGAGCTGCCCGGGCACATTTTGCAGGTGAGAGTGCCGCTCCCCAGGGGCGCTGACTTCTCAATCTCCCTTTCCGACCCTGGTGTCATAGTTCTTGCAATGGGAGAGAACTGAATACTTATTAAACTCTTCAGATATCCTAGCACTAAGTGAAACTGACATACACTCCTCAACACCTTTCGAATACTTTGACGTGACTGTGTTAGAGAACAGTCGCCTGTTCTTGTAAGTAAGTAAAAATGAGATAGGATAGTCCGAGAATTCGAACCTGGGAAGCTAGGTTTGGAATTAAGATTCAGGAGAGTTTAAAATAACTATTACAGATATGTTATTGAAAATGGAATGTAGACTTACTCATTGTTTAGTTTCACATAAAATAGTTTAGAAAAGGAATATGATGATGCAATTCTGTTTATGAAAATGAAATGAAATTAAATTGAGGTTATCTAGATCCGAACAATAGAAAATAATATAAGTAATTAT